>NC_091638.1:9908682-10211712 GCF_027580195.1 Bos mutus
AAAACACAAACCCCTCTCAGTGCCCAAAGTAGTAAAGTTCTCAAATATTAATTTTTTATAAAACTGTGATCATTTCTACTCCTGTGCCTTTTTTCACCATTGGTAGCATCCATTTTTAATCAAGAACTGCCATTAATTCTGGCTATATGTAGAATATTGCTTTACCTGATTCTAGATGACTGATATTCAGAAACTGTTCAAAGCTGGTTAGACACCAGCCAGGCTGCACGATCATGGCTGAGCCATCCCTTCAAAGACTCTTGCTGGTTCCATCTTTGCAAGTGTTGAGAGTTTAAGCCGAATTTACTTTTCCTTCTTCTCTTTCTTTTAACCTGTGGCCCCTATATTTACCTCATCTCGTCACTGTTCCTATTGAAGCTGCTGCTTTTTCTCAGCCAGTAGAAGGAAATGATATTGCCTGTCAATGATCAGTGGCCATCTTCCAAAAGCCAAGGTGAAATCATCTTTTGGATTTTATAGAGGCACATCCATCTATGTGTATCCATCTCCAGCACCAACACACATGCCCAGGCTGGGCCTAGATTCTTTCTTGGGCCCCAGTTTTTCTCACTGTCTAACCCATCTGCCTGGATGCAGGCTGAATCAATTGTGTGTGACATTCAATGCCTGGAGGCAGAAAGTGTTCCTGTATTATTACTGCTGTTGTTGTTGTTGACTCTTAAGTGTCAGACTTGGACTATAGCCTCACATCATAGACACAAGTCCACAGACACACACTACAGCTTGCAGTGAGCAGCGACTTCAGGATCAGGCATGTTAGCCGTGTGTTCCCACAGCTACCCTTACCATTCCCACATTTCCCTTTAGATCCTTTCTTTTTCTGCCCATATGTTTTTTAAACTAATTTTTATTGGAGTATATTACTTGACCATGTGTTCGTTTCTACTGTACAGAAAACAGAATCAGCCATACATATATTCCACTTCCACTCTTTTGGATTCCCTTCCCATTTAGATTACCACAGAGCATTGATTAGAGCTCCTTGTAGATTCCCAATTAGTTATCTGTTTCATGCATAGTATCGGTAGTGCACATACTTCAGTCTCAGTCTCCCGATTCATCCCTCCTCCTTTGCACCCATATATTATTCAGAGCCGTATCACCATTAGTCAGATGAACCATCTTGAATTCACCTGCAACTTGATCATTCTGAATAATCAAAAAAGCACTAGAGATTCCCACCGAGAACCCTGGTGTCGGTCAGTACTGGGTCATGGTCAAATCTAGATCAGTCTGCCTAGACCACATCCCAGCTGGGTCATTATCTGGCTGTATGAGTTGGCTTGAGTTAGCTGCCTTCTCTGTGCTTCCATTTCCCTCCCTGTGTGCGCAGTCATAGTCCTTCAAATTACAGGTTTTATCGAGATGTTCACACATACTACGCACCCAGTATATATCACTATCCTTCTAATTCAGGATAACTTGACTTTTATTTTTATATACTCTTATGTGTCCCTTGAAAGAGTCAATGAGAAAATAATTTAATTACACTCCAACATTGATAATACTCTACTTTGAAGGACAAGAAATGGTCTCTCTGAGAAGGAATGCGGCAACATAGTCATGACTATTTTTGCCCAATTCTGAATGTGTTCAATTCAGATAACCTAGTTTAAGATTTTAAGCCACTCTACCATGTTTGATTCGAATTTGAAAATAAATTCACACCTTGTATTCAAAAATAAAAACAAAAATATTACCGCACTCTCTAGTGGTCCCTTTTCTCTGCAGTCACATTATATTCCTCTCACTTATTTTAAACGTTCTCCAGTTTAAGGGCATGTTTTAGAATCCTCAAAACAATCTTAAATATTCTTTATATATATATTAACCTCTAGTGACACAGAACAATGAATTTTTAATGATATAAATCAATAGTGTGGGCTAATAGATTTTAAAGTTTCTTATACTCCACTCTTACAAGCCGTGATGTCACTCAATCCATTAGTCTGAATCCACAGATGTAGAAATTTGGCTTGGTGCAGTTTCTCTCTGAGGCTCTGATTTAATATTCAGGGCCCCAAAACAACCACGGTCAAGGGCGCTGGAGCTGCCTGGCTCTGGTTGTTGGTGTCTCATGGACTTGGAATGTAGCTTTTCTTGTCCACATTGGAGGGAAAGGGAGATGATTAGCATTTAATTCCATCTCGGTGACTTCTGTACACTGACCCAGTTACCTGCGTATGTGAAAAATCGTCAGTCCACAAGTCCCCGCCGTGGTCTTGTGTCATCTGAAGAATAATCAGTCATTATCATAATGGCCAAGACCTCCTTGATTTACCACTTGATCATATTAATAATGTGAATATGAAAGATCTGGTGCAGATCTTAAGTACTTCCTAGATCTTAATTAAAAGGAATGAGCCAGTTCTTCTCACATTTGAAGGAAAAGATCACTTCTGATTATGACCTTTTCAAAATTCAGGTTTATGGATGTTGAAGAACCAGTACTTTAGAACCATCTACATGACCGTGGACTCCTCCTTAAACTGCAGTCATTTTAACCTCCGTCCCAGTCATTTTAACTTTTATATATTTATTTATTTGGCTTCAGTGGACAGGAATTTGAGCAAAGTCTGGGAGACAGTGGAGGACAGAGGAGCCTGGCATGCTGTAGTCCATGGGGTTACAAAGAGTCAGACACCAGACAGGACTTAGTGACTGAATAACAACATTTATTTGGCTTCATCGGGTCTTAGTTAACAGCATGTAGGATCTTCTTTGAATCAGGAGAGATCTTTCATTACAGTGCATGGACTCTCTAGTAGTGGTATGTGAGCTTATTTGCTGCACATCATGTGAGATCTCTGTTCCCCCAACAGGGATGGAACCCATGTCCCCTGCATTGCAAGGTGGATTCTTAACCAGTGTTGTACTCAAGCTCAATGAGACCTTTCCACATCATTCTTTACTTGAGGAGACAGGAATTTTCAGGCACTGAGTTCTGAGCTTTATGGTACCGTTTACCAGCTCATCACCCTAGCAGTGTACGAGATGCCAGGAACTGAGGGCTCATTCTTCATCTCTCTTTTCCTGGGAATCTGATACATCTGAAAAATATGTGACAAATATTTCAATAAAATGTGGGAGAGGCATTAGTTAGTCTCATCCTGCAGCAGACACCTCAGATTCTTTAGTGATGGACTGTTCACAGTAAGGAGTGGTTTCTCTCCCCTTCTCCATGTGGAATGACTCATTGATATATGTCTCTCTGGTAGGTTCCGAGTCCTCCAGCAGTGCAGGCTCCTCAGGATCGCTGTCACGCACGTATCCGCCTCTCCAGAGCACTCCGCTGGTCTCGGGCATGGCAGCCACTTCTCCTGGCTGTGTGACCTACCCAGAGAATGGGATGGGGGGCCAGGTCGCTCCCAGCAGCACCAGCTACATCCTTCTTCCGCTCGAAGCTGCCACAGGCATCCCACCCGGAAGCATCCTCCTTAATCCACACACAGGTTTGTTCATCACCTCTCTTTGACTGAGACACAAGATCAGAGGTCTTGAATTTGAATTTGAGCTTTTGAATTTTCTATCCAGTGGTCTGAAAATTCCTGGGGCCTAAATGGTGGTGGAGGGTCTTGTTTTAGGAAGAGCAGATCTATAGAGAGCTGGAATCTGTATCTCAGTATCAATATCAATATTGATGTGGAAATCAAAATACAGATAATTTCCAGATATATATTTTTCTCTCTGGTCTCTCTTCCCTGGGCATGGTCTCCCTCATGTATTCCTGGGAGCTAAGATCAGAAACTGTTGAGTGATAAACTGTGAGGTACTCATTGAAAATGGATATTTCTCAGGCTGAATCCATGGTTAGCTTGTTGTTGTTCAAAGTGTTTTCACATCCAAGATAATTTCAGGAACTTGAGATCTCAGTTGGACACAGAGCAGATTCTTCATTACATAAACTGTCTTCTCATCTGACAACCCCACACATATCCCACTGGGAAATAAGGGACAGCAGTGGCAAGGGAATACAGAGGACAGGGTCTTATGTATTTCGGGAATTTTAGGGTTAGGCTGGTTTTGATGGGATTTGGAAAATTGCTCATTTCATGACTACTGTTTCTTTCATGATGAATGGGCATTGTTGGCTTTTGTTTTTTACTTATTTAAAATCGAAGTATAGTTCTATAACACTGTGTAAGTTACAGGTGCGAAATACAGTGCTTTACAATTTTTAAAGTTTATACTCCATTTATAGTTATTGTAAAACACTGGCTATATTCCCCATGTTGTACAATGTATCCTTGTGGTTTGTTCACCTAATAGTTTGTACATCTTAAATTGCTTAGTACTTATTTAATTTCTCTAGTGGTCAGTTAACTTGCACAATAACTTCAGAGGACCCAGAGCACTGGGCAAATAGACTAATGAACACCTGCTCTGTGAGGGATACTTCTCAACCTGAGGCAGTTTTCGCATGCATCCAAGACCATTTGGCAATATCTGCAGATATTTTGATTATCATGACCTGGGGAGGAGGGGCTCCTACTGGCATCTAAGGAGAGAGACCAGAGATGCTACTACACATCTCCAAATGCACAGGACAGCCCCTGACACCAGAAGATTATCCATCCCCAAGATGTCAGTAGTGCCAGGGCTGGGGAACCCTGGGTTGGGAGGCTTGACATCAGTAAGTCATTTCTCTAGAAACCTTTGAAAGAGATGGAAAAAATTTTTGAATTTTCTCAAAATTTATCTGTGGTTTGGTTTAGATTATTCCAGAGTATTTCTTTGATGAACTAAAATTTTAAATGCAGCGCTGGTTAAGAATCTCATAAAAGTGCTGTGACTCCATGTTTTCACATGTCTAGTAATTAGGAAATTCAGAGATGTGTAAGCATGATAGTAAAATACTTACTTGAATAATTGCGACATTTTCATGAAAGCATATGGCACATTCTCAAGGCACGGTGTGTGACTGAGACATTTTGAAAATGCCATAAACTTGAGGGGAAAGAAGGCGTAATCATTTTATTGAAAACCATTTGAAAGCTTTCAGATTAGATACTTGTAAGGAGGATATTAGATTGCTTTTATTTTATCTGGATCATTGTAAGCACTGTAAAGGAAATGAAAAGAAAACCAAGATCATATCCGTTACTCTGGGCACAGATCAAAGTGTGATCCGATGCTGTCAGCTTAAATTCTTTCACTTTTAATTGAGATAGGGAGGATTTGTAGACAAGAGTATCCACTAGGCGTAGTTTTGAGTGGTATGTTTTAACCAGAATTTCAGAGTGTTTCCAAAAAGCTCAACAGAGTATTTTTTAGGGGACAATGATTTGTAATGATAGCGTGGATGTGCGTGTGTATGTGTATATTATCATCTATAATCTTGTTTATAGAAAAGGGAAGACAGTGCTTCCTGGTGCCAAGTCCCAATTTTTATACATTGGCATGAGTAATTTAGAGCTGTTATTGAAATATCTCTTTTGCAAAAGAGTCCTAACTAAAGAAAAGGATCTAATAACACTATTGAACAGAGTCTCCATTCATGACACTCTCCCTAGACCAGGAGGAAAATGTACTGAATTATTCTTGCCATGATGAGTGGTGAGATGTTAAGTTGTGATGTTTCTTTTTTTCCAGAATGTGTTTATTTTTGTCAATTAAAAATATGCACAAAATCCCCTCCTGGTCTAGTGGTTAGGACTTGGGCTTGCCATGGCCCCACACTGCATACCTGGCCAGGACACTAAGATCCTGCAAGCTACGTGATACAGCCAAAAAAGGGAAAGAAAAAAAAGTGTACATATATAGATATATATGTGTCATATATCATATTTATGTGTGTATATGTGTATTTCTGGTGTGTTGTATGTGAGTCTGTCTCAGGCTATTAATCTCTCTTTTTTTAAGATTTTTTTTGATACAGATCACTTTTAAAGTCTTTATTGAATGTTATAATATTGTTTCTGTGAGGCATGTGGGATCTGAGCTCCCCAATCAGGGACTGAACCCACAATCCCTGCATTGGAAGGCAACATTTTAATCACTGGACTGTCAGGGAAGTCCCTATCTAATCTCTTACATGATACTACTATTAAAACTGGAAAGTTGCCTCCTTTGGGCTGAAATTCATCTTTCTCTGGCATTGCTGCCCCCTCCTAGAATCCACACCTCTTACCCTTTCTTAACCCTTTCCTAACTACCTATCTGCCAATACATGATAGAAACGCAACCCAGAGCCTGTGACTCCTTTGCTTCTTGTGTAAATTGCTTCAGGGTCCATTTCCCAGTTACCAGCACATTCCTGAGCTTGCGGGGAGGAGCCACACTTGGTTATATTTTTTGCCTCCCTGGAGTGGATGATGAAGTAGCCTGAGGCACTGTGCTCAGATGTAGGTCCTCAACAATTACATATTTTTGAAACAGTGTCTACTATTCATCATCTCTGCTGATGTGGAGAGTAGAGCAGTTTTTCATCCAGTGTCATATATCTGAGAATGTGCCTCATGTGTAAAATGATGGATAAAATATCTGTCTTAAGCAGGAAGAAGACAAGCAATGATTTGAAATTCTAAGGTGCCTGTCCATCATTTGTCTGCTAACTGAAACAAAAATGAAACTTCCTTTGTCGGCACAACAGACCGGGCTTTTACTTGACACTGAATATTTGGCAACTGAAACCAACCCATCCATATACATTCTTGTGGTTCCCCAGATACAACCAGGACTTTTTACTTTGTCTGGCTTTAGACTCAGCTCCCACTTGGTCCATTTCTAACTCTGGACCTGCGTTGACCGCTGTTTCTTTGCTTTGTGTGCATCTGGATGAAGGAATCAGAGGCTCTTTGCTCGAGAGTTATCTCTGGACCATGCCTTCATCCTTGCCAGGCAAGCCTGGGTTTGACTCTTGAGATGCACCTTCCTCCAGCTGTCTTAGACTCAGCATCCTTCGGGAAATTTCTAGCCGAAGGCTCATCTTTGGCAGTTTTCTGTCAACGTGGTGCTATCCAGAGATGTCAACAGGCATTGGCATCCCTCACGCCCTTGTTAGTGTCTGGGTATGTTGTTTTGCCACTTTGCTCTGCTTTTGTCTGGCTAAAGTTCAGGAGCGTGAGATGCAAGAATGCACCATCTGCAAGGACTTTGACTCTGAGCTGCCTTTGAGGGCTGGTTAGTTCCGAATGCTCCTCGTGGGCTTCCATAATGCGCTGTGTTTTGTTTTTCACAGGACGTCTAGAATCAATTTATCTGAACTTCTCCTGCCTTGAGCTTGAATGCGCCATGAATTTTTTTGTGTGCTGTCTAAAAACATGTCTTTGCAAGACCTGAAGTAATCTTTGCTTATCCATAACCATCAGCTTCTTTGTCATTTGACTGCTCACTTTTTAAGAACTAGGAAGGAAAACATTTTTCCCAACATACCCTCCCTTTCTTTATAAATAAATACCCTTCTGCCAGGTACATAGTGGCCATGCTTTAGTATGGGAAACCAAGAGCTTATAATTACTTTCTTTTTAGTGTGAACTGCCCCTGGATTCATTTCCTTGTTACCAGCCCATTTGTAAGCCCTTTCTGAGGAGAGGTCCTACTGAGTTTTTTGTTTTTGTTTTGCATCCCTGGATAACAGAGCCTCGGTCCCATGCAGGGGCTCAGTCATTATCCATTAGTAACATAATGTCGGCTGCACATTACACATGTCGATGTGAAGAGCGGAGACGTTTTTCACCGCAAGGCACGTGTTTGAGAGTGGTAGGTGCTCTGCATTCAAACCCGGGCTCGGCTCATAGCCCTGGCTTACTGCTGTCACTACGCCCTCTCTACCTGCCAGGACCCGTGCCAGGCCTGCTGGGCACGCTTCTGCAATTCTGACGTGAAAGCCTCTGCTAAGTGGGATATTCCTAGAGCTCGTGAGCCTTTCTCCTCTGGTTTTCAGCTGCTGTCATTCAAACTAGCTGTCTGTACTCAGTCGTAATTGCACCTGGATTGGTGAATAGGTAGAAAACAGAGAGGCCATCAGAGCCTGATTTGAAAACCAAGAGTCACCTCCTGGCCCTCATAGGAAATTGTTTTTGGTCTCTTCCCTGGCATCTGTCTTGACTCTTTATTTTCCTCAGTTCTCTCCATTGTTCCTTGGTGAGCATAAAAAGCAATCTTTTATACTATGTTCTCTTTCCAGAAGAGCCTGTCCCCTCTCCCTACCCAAGTGAATTCTTCCCATGGATTGTAGCACGCCAGGCTCCTCTGTCTATGGGAGTCTCCAGGCACGAATAATGGAGTGGGTTGCCATTTCCTTCTCCCTAAGTATGGTCAATTTTTCACACTTCCTTTGTTCTCACTGGGGTAAATCAAAAGTCTCAGAAATAGTGGGACTTCTCTGGTCCAATAATTAAGACTCTACGTTTCCAATGAAGGGGGCACGGGTTCGATCCCTGGTCAGGAAACTAACATCCCACATGCCACATGGTGTGACCAAAAATCCACAAATAGCAGTTTAAAAAAAAATCCAATTTAAGAAAAAGTGATAGAAATAGTAAAGTTCATTTTCTTTTTGTTTTCCATCTTTGCATGTTTGTGTTTATGTGTGTGTGTGAGCATAGAGTAAGGCTGACTTGAAAGTGATTTCATATGTAGTTGCTATTTTTTTTTTTTAATGTTAAGAACCTAAAATGTTCCTCTTACCTAGTAAGATACAAAATAGGAGGAGAGAACAAAGGATTAGAACCCCAAATGGGCCAGTAGATTTTTGTAAACTGAGCTATTTTTTTTCATTCTTTCTTGAATTGTTGGGTTTTACAGGCAAAAAATGGGTTGCAGATTTTTTTTTTTAATTCAGAAGAGTTATTTTGGAAAAAAGAACAATAAGACAATAAAACATAGCTAAAATTAAATAACAATGAAAGAGAAACAAGTGCTTATGGAGAACATTTTTTAAAAACCCTCTAAATTTAGTCATTGTTCTGTGACTACAATTCTAGCACATTTGCTTTTCTATCACAGCATGTTGTGATTAATTATGAAACTGTTGTTAGAACTTCTGTGATTCTGGCAGGTATGTTCATGAATATGCAGCATATAAAGTTACTTGTTGGATACACACACACACACACATTGAGGGCAGTGCTGAAAATTTGGGAAATGCTAAAGCTTTCATGTCAGTTCCTAATCTTTTTAAAGGAAGGTGGTTTTTTCCAGAGCCATCCGTGTTTATTTGTTCACTTTTAAAAATTTATTTTTAATTGGAGGATGGTTGCTTTACAATGTTGTATAGGTTTCTGCCATATAACAATGTGAATCAGCCATAAATATACATATACTTCTTCAGCCTCCCTCCCACCACCCCCATGCTACCCTCCAGGTCATCACAGAGCACGGGCTTGAGCTCCCTGTGTCATATGGCAGCTTCCCACCAGCCATCTGTTCTACACATGGTAATGCACATGTTTCAGTGCTACTCTGTTAGTTCATCCCACCCTGTCCTTTCCCTGCTGTGTCCGTAAGTCTGCTCTCCACATCTGCATCTCTGTTCCCTGCCCTGCACATAGGTTCATCAGTATTTAAAGGAAGGTGGTTTTTTTTGTTTTCTTTGGCTACACCATGCAGTATTTGGAATCTTAGTTGCCCGACCTGGGATCAGTCCTGAACCTGTGTGCTCTGCAGTGGAAGCACAGAGTCCTAACCATTGGGCGGCCAGGGAAGTCCCATGTCAGCTCCTAAATGAGTTGAAATTAAGTCCGTTGCTCTTTACCTGTAGGCACCTTGCCCATCTCTTCACCCATATTCTGGGTCTTCTTTTTCTACCAATCCTGAGGGTGATCCCACCTTGAAACATGACCCACACCTCTCCTAACTTCTCACGTGTTAATGAACAGTTTTCAGTTATGGTTGGATTTTTTTTTTTCATGGAACCTCATTCATTGTCCCATGTATTCATCATGCAAACTTGGGTAATTCACCAAAGTTGTTTGGTGTGATGGGAGGTGAATGGACCAGAGTCATTGCTTGTCTCACTTACTGCTTCATTTATTTCTGAATAAGTTGCTTGGGCCCTCCGAACCCTGATTATCTTGTCTCTAAAAGTGCAATGAGGGACTTCCCTGGAGGTTAAGTTGTTAGAACTCCCACTGCAGGGGGCACAGGTTCGATCCCTGGTCAGGGAACTAAGATCCCACAAGCCACGTGGCATGGCCAAATGAATAAAAAATAATAGAGTGGAATGAGATTGCACATCTGTGGGATTCTTGGAAGAGAAGACCCTGGGTGTGAGATGCTTGTTGCTGCACCTGTCATATTGGAAACCCATTTCTTCTCTCCCTCACCTCCCTTTTCCTCTTATCCCCTCTCTTTTCATTTGCTTCTCCTTACCCTTCTCCTTTCAGCCCCTCATTCCTGTAACCTTCCTAGTGGCCCTGTCTTTCCTCTTCAGAAACACAACACAATGACACCTTTCTTCCTCGGAGGCCCAATGAGGTCCCAGTGATACTATTTTGTAAACTATAAAACACTCCTCAAATGGCAGGAGCAATAACAGTGAACCATGCCAGTATTTCACAGGACAAGACAATGTGTATTTGCTTCCCCGTGACCAGATGGTTCTGTGATGGATTTATTATGCACCGCCTTCAAAATTTCAGTCCCCTCCCCGGCTGCTGTCTACTTAGAGAAGTGAATGAATGCGTGTTGTATATTCCGGTTGTACATATATTTGTGGAACAGATAATGATTCTGAGTTGGTGAGCAGCCCAGTGGAAGCAAAGCAAACGTACTGGTAAATAATGAGTCACTGAATGCCGCGGAGCTGTCAATGCAAAACAGCCCTAATCTCAGTGTAAGTTACCTCGCTGGTGGCTGCGAGGTACAGGATAGCACACCCAGGGCTCCATGGGCCTCCTTCTCTGGGTGTTGCTACGCACAAGTACTCCTAGCTTTGGCGAATCACCCTGAAGGTGGTGGCTTTATTTGCAGTGTCTTAAATTGCTCTGGGCTTATTATACCGTTATTTTGCTCAACCAGATGAGTCTTAAACTGTCAAGTCTTCGCCCTGGTGAAGGTTCTGGTATCCCGGGGTTCCACTGGCCCTTGTCTTCAGGTTCCATTTTGAACATCTCTCAGAGGGGTTCTTTGTGTCCAAAGAGGGCTTGAGAAGTTTTCCTTGACCAAGGTATGGTCCCATTGCAGGCCAGCCCTTCGTGAATCCTGATGGGACCCCCGCCATCTACAACCCCCCAGCCAGCCAGCAGCCCCTGCGTAGTGCAATGGTGGGGCAGGCCCAGCCACAGCCCCAGCAGCAGCCCTCCCCGCAGCCCCAACAGCAGGTCCAGCCAGCCCAGCCACAAATGGCCAGCCCCCTGGTCACTCAGGTAAGAGCTGGTGGGAAGACCTGGAGGGGAGGCGCACAGAGATGGAGGTCACGCCAGCCTCAGACATGTGATGCGTCAGGAAGGGGGCTATTTCCCATGGATACCACCCCTGTCCACTCAACTCCATCATAAAAGCTGGCCACTGAGAGCCCTGGCTGATAGGCTAATGGGACTTCACCTGGATCCTTAAGTGTAGATAGATCTGAGCACCCACCCCATCCAGTGACTTGCATGCTGAGGCGTGGTGCTTGGAACAGGAATGACAAACGCTGCTTGTATGATCAAGGAGCCTGACTTGGGGACGGAACTCAATCCCATTCAGCCCGTTGTCATCATTCCCAATGCAGAGCAGTGCGCGTGTTTGCAAAGACACAATATGAAATGTCTTACCAACGGGAAGAACAGAAACCAGCTCATTCCAAGGTGGCCTGGCTGTTCACCTGTGCCTTGGACAGACGTAGGGCTCCCCTCCTGTTTTAGGGCAACACGTGGAAATGGCCACAGAAACCTGAGGTGTCCAGGGAAGTTGCCAAGGTGAACCTCAGTTTTCTTTTGTTTTTTTCTTGCTTCTTAGGAAAATTTTTCACCCTGGCAACTCTTAGCCTTTGGACTATATTTTTAGAGCCAGGGAATCTGACCACCAACAGCAACATGAAAAGTCTCAAAATATTTCTTAAAAAAACTAAATGAAATTCTTTAAATTCTGTAGTGCTTTACAGTTATTTCAGATGTTTCACGCACATGATTTCTTATCTGGGCAGCAAGCCTTCCCCAAGGCTGGCTGGTGCCAGCCTGCCTGGCTCTGTCTTCCCATCAGTGGCTGGCCCCCTCTCCAGATGCACTGAACCAAGACTGCCTGTGCGGGATGGTGGTGTGCTTCAGAGGCAAGTGGGATTGCAACCCCCAGCACTCACCTGTTAACCTGATCAGCTTTCTCTTTCCTCCAATCTGTCCAGGGGCTGCAGGCTTCCTCCCAGTCCGTGCAATACCCAGCTGTGTCTTTTCCTCCCCAGCATCTCCTGCCTGTGTCGCCAACGCCACAGTTCCCCCTGGTACTGTATCTTTTGGGGATGATGTTTCTCCTGGGAGAGCGTGTTCTCTGGTTTTACTATTGCTGGGTGGACTGATGCTGGGTGGGGGGCCCTGAGCTGACTGTCAGCGGGAACGTAGTGTGTGAATGTCTCATTCCAGAACATTGCCACTCCTCTCCAGAAAGAATGCTTTCCTTTCTGTCATCTGTCCTATGTTTAATGCTCCTGCAGTCTGATACCCTTTTTAAGAGTTTACCAGCTTGGGACTTTTCCTGGTAGTCCAGCGGTTAAGACCTCTGTGCTTCCCCTGCAGGGGTCAGGGTTTCCATCCCTGGTCGAGGAACTAAGATCCCATGTGCCATGATGCACGGCCAAAAAAATATAAAAAGGCATGTACAAGCTAAGCAGGAATTGGATGTCCTCTGAGTTAGAAGTCAGGGGGAGAGAGACACATGAGTTTGGTGTGAGGGTTCGCAAATAACTTAAAGTCAATATCTAGATGGTAACTGACATCACCTGCTGCTCCTGATACAGATGTTCCCCTAGTATCCCAGTTCTCCAGAGCCCTCTCATTTCCCCTCAATGTACTAGGTCCTTTTGGACAATGAGAGTGAGCATTCTCTCTTAACTTTAGGCCAGGCAGTGAATAAATACTCCTTTACAAGTGGAATTCCACTCGGCCTGCTGATGACTCTAGCCCTGGTTCCATTTTTGCAGCAGCCAAGGGCAGTACAAGTCCCTCTTGTCTCTCTCCAGTAGGCAGAGCCTGTGGGCTATTGTTGGTAGACCAGATGACCCTCTAGGATAGACCACCAAGTCCTTTTCATTCTACTGTTATTCTGAGGATCTTGAGCCCACAGTGAAAAAATAATCATTTGTTTCCATTGAAAGAAAGAAATACAGGTCAACCTATTGACCATCTCTGAGTTTAAAATCTATTTTCCCTTGTTACGTTCTCTTGTTTTGGACAGAGAGTTCCTTTCATTTATTTTTTCCCAAATCGTGCCCCCTCTGTCTCTGGTAAGGACAAGCCTGTGTCCTGCGTCTGCTTCTGTGTGCCCCTGCCATTCCTCAGCCAGCCTTGCTGATGTCCCGGTTTCTCTTGATGGCTTGCAGAGAGAGGATGTGGCCACGCAGTTCGGCCAGATGACCCTGAGCCGGCAGTCCTCCGGGGAGACTCCTGAGCCCCCTGCCGGTCCCGTCTACCCGCCGTCCCTCCTGCCTCAGCCCACCCAGCAGCCAAGCTACGTCATTGCTTCCACGGGTCAGCAGCTTCCCACAGGGAGCTTCTCTGGCTCCCAGCAAGTCCTCCAACCCCCTGCCTCGCCACAGGGATTCGTGCATCAGCCTCCACCCACACAGGTGAGTGGGACCCAGAGCTGGTAGAGCCAGAACACCTTGAGCTCGGTTTCCGTGTAGAATATCGCCAACTCTTCCCACCTCGGGCTTCTGGGGCATACTGATACTCCCAGCCTACAGGTCCTGGTCTGTCCTGTCCACCAGCTGTGCTTATGGGGCTCAGAAAGGAAGTTGGGTGAAGCGGACCTGTGTCCCCAGGACCAGAGGGAATGGCCCACTGTCTAGGCCGCTGGTGCAGAGGCCATGGCAGAGCATCACCTCCTGCAGGATGAGGCTCACTATGGTGATGGCTCCGGGCAGGAAAGCCCTGGAGAAGGAACTAGGGAAGTCAGCCCCTGGGGGCCTTGCATCTCTCCTGCTGCTGCTCTGGAGACATGTTTCCTTTCTTATCCATTCATAAGCATCTTTCTGGAGCTAATCGGGGGCTCCTCTCAGAATATAAAGGAGGAAGCTAAGCCCCCTCCACTGTACTCTCCTCTCCCCTGGGGGCTACGGCCTCCCACACCCGCCCACAGGTAGCCATTAATCATATTTAATTGACTTGAGCGTGTAAGACACCACAGATCACTGATTTTTACTGTCTTCTCAAAGACTGATTATGTGTTACTCTTTACCACCAAACATCTCTGGGGCTCTCCTGGGCATCCCTTGCTGAATATTGCAAGTGATTACTGTCAAGATGTAAAATGCACTGAGGCGTTTTCTGGTCCATTTTCAAGGCATGCATAGCCCAAGCAAATTCCATGCTAATTATGAAATATCTCATTGGAGGAGCTGTTTCAAGTACAGTGTTACCTTTGTATCATGTGTGGCATTGCCTTAACATCTTGAATAAATTATTTGCTTTTGCAGCCATGCAGAATCCTCCGCCATGAAGTGATTTTCACCCAGTCATTCATTTTATCTTGAGTGATAATTATAGTCACCTCTAGCTGCCTTCTCTGCAATGTAGTGGTGTCACTGGTGGGGTTTAAAGTGAAAGTGGCTCAGTCGTGTCTGACTCTGTGACCCCATGGACTTTATAGTCCATGGAATTCTCCAGGCCAGAATAATGGAGTGGGTAGCCTTCCCCTTCTCCAGGGGATCTTCCCAACCCAGGGATCAAACCCAGGTCTCTCACCTTGCAGGTAGATTCCCAGCTGAGCCAACAGGGAATACTGGAGTATTCACCCGTATTCTCCAGAATACTGGAGTGGGTAGCCTATCCCTTCTCCAGTGGATCTTCCTGACCCAGGAATCAAACCGGGGTCTCCTGCATTGCAGGCAGATTCTTTACCAACTGAGCTATCAGGGTCGGGTTTAAGGAGATGTGGAAAATCATTTTAAGTTACAGGAGAACAGGCCTCACTAATATATTAATGATTTTAAGAATATTTAATTATTGGGAAAAAGAAGACTTGGCAGAATATTCAGTTGAAGCCTTTTTTAAAAAAAGATGTACTTGCTTGATTGAAGGAATTCCAGTTTTAGTGAGCAAAGATACTAGAGCAAATATTAGAGCAAAGACAACCCAGAGCACTGGTGTATCTGCAATGGAAATGCTCTCATTCTCTCTTTAATAGATTTAAAAATAGAGAGAGGGAAGGGGGAAAAAACCAGAAAACACATGTTCATGACCAGTCTGAACATCTCTGAACTTCTTTGTAAAAGAACCACAGGTAAAGGTATAGGATATATCCCACAGTGATTTTCAAGTTATTAAACATTTTAAAACTCAATGACTCGATGATGTATAATAATGAAAAGAACATGCGGTATGGTCTGTGGGCATATATGAAAATATGCTCAATTTATGCAGAAAAATGAACCTATTTAATAACTATAAAGGTCAGTTTTGTCTGACTTGCCATGAATACCCAACCCACCAGAAGAGTGAAGCAAATATGCATGGACAAGGCAAAGAGGGCAAGCCATAAAACTCTCCATGCTCAAACAGGTGGCTCCTCACTTTATTCCAAACAGATAAACCTTGTAAGCTGTGAATTGGCATGCCTCTGCTTACATTTTAAAGAAGTTGATAGAAGAAAAGTCAGAGGCCTAGAAATAAAAGGTAATTGATTAATAAGAAAAGAGCCTTCATATAAATGACCTGAGACAGGCAAGAAATCTTTCCAGGTCAGTAGACATTTGATTCGAATCTTACTGGAAGTAATTAGAATATTTTCAGTCATTCCCAGTCAGGAGAAAGTGACAGAAGGTGACATAAACAATAATTTTGACTTATATCCCTTTCTAGACTGAATATTCTTTTTTAACCTATATTCCTTTTTAGATTGAATATTCTTTTTTTTTTTTTTTTTTTTGTTCGGAGGGGAGATACTGGCTATGTGCCACTCTAATAAGTGCTCTGCTGGACCTGCCCTTATTTCATGATTTCATCCTCTGATCCTTTTAGGCTGGAGATTAGATTTCATGACTGACTTGTGTTTCCATTAGAAAAACGATTCAAGTTAGATGATCACATTTACGTGAAGTGAAAATCACTCAGTCATGTCCGACTCTTTGCGACCCCATGGACTGTAGCCCACCAGGTTCCTCTGACCATGGAATTCTCCAGGCCAAAATACTGGAGTGGGTTGCCATTCCCTTCTCCAAGGGATCTTCCCAACCCAGGGATCGAACCCAGGTCTCTCACTGCAGGCAGATTCTTTACCAGCTGAGCCACCAGAGAAGCCCAATCACATTCAAAACTACCCTAAAAAAGTGTTGTCATTGTTGACTGTTTCATTCACTCTTCTTGCATTTAAAAAAATACGAAATTCAGCACTTTAAAACAACAGGCATTGTCTAGCTCACAGCCAGGTGGGCAATTTGTGGCGGAACTCCGTGGGGATGGCCCGCCCCTTCACCACGTGGTGCTGTCCCAGGCAGCTTTACTGGAACTGGAAGGTCACGTGGGGCCTCACTCTTAAGTCAGAGCATTGGGATCTTGGCTGGGCAGCCTCTGGCCTCCACATGGCCTCTTTCTCCAGCTGGGCAGTCTGGACTTCTTCTCCTAGTGGCTAGGTTCTCTCCTGAAAGAGTGAAAGCTGCAAGTCTTCTTAAGGATCAGGCATACAAGCCTCAGAAATCATCATTCCTGTGTCATGGCATTGGTGACACATACATGGGCTTCCCTGGCAGCTCAGCCGGTAAAGAATCCACCTGCAATGCAGGAGACCCCGGTTAGATTCCTGAGTCGGGAAGATCCCCTGAAGAAGGGATTGGCTACCCACTCCAGCATTCTTGGGATTCTCTGGTGGTTTAGATGGTAAAGAAGCCTCCTGCCGTGCAGGAGATCTGAGTTTGATCCCTGGATTGGGACGATCCCCTGGAGAAGGGAACAGCATTCTGGCCTGGAGAGTTCCATGGACAGAGGAGTCTGGCAAGCTACAGTCCATAGGCTCACAGAGTTGGACACAACTGAGCGACTTTCACTCACTCCATGCATATGCATGTAGGCAGGGTGGCCATCTTTGCAATTTACTGTATTCACATTATGTCATAAGATGACAATGTATTTTATGTGTAAAAACATTACTCCGTTTGCAGCCCTCATGTCCTGCCATTGTCCCCTTCCTTCCCCAGATGCCTGTGTATTATTATCCGTCTGGTCAGTACCCTACCTCAACCACGCAGCAGTACCGGCCCATGGCCTCGGTTCAGTTCAGTGCTCAGAGGGGCCAGCAGATACCGCCGACGGCGCAGCCAGCAGGTACTTGGAATCTGTTGCCCATTTCCTCCTCCAGATGAGTTATTTTGCACATACATCTCTCAGCTGTCCTCTTTGGATGAGCATCCAAGCTTCACAGTTCAAATCAGCTCATTTCCCTTCCCCAGGAAAGATAATGGAGCATTTGATTAACTCTGTGTGGATAAGTGACAGGTCCCACGAGGTGAAACTCACGTTACCCGGCCTCCCCAGCACGCATGCGAAACACGGTCTATATAACTGACTTGGGGACCCTCTTAGTTTCCTCTGAAAGCTGAGAGCCAACCACCTCCCCATCTTCCTAGTTCATACTCTCCCCCACCCGTCTTCCCCTGTTCCTAAGGCTAGGGAACCATGTCAGGTTGTTTCTGTAGCACCATAAAAAAATGCAGTGTCTTGAGAAGAAGGTCACTGACACCTCAGCCTGTGTCCCCATGGGACTCGGACCCGGGCTCACAGTCTGGAGGGCCATTCACCGCCTGCGGCAGCCGCTGTGCAGTGGGAAGGGGGGCCGAGGCACTGTCCGAGAGTGAGTAGCAGGTCTCACAGTGAACCGGTCTCTTTCCCTACTGTGTCACACTCCTGACGGGACGCCGCCACCCCAACGGCAGCAGGAAGCCGGCAGGCGCGAGGGACCTGCGGTGGGGACGCACGGGTGTCCCTCCCGCTGCCCACACAGTGGGGGGAGCCGCCGATGGTCCTGCTGAAGACCCCCTGGCCGGGGGCCCCTGCCTTCCGTGAGTAGGGCGATACGTTAGAGCACGTGTTCCCATCTGTCGTCCGACTTCCACACTGGATCTGTGTATGTGCCTCTGTAATGTGTGAGACGTGGGGGTGGGAAGTATACAGGAAAAACACAGCTTTTGTACATTGTAACCAAAAGCACCATCCTTTCCAAGGATGAGTGCAAATCACCTGAAGAATACTCATGCTGGTGGGGCTGGCATTTTGTCAGTTGGGAGGGATCATTTATTAACTGTGTTGGGAGTGGCTATCTGTTCTTTAGTTCATCTCAAGACCTACTTAACATCTGTGGGAGAAGATAGGACGTGTATAGCAGGCAACACAGTTTTCAACACTGTGTCAGTTTTGGAAAGAATATATTTCGACCTCTGAATTGACACTTTAGCCGTAATGAGAGCACTAAAGGATTTCTAATTATTAGTTATTTTAAGATAGGTGTTTGGCCATATTTTCTTTCCTTGTTGGAATATGTTATCTCTTTCAAGCTGGTGGTAACTGTGCTGTCAATTTAGATAACAGTCTCTAGTGTTGTTTGCATTCTGAACCGTCTTTTTTTTTTTTTTGTCTGCTCATGTTTATCAAAGAATTAATTTATAATCTAGCTCTTGGCCAGAAACTATAGCAGTTTCCTTTTTGGTTACTGATGCCCTTAAAAGAAGAAAGATGTCAATATCTAATTATAAGAAGTTTTAAAATTTTAGTTGAGTGCCAGTGTTTGAGAGTTTTCTGAAGGATATGTTAGTCCTCTGTTGGTGTATAGTTCACATACAAGAATGCAGATCCAGAGGGCGGGAGCCAGTTGCACTGTGAGCTCTGGGTCTGTGTGAGGGGCTGAATAAGTTGGATGAATGTATTAACTAGGTAACAGAATAAGATTTTTAGAGCAAACCTCAGACTCCCCACTGCCTTCACTGATGCATGTCAGCACAAGGGAGAATCCATCTGGCCTTTGCTGCTTCTTTTTTAAACACTGTGGGAGAATTTGGGGATGCAGAAACCACTCTCCCCATCTCAGGGAGACCTAACTGGTAGCATTTATGACAACCCAGTGGGTCTGACATGTCCCATGGCTCCACGTCACCAGGGAACTGCCGCCCCAAGGCGAGATAATGACACATAATTAGAAGAAGGCATTCTAAGTCAGATTCTTGCTCAAAATAGCAGCTGGTGCTTCAGGTGTCAAGGAAGTGAGTGGCAGTGTCTGTGGGGGGTGGGGAGATGAGAAACGCCAAAATGATACGTGCACGGCATCATCCTTGAAATTGATAACATAGTGTGCACATGCGGGCCCTAAGCTCCTAGTTCAGGGAGCACGACCCCTGACGTCAGGCCTAACATTCCCCAGGGTTTTCCACCTCTCCTGAATTTACTGAGTGTTTGGGAGGGCAGCTGGTCATCTCCCTGAGAATCACCTCTGCTAATAAAACCCAAGGAACACAGCTCAGCGATGGCTCCGTGATGGTAAAAGGGGCTCTGGGACCCTACAGCTGGGAAGCTTTTAGCCGAGCTTAGCGGCACCAACAGTGACTTCCGAAAGGGACATGGCGAGTTATTTGGGGTAGCCGCTATGTCGGTGGACTCTCTTAGAGAGAGCCTCCTAAGCCTGCGTGTTAACCAATTTTTATCATAACAGCATAAATATACTTACTAGTTTTGCCTTTACTTCCTGGTGTGGATGATCCTATAGAAATTAACATGCTGGTAACTAAGCCAGCATGTTACCAAGGCAGATAACACGTAACTAATTCTCTAAGTACACAAGTTGGCCTAACAGTAGAACAACTTGAAAACCTGGACTCTTGCCTCCCGACTCACGTGGGCTTCCATGTTATTTTGCAGAGCTGGTCAGGAACAAATGGCAGAGAGCAGCTGAGACATCTGCATAGGAATCACACATTGGGAAGGAAAAAAATAAGAGTTCCTTTTAGATCATGTCTCCAATTCCAAATTCCCTTTTTAGTTGACTTAAAAAGCAAAATATATGTATATATAGCTTCATTCTTGGTTCTCCAAGATCTTGGGCATGTCCTAAAAGCAACAAAAATGAGCTTATAAAGCCCCATATACCTTCCTAACTAGGCATTTGGGAATGAATACATCCTAATTTTGGTATTAGAGTGTACTGCTGGTTTCATAAAATAAATTAGAAAGTGTTTCCTGCTCTTCTGTTTTCTGGTCCAAATGTGTCAAGCTGGTGCTAAATCTTTAAATGTTGGTTAGAATTCTCCAGTGAAACTGTCAGAGCCTGGGAATTTGCGGAATCAGAAATATTTTGTTTTCTTTTTATTTGAAAATAATGTGTGGAACTTTTTCATTATAAATTCGTTATGGTTATAAGACTCTTCCAATTACCATTTTATCTTTGCTGAGCTTTGGTAGTTTGTGTTTTGCTGAGGAATTGGCCCATTTCTTCTAAGCTGTAGAATCTATGGCTATAAAGTTGTCAGTAGTTCTTTCCTATTCCTTTGTTTTTCTTTCGTTTTTTGTTTTTTGGCTGCACTGGGTCTTTGTTGCCACTCGGGGGTTCTTTGTGGTGGCATGTGGGCATCTCTAGGTGTCTGTGCCGGTTCCGTGGATGTGGCCCACAGTTGTCCTGTGGCATGTGGGATCTCAGCTTCCAACCAGGGATTGAACCCACATCCTCTGCATTGCAAGGCAGATTCTTAACCACTGAACCACAGGGGAAATCCCTCCTTAATAGCTGCAGAATATGTTGTGATGTCTTGTTCCACCTTGATAATGATAATTTTTAAATTCTCTTAATTTTCATAAGAGCTTCCCTGGTGGCTCCACTGAGAAAGAGTCTACATGCAATGCAGAAGACTTGCATTCAATTCCTGAGTCTGGAAGATCCCCTGGAGGAGGAAATGGCAACCCACTCCAGTATTCTTGCCTGGAAAATTCCATGAACAGAGGAGCCTGGCAGGCAGGCTACCGTCCACGGGGTCTCAAAGAATCAGACAGTCTTGCTAAATTTATCGATTTTGTTGATCTTATCAAAGAACTGCCTCTTTGTTTCATTAATTTTCTCTATTTTTTATTTTCAATTTTATTGATTTCTGCTCTTACTTTCTTCCTTTAGCCCTATTTTGCTCTACTTTTTATAGTTTTTTGAGGTAGGAAGTTGGATTATTGATTTAAAACCTTTGCTCTTTTCTAATGTAAGATTTTAATGGTCTAAGTTTCATTGTCAACTCTACTTTGGCTGTGTCCCCCGTATTTTTATATGTCATATTTTCATTCATTTATATGTATTTTTTTCTTTTCTTGGAGATTTCCTCTTTGACCCATGGTTTATTTAGAAGTGTGTTGTTTAATGTGCAAGTGTTTGGAGATTTCCCTGTTGTATTTCTGTTATTGATTCTAGACTTATTTCATTATTGCCAAAAACTATAATTGATTTCAGTTTTTATAAAATTGTTGAGGTTGGTTTTATAGCCCAGGATATGGTCTCTCTTGGTGAATGCTCCTTTAAACACTTGAAAAAAATGGGTATTCTGTTGTTGTTAGGTGGAATGTTTTATACATTTCAATCAAATCCTATTTATTTTGTTGTTCAGATCTTCTATAATTTTGCTGGTTTTTTATTTGCTCATTCTGTCTGTTGCTGAGAGGTGGAGCTTCACAACTCTCAACTATAAGACTTCCTAAAGTCCTGAAATGAATCTCAAGACAAAGGTTGCCCCACCCCCAACCCCATACCCCTGAAGTCTAAGGATGGAGGAAGGTGTATAGCTATATGGAGCATGTGGGTTCCTTTCCCAAATCAACAAGAAGTGCTTCCTTCCCTAAAAGAAGCTGGAAGCATTCCACAGAAATTCCATTCCATAGTCTGGAAGGGAAAGGCCCTTTGACCACTGGAGTTTGGTAAGGTCTTCTATAAGCTGCTGCCATGTCTCTCACACACCAGGCTTTCAGCCCTGTTGCTTAGTGGCAGTAATATGACTTTAGGTCTAGGTATAAAAATCATGAAGCTAACTGCTTTACAAGGGACAGTCCGGTGGTCTGCTTTCCTGATAGAGCAGAAGATTCTGTACTCTTGATTGTCATGAAAATAAACTAACACAATATTGTAAAACAGTTATCCTCTAATTAAAAATTTAAAAAAAAACTTAAAAAAATAGAATAATAGGAAGAGAACATGGATGGCTTCAGAGAAGAAAGGGGGGAAAAAAACACAAAACTTGCTGGAATCTTACATTAGCCTAGATTCTAACTCCTGTGGGTCATTTGAGGTGGATTCTGACGATTGTGGAGATGCCTCTCACTTCTACTTTTTAAATCCTTTTCCTCTCCCATGTTCTCCTGCTCCCAACCATCTGCTAAATGAGGCATTTTGGATAAAACCTATTTCATAGAGCGTTTTCCGTGACAGTGTTTTACTTTTAAAACTGTAGTTCAAAAGGAAACAATGAAAATCTTAACACGCTTACATCGTATTGCAAAACCCCCTGCAGCTTTTGTGGGGCTTCTGCAGGCTTACCTAATTTACTTCTGCTCTGCTCACATCTATGTGCTGGGCTGGTGAGACTCCACCCTGCCTTGTGATAGGAAAGTTGGGATTTCTTGCAGGAGGAAATGGTGGAGGTCTTTAGAAGTTTTTAAACTTGATTCATTTTTTTTTTTCATTAGTATTTAAGGTAAACCTCATGTGGACTTTATCTTAAACTCAGCTCATCAGTCATCATGAGATTTAAATAGCACTGACAGAAATGGAAATGGAAGTTAAACACTGAGTTTTGCTAGATGAGGAAACCAAAGATCAATCTCCTGCCCAATGCGGAGTCTCTCTTATCAGGGCCAGGGAGCATGTGCACATGAGTGAGAGAAAAATGTGAAGGTTTAAAATATTAAATGAAAACTGCTCACCCCTCCAGACATGACTGAGCGACTTTCACTTTCCACCCCTCCAATTTAATCATCAAAAGATCATAGTAATTCAGTGTTATGAAATTAAGTCAAAGCCTAACCAACCAATCCACTTCAACAAACAAATATACACATGTTTTCAAAGTTTGAATGCCCAAGGACTATGTCGTAGATCCATAGTCAGGGATACCATAAATTTGGATTTTCTTTATATTTGTTTGTTTCTTTTTGGCTGTGCTGCATAGCTTGTGGGATCTTAGTTCCCTGACCAGGGATCTAGCCCACGCCCCCTGCAGTGGAAGCATGGAGTCTTAACCACTGGACCCCCAGTGCTGTGCTTAGTTACCCAGTCATGGTCGGACTCTTCGCAACCCCATGGACTGTAGCCCGCTAGGCTCCTCTGTCCACTGGGATTCTCCAGTCAATAATACTAGAGTGGGTTTCCATGCCTTCTTCCAGGGGATCTTCCCAACCCAGGGATCGAACCCAGGTCTCCCACACTGTAGGCAGATTCTTTCCTGGCTGAGCCACCAGGGAAGTCCCCTATTTGGATTTCCATATACTGAGCAATTTGGGAATGTCTGTAAAATAATAATGCTCCCATCATAAGTCATACATTGGACTAGTTTTGATAGTATTCAGATGGCAGGGAATAACCAGGCCCTGGAAACCTACCCACATCACCCTTTGGTTGCCTTCTGGATGTTCAACAATGGAATGGGGTTGAATGGCATTCCTGGCAGGAAGATAGAATTATCTGTGACCTGTGTGTATCTGAAGATAAACCAAAGCCTGTGCTCCTTTCCTGATAGGAAAAGCAACGTCTTATTTTTTTCTTTCTTTCAGGAGTAATATTTCTTGTTGCAATAGCATATTGTTCCTATTAACAGCTCCTACTGAGAAGGAAGATTATTGCCTCTTTAATGTTGTTCTGAAACGCATTTGGGATGGGGCAAAATGCACCTTAACGGAGTCTATAAATTTATTTAACCAGATCAGTTGCGTGAACTTGACAGTGACTCCTGTCCTTCTAGCCTTACTTATTAAGCAGTCAGTATCAATGTAATTGAGAAGGGTTTTATCTTTAAAAACATTTTCTCCGTCTTTGTTCTTAGGATGATATTCCTCATCTTGACTTCTTTCCCTCTCAGGATTGGCTAAGCTGAGGAGACAGAGCATCAGAGATCAGAGCTAAAGAAAGAATGTGATTGACTGGTGTGACCAATAAGAGATGCTCATTTATCGAAATTGGGACCTTCTCTTTTTATCTTAAATTTATTTCCCAAGTTTGATGATTATTTTTTAAAAGAGAGAACTATTTTCCTAATTACCCTTCATATAATTTCCATACATTTTAATATTTAAAACCTCATTAATCTATTTTTTTTAATTTGAGAAAGAATATATAACCAATAATCACTCAGAGAAGCGATGCAAAAATTTTTACACTTGACAACTCTAAGGAAGTGATTGCGCTTTGGATGTCTGCATTATTATGTTCCTAAGAGCAGAGGGGGTAAATTATAAAAGAGTTACAGGAGAATTTAATTGTCTGATTTCTGTTAACATCAGAGGAAGTCACATGGATAAATCCTTGCGGAACACGCTGTTCTGAAAATATCAGTCTGGAAAAGGTTTCTATGGAAATGTTCATGTGTTTCTTTCATTAATTGGTCTAATTATTCCATTTACAGAAATAGGAATGAGAAGTGTTAAGCTGGGATTCTGGGAAAGGTTAACACTATTAGAAGCAATGATGGGAATCGTGCTGTTTTTAGGTCTGAAAATCTTACAGGTTTGGAAAGCAATACAGATGGCCAGGTCCCTCTGTCCCCCAGGTCACGGTAAAAGAATTTATTCAATATATTTGAAATAGTCACTTTAACACTTTGCATTTTACGTACCTTTGGTGTGAATGTATTCATCTGTTGTGCAGTTAAACACGACTGCGACAGTTAGACTTTCTGCTTTCCTGTAAAGATCCTAAGACAGATCATAACATTATCTCTTTTCTTTATCTTACGCAACAGAAAGTGGAAAACATAGCTTGTTAAAGAAAAAGAGAGTCAGATTAGAGGATGATAAGGAAAGAATTGTGGCCAGAAAAGCACACAAATACTGTTTTTTGAAAACTCGAACATCTTTCATATGTGATGTCCTAAGAGAATATGAACGCAATAGTGATATCCAGAGAACCCAAACTACTTGTTCCAAGGTGTCAGATCTACCTGATGCTATGAAGCCAAAGTAAATTAAGAGAATTTAAGATGTTTTGTGCTGTACATAGTCTTGACCCTCCCTTTTCGTGTGCTGCATTTTTTTATTTCTTACAAATTGGTTGCCAGCAATTTCTGCTGTCAGCTCTCACCTAGGTCTACGAATGACTTCATTTCTCAGCTGCATTTTTCTTTAGAAAATTTTTTTTTCATTCTTCATGGTCTCCGTTTCCTTCCCATCCCTAAATCCATTTTCTTATTTTATTTTCCATCTTTACTTGTATTAATTTATTTTTAAAATATTTACTTTTTGGCCACACGGCATGTGAGATCTGAGTTCCCTGACCAGGGATTGAACCCATGTCCACTTCAGTGGAAGTGCAGCGTCTTAAGCCCTGGGCCACCAGGGCAGTCCCTGTTTTCTATCTTTAATTCTTAACTCTAATAAACAGTCGGTCTCTCTCTCTCCTGTTTGTCATTTGTTTTCCTTGTCATTTTTCCTTGTATTTAATAAGATTTTTCCCTGCAAACTCTGGGTGCTTGCATCTCATGTGTTCACTGTCTGCATTTCCCCCTTTACTTTAGTTTTTCAATCTCATTTCTTTCCGCTCTACACATCCCTTGCCATTAAGGGATAGCACACTGCTTTCCCCCAAAGACGTCCACAATCTAACATTCAGATGATTCAGAAAAATGAGCTGGATTTTCCCTACATTTCGAAGCAGAGCATGAAACTTACCGACTGTCTTTTGTTTCCAGTGTTGTCCCTAGAGCCAGCATCAAGTGAGCCTTAGGGTATTGATTTCACTTAGAAATTTGTGGTGATAAAACAGTGAACAGCATCTTGAATTATGTTGTTTACATCGTGCTTTCCAAATTCCAAGCTAACACGGTACCCAAGAAAAAAGTATTAGCCTAGTCTTTAAATTTGTCATTTCCAAGGAGTTCACTATTGCTTAACATTGTTGATGTTTTTCTAATTTTGAATAGAAAACTGTGCAAATCACTAACATCAAAGGACACTATCTCCTAGGAAGTAGCCCTGAAAAGGCTCCTCTTCCCAGGTAGCTCAGTGGTAAAGAATTTAGCTGCAATGCAGGAGACCCAGCCTCTATCCCTCAGTTGGGAAAATCCCCTGGAGGAGGAAATAGCAACACACTCCAGGAATCTTGCCTGGAGAATTCTATGGACAGAGGAGCCTGGCAGCCTACAGTCCATGGAGTCACAAAGAGTCGGACACAACTGAGCAACTAATACTAAAATTCTTTCTTCTTTCCTCTGTCTTCAGATGTGACTATTTCTTTAGGGACACCATATATATATATATAAAATTCAGCCAAGCCATTCAGCATGGACTTACTGTATTCATGACATCCTAGCTTGCCCCTTCCTCAAACCAGCAGCACAAGCACAAAACTGTGATCACCCCCTTGAGCTTTGAATTGCCACTGGCCCCTCTATCCACATGATGCCTCATGAACCTGATAACTCTAGATCCAGATAGCAGTAACTGTAAGCCAGGAAGGCTGCAGGGTGATAGGAGGCTCGTGAAATTAGTATAATTCTCAAAGACGCACAGTGGCTCACATACCCTCTTTAAAGCAGATGGGGGTTGCCTGCTTTCAAGCAGGATCACTAACTCACTTGTAACAGCAAGATTCCACGGCAGAGGCAGTTTTGCACAGCTCTTCATTGCAAGAGCAGCATGCAACGGGCTTCACACCCATGCTCTTGTTCGGATCCCTGAAACGGCCACAGTCCCCTGTGTGGTTGCTTCCAGGTTCTCTTCCCGATTGTCAGCTCATCTTCCCTGGCTGCAGGGAGGACTGTGATGGCCTTCGAGGACAGCCACCAATCCCTAACCGCCCACTGACATCTTCTCCCTGATTCCCACACCATTTCCTCAAAGGTGCCTAGAGACTCATTAAAATTGCATTTTTAATTTTTTCCCAGATGCTCTTACTCTGTTGCTTTTTTGTTTTTATTTTTGAAGTAGGTCCAGCACCACTGAACTTTTTATGAGCCATTGTGGGTCATAACTGTTTCAAGAACAAAAAATAAATGGCAGAAAGAGGAGTCAGAAGAGAGCTCCCCCCAAAAAAATGCAGGCTACTGCAGTGGAGGACACATTTCAAGGGGTTGTAAGAACACGTAGGAGGGTGCGTCAGACTTAGCTCCAGGTGGGATTGTGCGGATTTCTTTCCCAAGGAAAACAATGCATAGATAGCTATCACTCTGATGATTCATCTCTGTGTGGACCGTATTGACTGGACTGTGTGGTGTTAATTTTATATGATAGAGGTCAAACGGCTTGGGTTACTCTTTGATGAATTTTGATGAACACCTTGGCTTCCTCATGCTAGGTAGTTAGAAGAGGAAAAAGGAGTCCAAAATGGTGGTGGCTAAAAGACAAAGAAGCGAAAAGTCCCTGGCCCAGTTTTGGCTCCTCTTTTTATATGTTTTTTTCTCCTCCCCCTGGGCCTCCCTATGTAAAATGGGCTAGCCAGGAGTGCTGTTTGATTTACCTGAGGTCCTCACTCTGGTCCTCGGACCTTCCTTTGTTCTATTTCGTGGGCTTTCCCCTTCTTTGTCTTTTAGCCACGACCCTTTTGAACTCCTTTTTCCTCTTCTAACTACCTAACACTCAGTTGATACCAACTAGGTCTGTCTTGGAGGAAAGGCTCTGTTTTTACTGGGAAGCTAGTCAAAAAGAAAAATCCAAGGACAAAAGATAAATCAAAGCGTTAAGCTCCTGTCTAGCTGAAAATTGTGGCAATTTTCAGTCCTAGAGGTAATTTTTGTCATTTTATTTAGAACGTATAACTTTTTATAAACTGTACAAACAGCACAGTACTTATAGGAAAAGAATTTTTTGAAAAACACAAAAACTCCTTGCTAACAGAACAGGGTTTTTTTTTATTTTTGCCTCTTTTTTTCTGCCTTTGAACTTATGCATACGCTTGTTGTATATAGGCAAATAAGTGTAGATCATGACAGTTTCTTCTTAATACTGCATTTTTATTTATTGGAAACACCTTATTGTTTTACTTGCATGTAGACTGATTCTCAGAACAGTTCTGCAACACTATATTTCTATGCAAAACGGTATTTACAGATGAACATGCACATTTGCTATTTTTTTAATGTTTTATTTTTTGGCCGTGTCAGATCTTAGTTATGGTGTGCGGGCTCCATAGTTGTGTTGCTCGGACTTAAGCTCTGTGGCGTGTGGAAAATTCATTCCCTGACCAGGAATCATACCCGAGTCCTCTGCATTGGAAGGTGAATTCTTAATCCCTGGAGCACCAGAGAAGTCCTGGCATGCATGTTTAAATAAAAAATTCAAGACAGTCTACAAACTAGAACTAGTTAGTGACTTTAACATTGTTGCAAACTATTGGAAAAGACTCTGATGCTGGGAGGGATTGGGGGCAGGAGGAGAAGGGGACGACAGAGGATGAGATGGCTGGATGGCATCGCTAACTCGATGGACGTGAGTCTGAGTGAACTCCGGGAGTTGGTGATGGACAGGGAGGCCTGGCGTGCTGCGATTCATGGGGTCGCAAAGAGTCGGACATGACTGAGCAACTGATCTGATCTGATCTGATCTGATGGATACAATACAGGAAGTAATTATAGTTGTACATACTGGCAACAAACAAATGAATATTTAAAATTTAATTACAATAGTGTGGTGTGTGGCATAATTTTGATGGCAATAATGAATCATCCTGCTTCCAGCCTTGTAGGTCCGGCCCTGCCTTAGTCACCTGGGAACACCCAGGAGCACCCCAAACATCCCGAAATACCTTGCATAGTAACAACAGTTACAACATGCACTATTTCCCAGAACAGTTCTTGCACTTCTTGTTTCCTCTTCAATTAAAAAATAATAATAAATGAAATTAAATATAAAAGCATACGTCGTGGGGGAATGAAAGCCTTCAAATGTCTCTCTATCTATCTTTAAACTTCCACATCCCAGGACTATTTCATAACAGACTGTCGTTATTGGCTTTGCTATTCTCGCCCCAAACAGGGAGGGCTTCACAGAAATTTCAGAGTATTTCTCTACCTTCTGTCAAGCAGTCTTGTCTTTTTAATTTCCCATTGTTAAAATGATACAATTCAAGGAGCTCACACACTCTAGAGTTGGAGTCGACCTCGAGCATCTCTGGGATGTGTCACACAAAGGAGAAGGTTTCCTTGGCAACAAGAACCTATGGAAGCGTGCGCTCCCTACCTCCTTCCCTGGGGCCCCTTGGCGCCGCTGTTTGTCAGGCACAGAAACTTAAACTGGAGACAAGACTCCTTGCGCTCCTCCACATGTTTACCCATTGACCCCCGCTACCGATCACTTGCTCTCTCATCCCATTAATGAAAATAGTTCATCTGTGAATGGGAATTGTGTCATTATTTCCCTTAGCTGGTATTTTCTAGAAATGCAAGCAGAGAAAAGGAAATGGGGTTTTAAGGAGTTTGTGTGTATGTTTGGATGTGTGTGTGCCTATGTACATGAATGTGTTCATCCATGTACACTGAATTTAAATGACTGGTAACGCTTCCTTTTACATTTATTTTCGATTATGAATTTGCATAATAGGTTTTTTCTAAATTCTGGCAGGATATGATGGCATATTTGGTGACTGGTGTGAAAATTAATGTATTAATTTGGCAGAACTTATGACATACTAAGTATGCTTCTAAAAACATTCCATGAGCTCAAAATGCTTTTCTCCCTGTGTTAGAAATGGCAAGACAAATCCTGGCATGTGAATTTATATCAATAGGTAGATGAGTCTAGGAAGTCTGACTCCAGGGACATCATTCAGTAGGTATGGGAACCAGCTGATGCGATTTTCAGTCCTAAGCTCTCCTAAGGTCCCAGGAAGTCAATAATCCCATATCAGCCTACGTTCCAAACTCACCCTCTTCCTAAGGCACTCCATCCCTCTCCTCTGTGTTTTTCCTTCCTCAGAACAATGATAGAGAGTATGCACGTGTAACTGTTGATTTCTAAATTCTAGTGCTGCTGAGTTTGTCAGCTGTGGAAGGATATTTAGTGTGTTGTGGGCTTTGGCTTCTTTTTCCAGGTAATTGAACCACCTGTTCAGTTTGGAACTTCAGGAATGTAAGTGTTTGCCAAGAGATTTATTGTCTCTTATTCAGGAACAAGTATTTGGCACAAGTAGCAAAAAAAATAAGAGAATTAGTATCTGCCGTGTGTGTGTGTGTGTGTGTGTGCATGTTGTATGTGTTGAGTGTGTTGTATGTGTGTGTGTGTGTGTCTGTGTACCATAAAGAACTGGAATTTACTTCTCCCCTTTCTAGAGGCTGGAAGTGCAAGGTCAGGTTTTTGACAAGTTGGTTTCTTCTGAAGTCTCTCTCCTTGCAGAAATCTACCCGGTCTTTCTAAAGTGAAGGATTGAAAAAAAGATATTAAGTGCAGGGACTTCCCTGGCGATCTAGCGGTTAAGACTCTGTGCTCCCATTGCAAGGGGTGCAGGTTCAATCCCTGGTCCGGGAACTACGATCCTCCGTGCTGTGTGGTGCTGCCAAAATAAAACAAGAACATAGTAAGTGTAGAAAATGAGTGTGTTTTGACAAGGAGTTCTCATAACATTGTCAACAAGCACTAACACACAGGATCGTTTTTCCCATCACCGGCTAGAATTAACCAGAAAAAAACAGCAATCATGTGTGACTTCCCACTTGGAGCTACTCGAATGTTGCAGGAATACATTATACCTTCTGGAACTAGATGGCAAGTATTAAACATCACATTGTCCCTGTGCATATTTATAAATAGAGATTAAAAAGCCTGAGAGGATACGCTGGGGTTTATTCAAGAGGCTGTGAAACACAGAGTTAAAAAGACACCAAAAGCTTTCTTTTTCCTTTTCCCTTCTTTGTTGTTCTTGTATTTGTTGTTGGTTTGTAGTGACAGTAACTGACTATAAATGATGTGAATCAATAATGCCAGCTCGCAGCATCCCACGAGCTCTCTTCCTGTCCCAGCTCACACTGGTGGCCCCCAGGGTCCGCAGGACTGTCGGGAAGACCGGCTACTTGAATCCTGTACATTTGCCTGGTGGTGACGGCCAGCACTTGTACAAGACAACCGCCATCTGGCTCTTTCTGCTACATTTGCAGCAGAAGCCCCTGTTGGGTGGAGGGGATGTGAGAGGCTCCAGGCAAACCAGAACCTCTGTGAAATCACTGCAGATGGCTTTATTTTGGGAGCTAACAGGCATGCAAGTTGAAGCAGGAAGTAGAAAAATAAATCAGCTGGGAATTTGATGTCTCCTTCTCTTCAAGGGGCTTGAGATGAATTTCATTGATTTATTAGGATGCTATTATGTACCTAGAAAGATTCGGAAGCGTTGTGAAAGCAATTTGAAACTTTAAAGATTCTAAAGACCCCATCACGGAACTGGGGCTGTTAGATTCTTCTTCAGGAGAGGTGTTGATATGTTGGAGATTAGCCATTGGAAAAAGGCGCATTCATCATTCCTAAATCACTGTGTCTCAGGAGATGGTCCCTCTGCATTAGGATGGGGAGGGGAGCTTATCAAAAGTACAGATAACTGGTACCACCTCTCCCCCAGGAATACTCTCCTTTTGTAGAGAGGGTACGTTTCTTCAGTCTCTTCAAAAGCTTTTTTTGTTTTTTTTTAATTTTAACTAAGTGCAACTGATACTAATCAGACAGATCAGCTTTTGCAAAATGCATTCTCAAGCAATTAATAGGCCATTAATCTTTAAGAACAGTTGCCCTAAAGTTAATCTACATTGAGAATTCCTCTGATGTTTATTTCCTTCTGTACATTCTAAAGAATCCTCATGAACAGGAATACCATCGGGTTCAAGTTGGGGGAGATTTCCATCCATATCTTCCAAGATGTCTGCATTGTCAAGAATCCTGTCAGATGCAGCAAATGTGGGCTTTCTCTAGATTGAGGGATGTGTTCAGAGATGATTATTAAGATGAAGAGGTTAGAGTAAGCAAGGTGCGTGACAAAAGTGACCAGCGTTTTCTTTTTTTTGTTACTTTTTTTAACTGGAGTATAACTGATCTATAATGCTGAGTCAGCATGTCAGTCTCTGCTGTATGAGGAAGTGAATCAGCCTGTGGATCGTTCGTGTATGTTCAAAGTGAAAGTGTTAGTCGCTCAGTTGTGTCGCCCTTTGCAACCCCATAAACTATAGCCCACCAGACTCCTTTGTCCATGGAATTCTCCAGGAAAGAATACTGGAGTGGGTTGCCATGCCCTCCTCCAGAGGATCGTCCCAAGCCAGGTCTCTCGCGTTGCAGGCAGATTTTTTACCGCCTGAGCCTGATCAGCACTGGATTCGTGAAGGCTAAAGGGCTGGAGAAGGAAAGCATCCTTGACCTCTTACTGCCAGTGGAGACCAGCTGTGTCATTGTAAATCTCACGTAGCAGGCACACAATCAATATTTTTGAATGAACAAATGGCAGCATTTCCTAAAATGATAAGACCAAATGTTGGAAAAGATGGTTCTAAATGTCCAATTTAACCCTAATTTAAAGACCTGCATATTGTTTTGTGAAGTCTTAATTTAGTGTTGTATTGATGGCCAGAAGTTCAAAATCAGAATTGATCCCTGGAGCCAAATGAACTCGAAATCATTCCCAGGATTGCTCAGTTCTAGTGGGGAGGGGTCATTTCCCCTCTATCCCTCGAGGACTTTTTTCACTAAATGTTATGGATTCTTAGACCAGGTGCTCTGAAATTTTTTTTTTTTTTAATTTATTGGGGGTTTCTTTGAGTGTGTTTTTGTCTGCACTGGGTCTTCACTGCTGCTCGGACTTTTCTCCTTTGCAGCGAGTGGGGGTTACTGTCTAGTCAGAGAGTGTGGGCTTCTCCTTCCAGCGGCTTCTCTTCCTGCAGAGCATGGGCTCTGGGAGCACCGGCTTCAGCAGTCGCAGCTCCTGAGTGCTAGAGCACAAGCTTAATAGTTGCGACTCGCGGGCTTAGTGACTCCACAGAGTGTGGGATCTTCCTGGATCAGGGAGTGAACCTGTGTGCCCTGCAGTGGCAGGCAGATTCCTAACCAGTGCACCACCAGTGAAGTCCTGAAATCTTTCTGAAATAATCACTAGAGAAGTGAATCAGAGGCCTCAGTAGCTGACACAGAGACCCAAACACTTAGATGTGGGAGAAGAAAAATCTCAGGGCCACAGTTCTAAGATTAGTGGTGCTGTATGTCTTTTTTAAATGATTACACAGTTTGGGGTGAGGAAACCTATCAAAAGTTCTCTCATAGAATAAACTGACATACTTTTGTTGTATTAACCTGCTGGTGACTGTGATTAAGAATTCTTCCGCTTTCATCATTCCCACCCATCCCAACGGGGATCTTAGTGGGAGGTGGTCTGCTTGCCTAGCCTCAGGACAGCCCATCAGGGAGTCACCAACATAATGTGACTTGCAGTCCCGTGGAGGAAATCCTGCCTAGGACTGCATGTTCTGCATCTGATATCAGTGTTTAAAAGGCTTGATGGTGTTTAAAAGGCTTTGTAAGAAAAGCTATGACAGACCTAGATAGCATATTAAAAAGCAGTGATATCACTTTGCTGACAAAGGTCCATATTATCAAAGCTATGGTTTTTCCAGTAATCATGTACAGATATGAGAGTTGGACCATAAAGAAAACTGAGCAACAAAGAATTGATGCTTTTGAACTATGGTGCTTGAGAAGACTCTTGAGAGTTCCTTGGATAGCATGGAGACCAAACCAGTCCATCCTAAAGGAAATCAACCCTGAATATTCATTGGAAGGACTGGTGCTGAAGCTGAAGCTCCAGTACTTGGGCACCTGATGCAAAGAGCCAACTCATTGGAAAAGACCCTGATGCTGGGAAAGATTGAGGACAACAGGATGAAATGGTTGGATGGTATCATCAACTCAATGGATATGAGTTTGAGCAAACACCGGGAAATGGTGAAGGACAGGGAAGCCTGGTGTGCTGCTGTCCTTTGGGTCGCAGAGTCGGACAGGACTTGGCAACTGAACAGCAGCTTGTAGCGTCCACCTGCCTTTCAGTGGCATGCCTTGTGAAGAGCAAGGAGGCGGGTGTTGACTTCCTCCCCCATGTTTTCCTTCTGCGAAAGAAGAGAACTTTACCAAATGCCATGGAACCACATAGAAATCATCCAATATCAAAATGGCAACCCAGCAATTCTCTTTTGACAACCACAAGTCCTTTAGGGATCACCATAAAATCGAATGCATTTTTAAAAAATGTTATATATTTATTTATTCGGCTGCGTTGGGTCTTAGACTCGGCACTGGGGATATCATTGCATCATGAGGGATCTTCTGTTGCAGTGCACAGATTGAGCAGTTACATCATACGGGCTCAGTTGCTCCATAGCCTGTGAGAGCTTAGTTTCCTGACCAGGGATCGAACCCGTGTCCCCTGCATTGCAGGGCAGATGACTAACCCTTGGACCACCAGGGAAGTCCCTAATACGTTTGATAGAAGTGAATATAGTACATTGACCTTGAGTTTGAAGTTATAACTAACAATGCAGAGGCCTGCTGCTAAGTCGCTCCAGTCGTGTCCGACTCTGTGCGACCCCACAGATGGCAGCCCACCAGGCTCCCTCGTCCCTGGGATTCTCCAGGCAAGAACACTGGAGTGGGTTGCCATTTCCTTCTCCAATGCACGAAAGTGAAAAGTGAAAGTGAAGTCGCTCAGTCATGTCCGACTCTTTGCAACCCCATGGACTGCAGCCTACCAGCCTCCTCTGTCCATGGGATTTTCCAGGCAAGAGTACTGGAGTGGGGTGCCATTGCCTTCTCTGATGCAGAGGCCTAGGTAGGGGCAAACCCCCAGTCCCAGTATAGAAATTGTGTACTAAGGGGTATTATTTCAAAATTTTCCATCACTTTCTAATATTCATGGAAGCATTCAGAAATTGTTCTTCCACAGTAAAATTTTGTGAAATTGTTGTTCAAATAGGATCTTCAGAAGGGATTGATTTGCTAAGGATCACTAAAATAAAAAGGCGTATTTTCGGGGCTTCCCTGGTAGCTCAGTGGTAAAGAATCCACCCGCCAATGCAGGCAACACAGGTTCAATCCCTAGTCCGGGAAGATCCCACTTGCCATGGAGCAACTAAGCCTGTATGCCACAACTACGGAAGCCTGTATGCCCTAGAGCCCGTTCTCCACGAGAGACACTGCAGTGAGAAGCCCTCACACCACAGCACGGAATAGCCCCTGCGTGCCACAACTAGGGAAAAGCCCAGGAGCCAGGAAGACCCAGTGCTGCCAAAGACAAGTGAATAATTTTTTTTAAAAAAGGTACATTTTTAAAAGAAATTCACTTGCTTTAGGAAATTAAATGTTAGTGTCTATTCTGGTCCCGTGAAAGAATATGGTGAATGCTTTAACTTTTGTGGGTAAGCTAAAAAATATATATATATACTATATCTAGTATAGATATAGTTCAGCCCAGTGGCTTAGTTGTGTCTGACTCTTTGCGACCCCATGGACTGCAGCACGCCAGGCCTCCCTGTCCATCACCAACTCCCGGAGTTTGATGAAAAAGAATAGTGTGAGTCCTTCTTAGACATACTTGTCAAGAAAAATTAGAGCTGTCTTATATGCATACTTCTGCATGATAAATAAGAGCATTTTTAGACATGTTTATTTGTGATATGGTGGCTTTGATTTTAAAGGCTGATGGCTTGCACTAGAAATGTCACAGATGTAACCAGCATACAGTGGTGTGGCAACAGATTTAGCAGTTTCTGTCTCCATGGACTCTCATGTGTTGTCTCTCCGAGGGCTGATGTGTGCCCCCTTGGGTGTATTTGGATCTTCTCTTGCTTTCCTCCGTGCCCGTGGGGAGATAGCAATGTAGGACACAGTGTATAGAAGTCAGGAATTGATCTCAGAAAGTGTTACACCCTCATCCCGGACTCAGGTGACTCTCTCAAGCACAGTTTTCTTTGGTCACAAAAGAGATCAGGAGAAACTCAGAATTACTGGGTAAAAAAGAGACCTTAGATAATGTTGGGAGGGATGGGGCTTTAGTTTTCTGTTTGCATATAAATATATAATATACATATATATATTATATATGCATTTTTGTTTTCTAAATCTTTGTAGAGAAACAAATGTAAATCTACCACTTTTACAAAAGTGTTAATTTCTCTTGTTTGTATATGAAAGATCAGAATCCATATACATGTAAACATAGGTTTACACAATCAAGAGTGGATTTTTTTTTAAGTATTTTGAAGTTATGGCGAGGAGTTTTAACACTTGTTATTTCCAAAACCTCTTTGTTTGTCAGAATCTGAAGTGATTCTCTTTCTTCTGTTGGCTAAATACAAAGCCACAACATCAGGATTTAAATAATGAGACATACATTATTGTCTCATGTATGTACTATTGCTGAAGGGCAGGGAAAATTATGCTTAGGTTGGTTTTTTAAAAAAAAGACAGAAAATTATCCTTTTTAGCAGCTGATTTTAAATTCTGGATAGAAATTGTACAAAATAATTTCACTTTCCCACCTGACGAAATAGAATAGATTCACTCAACACAGCATTGTTCTTACCCTATCCCAAGACTGCACTTCTTTTTGCTGAGTTGTCTGTCAGAATGTCAAATTCTGAGCGGGATTGCTTCTGCCCCTTTTTTTTTTCCTTCTGCTCTGACTTGGGTTGAGAGAGTGATAACAGAGCTTGTGAGAGACATGTCTAAGACTGATTCTGAGTGATAGCTAAGAAGCTTAGCTAAGAAGAAAAAGCATGAGGTTTAGTACAGAAACATGGTAACAAGTAGTTAACTGGGTTCCCTCTTTTGCCCTGCTTCCTTCCTTTTATTCCCTAAGTGAAGCATCGGCGCACTGAAAATCAATCACCCATCCTTCTTGTCAGCTGGGATGCAATTTTGCATGCTTTCTTGCCAAGGAACAAAGCTCAGCCATTCCAAGAAACAAAGAGGTGACATGAGAATGCAAATGCAAGTAAAGTGCTTTCAGTACTTATTCAATTAATCGAGTGTAAGTAGTTTCCTCCTACTGAGATCAAAAATGAGAAAGATGGCAAAGATAAAAATTAGTCCTTTAAAACAGATCAGCCTCCATAATTATGACGCAGAAGTCATTTGTCCTATATAATGGAATGGTTAGAAATAAGAACTGAGAAGTTAGATGACCTGGCTTCACACAGCCTTTATAGCTGTGTGACCTTAGTGAGGACTTAACCATTCTACCTCGGTGTTCTCATCTGCAAAGTGAAGGGAATCCCAGCACTGGCTCAACCGTGGTTAATGCAATAATGAGAGGAGATGGCTGAGATTGTGGGGACTAAGTGCCTGATACCCAGATCACAGTGACTGATGAGTCATGTCACTCTGGGGCCCTCACTGAGCCTGTGGAAGAAACGGGCTCTGATTCTGAAGACTTTCTATGCTCAGGTACCTCTTTTCTGTGAAGGGGGACTATCTAAGATCCAGTGCGGTGAAATCTTCTACCAAGTGATCATCCATTAGGGGTTTAACTTTCTAGATTTCAAATGTGGGTCATATATATAGCTGGAGTCATGTTTCTCTTCTTCAAAGAGGAAACTGGGTGTTTGGGTACATGGCTCTGCCAAGTTTCATTCTGGAACCAATTGGTAACCAGTTATAGTTTTAAGGGCACACATGCCTAAGCTAATATTGGATACAGTGTGGGGATCCCAGTCTCTCTACTGATAAAAAACAAGAGAAGCTTTGTTACTAAAAAACCCTGCCATGAAATAAAACAGTGAGGCCCTAATTTGTTTCCTTGCCTACCATGGATGCCACTGCATGTGAGGGATTACCATGGAAAACACATTCTTGCTGTAATTTGGAGCCTTTAGGCATTTGATGTGCCAGTTGCCTTCAGTTGGATCTCGTCTGTAATTCATCACTGGAGTGTCCTACCCAGCTCAAATGTGCCCTTTGTGGGCAGAGGCAAAGCTAATATACTTTCCAAGTGTATGTGAATTGCTTCAATAAATCAAAGCTGCCACTGTAAGCAGCTTTATCATTTGCCAGAACAATAAGTTATCTTCATGCTTTAGAGATGCAGTGCTCTCTGAGACTTTTATTTGTGTAAATCGTAATGCATCATAAACCCATTTCCAAAAATGAAATTGGGAAGCTCTCTCTCTCTCTCTCTCTCTCTATATATATATATATATATATACACACACACACTTTTTGTTAAGGTGCAAGGAAATATTACAAGGAACTTGTGGAGGCTCACCAAGAAATAATATTTTTTTATTCTGCTTATTTTGTAGTAGCATTTCTTTATTATTACTATAATGATGTGAGCATTAAATGCTTGCAGTTGGGGTTAAATGTCATTTAGCTCTTTACTGCTCCAGTGTCTCAGTGAAACCAGTCCACAGAGAAACAGGACTGAGCACACACAGTTCCGGCTGGGTCTGCCAGGCACAAGTTGGAGAAACCTGATGTTTCATAAATATCCATTTCTGTTGATGACTCTATTGGCAGCCATTCCAGTAAATCAGGCTCCAGAATCAGATTTTTGGTGATCTCAGGGACTGACTTCTAATTTCCTCTTCATTTCACAAGGACCAAACCCGAATTCAAACCTGACTTGAACCCATTAGACTCCTGAGAGGGAAATGGATTACATAACAATATTATATCTGAAGTTCCCAATGAGGAAAACATAACCTAATTTTAACACTATTTCAGGACTCTAATCAGCATGATGGACAATAAAATGTGTTCTTTTTTATTGGCTTGACTGCATAACTGCTAAATATTTATAAACTAATTTGCCATCACTTCTTCCGTGATAAGAAAATACTTTTGTTCATAATTGCCTCAATAGCTCACTCCAAGCAGAGAAAACAATGTTTGTAAAGAAGCCAGGTTTCATAATTAGAAACTAATTTATTTGTTTCAAAGCCAAGTGTTTTCCCATGCATATTACAATATTTGAATTAGCTTTAGTTCTTCCTGTCTTTATTATCAAGAGGGGGCTTTTATGTCCTGCTATGGAATCTTAGATTTTTCCATCCATCTCTTGAAGTTTACAGTGCTGTTTATTTTTATATCAAACTGCCCAGTAGCTATGGTTAAGAACATCACAAACCCTTCCTTTTTGCCTGATTATAGGATCTTTTAAGTCCATGTTTTCCAAACACTCAGTAGTAGCAGTCACATCCTACCCCTTAAATAAAACTCCATGCCTAGCAGTTTTTTTAATTTATTTATTTGACCGCACTGGGTCATAGCTGTGGCATTCAGGATCGTTTTTTTTCCTATTTGTGGCACTCGAGATCTTTTTAGCTGTGACATGTGAACTCTTAGTTGCGGCACATGGGATCCTAGTTCTCTGACCAGGGGTCGAACCTGGGCCACTTGCATTGGGAGCTCAGGGTCTTAGCCACTGAACTGCCAGGGAAGTCCCTGCTTACCAGTTCTTAAACATCAGTGTTCAAGTCAGCATGGGCTCCCCTATCATCTACAGGTTACTCGGGATGCATCCCAAGACTTCTGTCTTCTCATGACTTTTCCATTCACTTACATGGTTTCTGACTCCACCAGCCACCTCCTTGCCTTTCTGATGCCTAACCGAGGCAAACCCAGCCCAGCTCCAGGCTCACACCCTGCTGGGTGCCATTCATTCCTATGGGGAGGGGTGGGGCTGGGCATAAAGGATGGGGAGGATGGAGGTGGAGCTGAGGTTTAGGTACTCCACTGCTTTAAGTAGGTAGAATCTTGCCCCTCTCCTTTGTATTTCTTCTTTTTCCCCAGGCCCTCACCCCATGGCCTTCTCTCTTTGAATCCATGGAAGGAATTGCCTGTTCTAGGGAACAGGCAATTAGCTGGCCAACTCTGCTCCCAACAGTTTAAGTGGAAAGAAAACAGTCATTTTTGGAAGATTTGCTCATTTTCACTGCATATGGGACAGTGCCTAACACTGAGATTTTAATTACTCCTCTTCCAGAAAACCGTATCTTTAAGGGACTATCACTATTTCATAAATACCCATTTAAAAAGGAAAAACCACTGAGAGTTGGTATGTTTAGTATCATTCATTTTATTAGCAACTTGTCTTTGAAAGAAAAGATCCATCTAGTAAAGAAATAGCCAGCTGTCATGGATGATTGTTGGTAAAAAAAAAAAAAATTAATTTTTTTTTTTATTTGGACCAATTTTAAAATCTATGTTGAATTTGGTACAATACTGCTTCTCTTTTATGTTTTGGGTTTTTGGCCATGAGGCATGTGAGATCTTGGCTCCCCACCCAGGAATCAAACTTGCACCCTCTGCATTGGAAGGCATGTCTTAACCACTGAACCGCCATGAAAGTGCCGACTGTTTGAAAATTTAATTGGCAACATTTCTATATAAAATCCCATTCACAAATTTGCTTTCTAAAAAAATTCCACTTGTGCATGTTGAGTTTCACATTTTTTCAAATGCTTAATTGAGCATGACTCAGTCTCATTTATCTATCTTTCCACTGAAGGGCCACCTGCATCCTTTTCTAAATTATTACAATATTACAGTATTATTACTATAATTATTTTATCATTATGATGCTTACAATTTATTATCATATTGCCATTGTGTTCTTTATGTAGACATGATAATTTTCAGTATCCTGAGTTCACTGCACAGGCATAGTTTACTAAATTAGGAATGTTATGAAAATGAAAAAGGGCTAGAATAAATGAAATTCTCCTTTGGTGTGTCAGCCTGTGTTAAGCCCGGATGGAAGGTCAAGGGAAAGATTATTGAGAATCCATGAAGAAATAATGCATTCTTTGTCTTTCTCTCTCTCCCTCCGTCCCCCTTCCTCCTCCTCCATCTCTCTCTTGCACACACAGTGAGTTCTATATTATATATCTGTATCTTCAAAGAGTAAAAATTAGCTCAGGCTGAGAAAATAAAAATCTGCACAGTCATTCATCAGGCTGGAATAACAGACACAGAAAACAGTAGGGGCCACATTAACTGGAAATGTGTCTTCTAAGGACAGGGAGCTGTAAAGTCACAGTAACCCCCTTTCTTGAGTGACTGCTACCCGCTTATTCACTGGGAAACTTGTCCTCTTAGATTACAGACAGTGTGAAGTTACATCAGTGAAGAATAAAACTTGCCACTCCCGCCCAGGACGCTTGAGTCCCTGTGACACAGAGAAGCAGCCTTGATTGACAGCCCACGTGCAGGGGTTCAGACACATCCTTCCGGACACAACATTCCGCGTCTATCCTAACTCTGTGCTTAAGACAAAGGAAACGGGACCCCGGGTGCGTTGTGCTGTGCAGGCACGGATGTTAACTCCTTGACACAGCCCACTTTGCTTTAAGCCTGTTAAAACTCTGCTTCCCTTTACTGCTATCTAAATTCCCTAGGATACCTGTATTTTCCTCTCTCCATTGTTGCTAAGACACTCTCGAGTTCCTCTGCTCTGTGGCCTCCCTCATAGCCAGTAATAATTTGTCAGATTACAGTTTTTTCCCCTGGTAGTTTTAGGATGATTGTGCTAAAACAGTCTCTATCCATCCACCCAGACCCCTTTGATGATAATTTGGGGCCAACTTTCTTTGCTGCCTGCCTAGAAAATATACATTCCAGTAGCCAGAGCCAGGCTACTTCGTCAAGAAGCAGGAATGGCAGTTGACATGGAGACAGCAGGGGAGTCAGAGGCATTGCTTAGAAAAGCAGGTGGTAATTTGATTTGAAAACTCACAGAAGTTTCCCCCAACCACAAAAATAACAATCCCACAACCCCACTAGAGTGTGGGACTAGGAGCTTTCACAATTCAGGGGACTCGGTCCCTAAATCTGCTGTGTTGTCACAGTTCACGGAACCCATTGCATCATGCAAATATCAAGGCAACTGGTGTGCTTAGTCACTCAGTCATGTCTGACTCTTTGTGACCCTTTGGACAATTGTCCGCCAGGCTTCTCTGTCCATGGGATTTCCCAGGCAAGAATACTAGTTCAGTTTCAGTTCAGTCGCTCAGTCGTGTCCGACTCTTTGCGACCCCATGAATCGCAGCACGCCAGGCCTCCCTGTCCATCACCAACTCCCGGAGTTCACTCAGACTCACGTCCATCGAGTCAGTGATGCCATCCAGCCATCTCATCCTCTGTCATCCCCTTCTCCTCCTGCCCTCAATCCCTCCCAGGATCAGAGTCTTTTCCGATGAGCCAACTCTGCATGAGGTGGCCAAAGTACTGGAGTTTCAGCTTTAGCATCATTCCTTCCAAAGAAATCCCAGGGCTGATCTCCTTCAAAATGGACTGGTTGGATCTCCTTGCAGTCCAAGGGACTCTCAAGAGTCTTCTCCAACACCACAGTTCAAAAGCATCAATTCTTCGGTGCTCAGCTTTCTTCACAGTCCAACTCTCACATCCATACATGACCACTGGAAAAACCATAGCCTTGACTAGACGGACCTTTGTTGGCAAAGTAATATCTCTGCTTTTGAATATGCTATCTAGGTTGGTCATAACTTTCCTTCCAAGGAGTAAGCGTCTTTTAATTTCATGGCTGCAATCACCATCTGCAGTGATTTTGGAGCCCAAAAAACTAAAGTCTGACACTGTTTCCACTGTTTCCCCATCTATTTCCCATGAAGTGATGGGACTGGATGCCATGATCTTCGTTTTCTGAATGTTGAGCTTTAAGCCAACTTTTTCACTCTCCTTTTTCACTTTCATCAAGAGGCTTTTGAGTTCCTCTTCACTTTCTGCCATAATGGTGGTGTCATCTGCATATCTGAGGTTATTGACATTTCTCCCGGCAATCTTGATTCCAGCTTGTGTTTCTTCCAGTCCAGCGTTTCTCATGATGTACTCTGCATATAAGTTAAATAAGCAGGGTGACAATATACAGCCTTGACGTACTCCTTTTCCTATTTGGAACCAGTCTGTTGTTCCATGTCCAGTTCTAATTGTTGCTTCCTGACCTGCATACAGATTTCTCAAGAGGCAGGTCAGGTGGTCTGGTATTCCTATCTCTTTCAGAATTTCCCACAGTTTATTGTGATCCACACAGTCAAAGGCTTTGGCATAGTCAATAAAGCAGAAATAGATGTTACTAGAGTGAGTTGCTATTTCCTTCTCTAGGGGATCTTCCTGACCCAGGGATTGAACCTGCGTCTCTTGTGTCTCCTGCATTGCAGGCAGATTCTTTACCCAGTGAGCCATCAGGGAAGCCCTAGAAAGCTGCTCAACTGCAGCATCTGTTGACTGCAAAATGCTCATTGGAAATGATTTCTTTTTTGTTGTCTCTGGGACTAAAACAAACTTGTTTTTATTATTATTATTTATATAATTTGGGGCTGGGCTCCGTCTTCCTTGCTGTGCATGGGCTTTTCCTCGTTGCAACACATGAGCTTCCGACTGTGCTGGCTTCTCTTGTTACTGAGCACAGGCTCTAGGGCACGTGGCCTCAGTAGCTATGCGCATGGAGTTAGTCGCCCCATGGCATCTGGGAGCTTCCTGGACCAGGGATAGAACCCATGTTCCCTGCATTGGCAGGCGGATTCTTAACCACTGAACCACCTCCAAACCTGGTTTGGGAAGCCCTCCAAACCTGCTTTATGTGATGTTCTTCCCAGCGAGGCCCCCAGTTGGGCTTCTAATTTTCTTAAAGAAGGAACATAGTTAGTCCTTTGGATGTCTCCAGGCACTCCTTTTACTTGTTTCTTTTCACCCACTTGGTGTAGGAAAGCGGCTGGGTGTTACCAACTGTAGTGTCTTGAAGGGTGGACGTTAGTACGGTGAGTAAACCGGTGGAGCGTTCTGAGTCTCGGCTACCTCTGCGGCTGGAACGGGAGCCTTCATCTGCATGCTTTGGGACAGAGCATTAGGAAAGAGCTTGTGGGCGTTCTGACCACAAACAGCACTTACTGTTTGTGGTGAAGCAGTTCCTGCCATGCTTTAAGAAGACGCTTGAAGAATGGCCTGGCCTACAGAAGGGTGAACATATTTGATTGTGAGTTTTCCCAGGTAGGAAGTGACTTTGCCTAACTTCTCTCGATACCATAACTGCTGAGCATCATTTTCGAGCCTGGGAGATAGCCTACAGAAAAACTAAACAAAATGTTAAAATCACCCACAGCAGCCTGCTGTCTTCCTTGCCATGACGCTTTATACCCTGATAGTCGGTCTATGTCAGTCACGTGATTTACAGCGCGGAGGTTATTCATTGCTGTAGTGAATCGTTTTGGTCAGCAAATGGTTATTTGGTGTGGCAACCAGAATTAATTAATTGTCAGTAAAGACACTGGATTTTCAAAGGAGAAGGTCAGTCAATGTTGGCAAAACATGAAAGTCCTGGATTGTTGGAGCTGGAGGAATCGTCCAGCTCTCTCATTTGTCACCAAAGACACTGGGGTGTGATGAGTTACGTGCTCAGCCCAGAGCCCCAGACAGCATCCATCTATGTGCGACCTGAGGTTCCACTGGGAGAGAACTTGTGCTGGAAACTGCCTGTTCCTCGGAGCTAGAGGCACACTTAGCCAGACAGGAGGTCAGATGACTAGGACCATAGTCCTTCCCAGCAGGACAAAAAAATTCAGTCTCCTTGCCCAAGTGCATGTTGGTGTCCATTACCTGTTTTTCTTATTGGCTTCTAGATTCTGCTCTTTAGAAATAAGACATCTGTAATGCTGTTTTATCTATCAAGTTTCATTCAGCAATAACAATATATTTATTAAGCCTCTGCTATGTGCAGGAATTGTAACTGCATGGAGGGTATGGGATAAGCACAGCGGGAACCATGTAGCAAAGGTTAAGAATAACATAGAAACAGTCTCTTAAGAGGACTTAGTCAAAAGAGAGAAAAGCGACTCACAATAAGCACGGAGTCACATACATTAGCAAAATAATTTTTTAAGACCTTTTGAACTATTTTCAAGTCAAGAGGGTTTTTTTCATGTTTATTTTTCTCCCCCCAAAATGTTGATATAAACCGACTGAACACACTAACCTCAACAGAGTCTGTGAAAACCCAATTTACATTTGGCAAAAAAAAAATGGGGTCGGGGGACAAATCTAGTATCAGATTTAGTTCAGATTCGATACTGTCTTTTGAAGCAGCAAATGTAGCTGGTCTCTGAAGCCATCACAGAGTTCTAATTTTGGTTGCAGCTGGTTACTGCAGCCAATGAGAGAGGTAACCTTTGATGAATTTGGCAAGTTGAATTTGAAGCATTTGGGAGCATGTGTTGAAGGATCCAGTATCCTTATCAGCTATTCTTGGAAGCAGGATAAAAAGAAAGCATATTTAAATAGGAAACATCAAAGCAACTATACTCCAATCAAATTTTGTTTAAAAACAGGAACTCTTGGTGGTGATGGATATGTTCATGATCGTGGTGATGATTTTCAGCCTTATTTAATAAAATTCTTATAAAGCCTACAATATTTTATAAATGTCAAATTTCATCTCCTTAAAATATAAATATATGCAGTTTATTGCAATTTATACCATACCTACCTCAATAAAATTTTTAAAAAGTGAAAAATAAAAATAGGAAACATCTTGCTGCTGCTGCTGCTAAGTCGCTTCAGTCGTGTCCGACTCTGTGCGACCCCAGAGATGGCAGCCCACCAGGCTCCCCGTCCCTGGGATTCTCCAGGCAAGAACACGGGAGTGGGTTGCCATTTCCTTCTCTAATGCATGAAAGTGAAAAGTGAAAGTGAAGTCACTCAGTCGTGTCCGACTCCTAGCGACCCCATGGACTGCAGCCCACCAGGCCCCTCTGTCCATGGGATTTTCCAGGCAAGAGTACTGGAGTGGGTTGCCATTGCCTTCTCCAGGAAACATCGTGCAGAGTTTCAAAAGTATGTGACAAAATACCTACTCAGTTGTCCTCCATAAAGCAATCCTGTTTAAATATTTGAATGTTAGAAGAGATCTTAGATCCAGTTTAGCTCTGGACCCTAGCCTGTCAGGCTTTGCTGGTGGCTTAGTTGGTAAAGAGTCAGCCTGCAATGCAGGAGACCCAGGTTCAATCCTTTAATCATGAAGATCCCCTGAAGAAGGAAATGGCAACCCACTCCAGTATTCTTGCCTGGGAAATCCCATGGCCAGAGGAGCCTAGAAGGCTACAGTCCACGGGGTTGCCAAAGAGTCGGACATGACTTAACCACCAAACCACCACCACCACCATCTAGCTTGTCAGTCATATTCATGGTGAGGAACCCAAGGCCAAGGGTGGTTACATCACTTGCTCAGAGCCATACAGTGGAGTAAAAGTCATGAGCTGAAGTTCAGGTTTCCGTACAACGGGTCAGTGATCAGCACAGCCAACCTTGTTTCAGAGATCAGGGTGTTTCCTGCATCCAGATGTGAGGCCATGGCTTCTTGGGTGGACCTCACAGTCTGACTCCTCCTCCCACTTAGATCTTGTCTTTCTCAGAGCCAAGCTGTTTTCTCTCCAGTCCAGTAGATTCACCTCTACAGTACATAATCCTCCTCTCTTTTTATTCCACTTTATTTTGGGCAATCATCTGTGTGGTGATCAGAGATTTCTTAGTTGCAGATAAATTAAAGGGCGTCGGATGTTTGCGAACAGCTACCCAGGCTTCGGCTGGGTTAATGCATTGATTTCAGCCCCGCAGCACAGGGTGTCGGCCAGAGGCTGGCTCAGCTGCTCTGCTCTAGAAGGGCGCTTCTGTAACGGAACCTCGCATTAGATTACAATTATTTTTGCCTATAGCCAGCTGTTCCCCACAGATATTTTACTTTTTATGGAAGTGAGATAAAAGGGATTTTGTATTTTAAAAGATAGCTTTCTGAGGCATATCTTCAGCTTAAGCATTGAGTTTCTTTTTATTCATGGAACTTGAAGCTGTGTCTTGAAAAATGAGTAGAAGATATATCATCTCCAGGATAAATCATGTTATTAGTGTGTGATGCCTTTTGGGGTGAACCCTGGGGGCAGGGTACACTCTTGGCCACAAGTGAATTTCCAACTTCAAATCATTTTTTGAGTTATAAATTAAAGCAACTTGAGTATATTCTCTCTATATGCCGGACAGTGTGCTTAGGGGTGTATTATCAACTTAATCCTCACCTCAGTCCTGTAAGATTGATGTTGTCAATTGAATCACCTCCTCCATTTCACAGATGATGGAAATAGAGACTTGGTAAGTGGAAGTAACTGCCCTAGGAGATGCAAGGAGTCTGAATCCCAGCCCTGGGTCTTTACTGTAATATATACGGCCTCTTGTGATTTGACAGTTGTGCCTACAAAATAGAACGGTAATCATCTTTGCTTTCTCCCAAAGAAGTGTTTTCCGTCGCCTTAGGATGAGGTGTTTGTATCTGCTGAGACATCATTAGGTGTGTAGGCCCAGGTATTAGATATCAAATAGTGGTTCTTTCACACCTAGGGAAAGCACTTGTAATCATCTATTTTTAAACTGCTCAGCTATGTCCTTCATCATGATCTTGTTAATAATGCCAGGCCGCTTAGGAGTTATCAGTCATGAAATTTCATCATAGAAGCTTTCCAGGGTCTCTCACCTGCTGAAACACCAACTTTGCTTAATTAAAAATTTAGTCTCCAAAGAAACAGCTCTATGTGTTTTTTAGTCAGTTAATAATGAAACTAATTATCATGGTTGGCTGCAGCTTTGGCTCCAGCTATTTAAATATGGGCATTTGTAGGCTTGTGTTCCCTGGCAGCGTCAGGAAGGCACACTGTTAGCTAAGCAGATGTGTTTTGGGGAGGGTCTGCCCACTCCATTTCGGTTTAACCCTTTTGGAGGACAGTATCTGTGTCCAGCGTCTGCTGGGAGACAGAGCATTTGGTCTCCAGAAGCCTATCAGCTCAGCAGGGTGTTTTTATTTTAATGTCGCTGAGGTAGGATAGAGAATGCCCCACCCAAAATGTACTTAGCAATTTAATAACAGGTTAGAAAGGATTTCCCTAAGGGCAAGCAACTTAAAAAAAAAAAAAATACATGGCTGGAAATATTACTAAATGAGAAACATTTTATTTTTTTTAATTTTATTGAAGTATTGTTGATTTTCAGTGTTGTGTTCATTTTTGCTATATAGCAGAGTGATTCAGTTATACATATTCTTTTCCACTGGGGTTTATCCAGGATATTGAAAATATTATAGTTTTTGAATAATTGAATATATTATAATAATATAACTATATATTATAGTTGCCTGTACGACACAGTAGGACCTTACTGTAGTATGCATCCTGTACACTAGTTTGCATCTCCTAATCGCACACTCCCAGTCCACCCCATCCCCACCCCTCTCCCTCCGCAACCACAAGTCTGTTCTGTCTGTGAGTCTGTTTCTGTCTCACAGGTTCATTTGCATCATAGACTCCACATGTATGTGACATCATATGGCAGTTGTCTTTCTGACTTACTTTGCTTAGTATGATATTCTATAGGGCCATCCATGTTGCCACAAACGGCATCATTTCATTCTTTTTCTGGCTGAGTTATATTCTATTGTATATATGTACCACATCTTCTTTATCCACTCACCTGTCGATGGACATTTAGGTTTCCACGTCTTGGCTATTGTGACAGTGGTGCTGTGAATATAGGGGTGCGTGTATCTTTTCAAATTATAGTGTCATCTGGGTATATGTAAGTGGCATTGCTGGGCCGTATGGCAACTCCATGCTGAGGTTCTGAGGACCCTCCATACTATTTTCCATAGTGACCGCACCAATTCACATTCCCACCAACACAGTAGGAGGGAGGAGCATTCTCCTTCTCTTGTAGTCTCTCTTGGATCAGTCAGAGATGCCTGAACTTGTCTTAGTGACGTTAAATTGTTCTTTATCAATGCAGATTTCTTCCTTGTGAATTCCTCAAGCCCTCTCTCCCTCTCTTTTTTAATATTTAGGGTCTTGCTGGAAGAATGTGATGGGAACTGACTCATTTGAATCTTGTCATATCTGAATGGTAAAGAATGAGGGCTGCTCATCTTTGGCCACTAGATCTGGAGTTAGTCTTTTTATTGCCATGCTCTGAGGCATGCAGGTGGGGTCTTAGTTCCCAGTCCAGGGATCCAACCCACGCCCCCTGCAGTGGAAGCACAGTGTCTTCACCATGGACAGCGAGGGAAGTCCCTAGATCAGGAGTTTTAAATTCTGGACTGGGCTTTTGGAGTTCCTGAAATCAGCTAAATTTTACAGTATTTTTTTTCTTTATGTGCCAGGGTAAAACTGATCCGAAGGAAAAAAAAAAAAAGGTTCAGAGACATTTCATTAAATTTTCAGTGTGATTCACGATCCTCAGTAACTCTTAAATGTCAGTGTCCTTGATCAATAACGCTTCCGGGGTGCCTATTGTTTCTGCTGCCTCCCTTTCAAAGGTTAGTGAGGAAATGAAGCAGCAGTTCCCAAACTGGACATCAGGGCTTCTGGAAGTTCCTGCTGTTAAAAACAGTAAGTATGTCAATTTGAAAAAGATTAATACATCAAATCATTACAAGCATTCCCCCATCCCCACCCTCTCCACCAAGAAAGGAATTTAGCAGATGCACTCTGAGTGGGAGGCTCTTAGGAGAGATTAGATAAGAGAGCTGCCATGACTCAGTCACTCATGCTTCTTGGCACTGTTTTGAACCCAGTTATCTGCCAAATTGATGTAAATAGTTTCAGTCTGAATCTATCCATTGTTTGGCTTATATGCATAACTAGAACAGAGGAAATAGCCAATGTTGCAATCCAAGATATGAGGAGCTCAAAAAGAGTGACATTTCTCTAAATTCACACCAATAAAAATCTTCCTAAAAATGTATACTTATGTGTACAGTTACATATATGCATATACATACATATGCAGACACACATGTATATGTATATATGTGTGTAAATGTCATGATACATATACCTATATATAGTAACTGCAAAATTTCTCATCTGAGCCCATGCTCATTTGAGAATGAAAAGGAAGGTTATTAATAATTATACTAGAGTAACTGGTGTTAGTAAACGTTTGCTCAATGATTTTGGGAAAAAAAGTTTTAGAAATGAGGGAGTTAGATTTTAATCTTAATTTTGTGCCCCTCTGAACAATATGTAATAGATAAAAATAAAGATTAGAAGTAAATAAATACATTCCAAAGTTTAAGAGAGGGAAATAATGATGTTTATATCCAATGCGGTTGTTTATTTCAAAAGAAGAAAGCCTATCTATAATCTACAATGTGTTTTTTTTGTGGATAAGGGCTCAGTGAGCAGCAGGAATCCTTTTTGTCTTAACTCATCAATTAGAAACAAAACACAAAAATTATCAAAACCGGCCAGTTGATTTATAATGCATAAGGTATAATATTTCTAAACATCAAGTCAAAAAGCATTTAGAAAATCTGTCTTGGCACTTTAAGATGCCTTTAATGCAATGCCTATTTTAGTCTCATTTGTTCCCCAAGCTCAACATTTTGAAAGATATTTATTCACCAATCACTATTTTTTTCTCATACAGTTAAACAGAAAGCAAATGAAACATCATGTGTCATTTATTAAACAGGAAAAAGTAAAATTGGTCCAGATATATTATGAACATTGTTAAATATTGCATTTGAAAGACTACTGTAGTATAATCAATAATATGTTCAGGGACTTCCTTGGCAGTCCAGTGGTTAAGACTCCACAGTTCACCACAGGGGGCATGGGTTTGATCCCTGGTTGGGGAACTTAAGACCCTGCTGCATGCCAGAGGTATCAGTGAAAAAATAAACTATCTTTTAAAATAATAATATAGGGATTTCCCTGATGATCCAGTGATTAAAATCTGCCCTGCAAAGCAGGGAACATGGGTTCAACCCCCGGTTGGGGAACTACGATTCCCACATGCAGCAGAAAAACTAAGCCCATGTGTTACAATAGGAGATCCCAAGTTACACAACGAAGACCCCACACAAGTAAATAAATTAGTAAATAAAAAATAATATATTTACTGAAAATATACTTTTCTTCCTAAAAATCACTTGCTTAATCATCTTGCATTAAAAAAAAGCACACAATGCTTAGTTTAGCAATACTCCTAAAGGGGAACATTCTCTGTCTTTCTGCAAGGATTTCAGGGGTTCCAGGTGCTGCGAACAATGATCATAATCTGAGTTAAGAAATGGACCCTGAGTGAGAGCAGGTGGCCAGGGGGAGCAGAGGAGGGAGCTGCCACTTGGTATTAATATCTCATCTTTGATGTGATGAGAATCCCCTAAAAAAAGATGGAAAGGTACCTCCCTGAACCCAGGATTCCCCCTGCCATCTTCTGCTCTGAGACAGCTTTAGATTAGAACACAAGATGCAGGGAAGCCGGATCTGTTTTTTTTTTATTATTATTTTATTTTTAACTTTACAATATTGTATTGGTTTTGCCATATATCAAAATGAATCCGCCACAGGTGGGAACAAAGGGGAGTCTCAGGTTTCTCTGAGTCGTTGCTGATAAACCTGGAGCACAGCTTCTAGACAAAGGACACAGGCACCCTGGCTGTCTTCAAGTTACAGCCTAGAAATCGGTGCTCCGCCAGTGGGTAGAGTCTGGACCCCCAGGCCTTTGCAAATGACGCCCGCCTGGACCCGGGCTCCCCGGCTGTGATGAGCTCACCTCGCCCACTCGCTGCGCACTGTGTACTGAGTTCTGGGCCTGCCTTCACATTCAGAGCTGCTCCTGTTGCTTTCCATTACACTTTCCACAGAAACCCAGGTCAGAAAGGCAGAGTCATAACAACGCCCATGGTCACACCCAGGGGGACTGCACTTAAGGACTGTGTCTTGTCTCCTAGGCAATCTGGGGTACGGAAGCCTGAACACTGTCAGCTAGATGGGGCAGTTCCAGGCATTTTTTTGGCATGTGGAGTCCTCCCTAGTAGTATCAACACCCAGTTGGTTCTTCATGTAAGGGACAGTAGTGGGGGAGTGGAAACACTTTCAGTTACACAGCATCGTTTGGTGGAGACAGATGCCACCTATCGCAGACACTGCCATGTGTGAGGACGTATGACTTATATCTACTTGGTCTCCATAAAAGCCCTGGGGATTGGAGATTGGTGGTTGTTTTTCAGTTGCTAAGTCATGTCCAACTCTTTGTGACCCCATGTACTACCACACACCAGATTTTCCTGTCTTTCACTATCTCTTGGAGTTTGCTCAAACTCGTATTCATCGAGTCAGTGATGCCATCCAACCATCTCATCTTCTGTTGTCTCCTTCTCCTCCTGCCTTCTATCTTTCCTAGCGTAGATATCTTTTCCAGTGAGCTGGCTCTTTGCATCAGGTGACCAAAGTATTGGAGCTTCAGCTTCAGCATCAATCCTTCCAATGAATATTCAAGGTTGATTTCCTTTAGGATTGACTGGTTTGATCTCCGTGCTGTCCAAGGGACTCTCAAGTCTTCTCCAACACCACAATCCAAAAGCATCAGTTCTTCATTGCTCAGTCTTCTTTATGGTCCAATTCTCACATCCATACATGACTACTGGAATTAGTAGCACCCAGTTAATAGGCAAGCAAGACACAGCTCAAGAATAATAGAGCCAGTGGGTAGAAGATGCGGCACTCAGCCTCTTGTCTGTCTGATTACGGAGCCTGTGATTTTTCTATTAGGAAACACAAACTCAGATTTAACACCAGAAGGCTAATTTGAAGTCTTATTGAAGTATTCTTTCATACCATTTCATCTTGCTTAATTCCTTTAAATATTTGAGATAATTATGGTGAAATGTATTAAACTGGAGACCAATTTATAGCAGAGCATTTTCTAAGCCAAATGTGCTTGGGAATTCAAGGCTCAGTTAGGGTCACTGTGGAAATAATAAACTAGACCCTCTTTTTTTTTTTCTTTCATTTTCTCCTAAAATATCCTTCGCCCATAGTTATCCATTTGATCTCAGCCATCTGGTGGTGCAGCCGGCAAAGGAAAATGTCAAATTCAACAGAATGAGTAGTACTGCTGGAGCTGAATCATAATTTAACTTTTTTTTCTCTGCCCTACAGGATATTTAAACAGTAATATTACTCAATAATACTTCCTAAGTTATTATCAATTCCCTACAAAACATTGCCATTTCCTCAAAATGGAAAGGCAGGCACGAGGGCCAAGAGTCAAATATTCTGCCCTAATAGCCAATGACATCTACATTCACGAGTTAACATTTACTTAATTGCTGAGGCAGTCATGCTAAGTGCACAGTCTGACACATTATCAGGTGTAAAAAAAAAAAAAGATAATTTCTGAGGGGGAAAAAAACACAGATCTATAAAACCAAGAGACACGACTCTGCTAACATCATTATCCGACTCTCATTTTTAAAATCTTCGTTTGATCAGGTTGGCAGGGTGGTTAGGGGAATACTGCTTGATATGAGGGTGTATTCTGTGTAATTTTTGAAGGGAAGTTGGGGGCTGGATTCTGTTTGCTTCTCCTCTCGTCACATAGCCATTCTCTTCTGACTCCACAAACTGCATCTCTCAGCTTCTTTTGTCCTGTGGCTTCCAGGTGGGTTTTGTCCATGGAAGGCGTCAGCAGCAAGAGGGCAGAGGAAGAGAGGTCAGAATCTCTTCAGCCTGGCCTCCCTCCCTGTGCAGGGAGGCTGCTAGGAACACTGGCTCTACCCCCACACCTGCACGCTGAGGGGAGAACGTTCTTTCTGTGGTTAGGCTCTGGGGGTCTCCCTCTCCTGTCTTTTTTTTTTTTTGCTGCCCCAAGTCTTCGTTGCGGCATGTGGGATCTAGTTCCCTAACCAGGGATCGAACCCGGGCCTTCTGCATTGGGAGCGCGGCGTCTTAGCCACTGGACCACCAGGGAAGTCCATCCTGGTGTCCTAACTTGCCTACTAGTTCGGCAGTGCTCTTTATTAATATCTCTTCAGGTGAATCACTGCAGTGGAATTCTGTTGCCTGCCAGGATCCTGAGTTGGGGGCGGGGGGTGCTGGGGAGAGATTAGTAGAAGACCCCTGACTTAGTTCTGATCCTTGTCGGCTATGTGTCCCTAAACAATCTAGGGATTCCTTGTGCTTTACTTTCATCTTCTGTAAAGTGAGTCATAATGGCACTGCTCCTCAAGTGTTTAACTCGTTGATGTACAAGCCAAAAGGTTATTATAAGTAAGCTTGGAGGAAGAAAGGGGAATGAATGCTTGTTCTCCTGGTTTGAGTTCATGCGAACGAGGCCTATACTAACTCAGCATATGACCTCCTGAAAACGTTGCCTGTTGATAAATAACTGCTCCTTTGTGTGTGTGTGTTTAGGCGCCAAGCTGTGTCCAACTCTTTGCGACCCCATAGACCGCAACATGCCAGCCCTCCCTGTCCCTTACCACCTCCCAGAGTTTGTTCCACTGAACCACTCATATCTATGTCTAAACATCAGGATGCAGTCAGGCTGAGAGTTTCCAAAGAGATGGTTTGATTCCTATCTTTTGCAAATCATGATATAGTCCTTGAATCTCCAGATTTTGCTCTTCTTTCTCCATAATGCCCTACCTTGGGTTATCATACTGGAAACAAGCTTGGTGAACCCCAGGTCACATGCACAAGGCATATTCTCCAAGTGCTTAGTAATCACATGGTAATAGCAACGAGCCAGCGTTTGTGTGTCAAAAATACGCCTAGCAGCCCAGTCTGTCATATTTGGAGGAAGCACTATAGTATATATATGCCAGCAAAGGGACTGACAGCAGAATGAGATTTAATCCCCAATTCATGAGAAATTCTGTGTGCAATCCTGTGCCTTCTTAGCCCTCAGCACCCCCAGCTTCATCGCCCTGAGCTGGCTGGGCCAGGAGGTCTCCAGGTACATTGTTCCCACTCAAGGTGAACAATTTCAGACTTGCAGTGGGGAGGAGGGAGGGCAGGGCAAGAGAGAATTTTTTGTTTTTTATGTGTACCATTTTTAAAGTCGTTTTTTTTTTTTTAACTTTTTTACAGCTTCTTTCGTTTGGGCTGCATCAGGTCTAGCTGCATTGTGCAGGATCTTTCTTTGTGGTGCACTGGCTCTCTGGTTGTGTCACGTCGGCTCCAGAGCACACAGGCTCAGTCGTTGCGGTGCACGGGCTTAGTTTCTCGGAGGCAGGTGGGCTCTCAGTTCCCAGACAAGGGATCGATCCCATGTCCCCTGCAGTGCAAGGTGGATTCTTAACCATGGGGACCAGAGGACCGTTTTCAAAGTCCTGATTGAATTTGTTACAATACTGCTTCTGTTTTCTATTTTGGTGGTTTGGCTGCAAGGCATGTGGGATCTTAGGTCCCTAACTAGGGAGGGAACCTGTACCTCCCACACTGGAAAGTGAAGTCTTAACCACTGGAACACCAGGCAAGTCCCTAAGAAGAGATTTAGAAAAGCAAGGAATCCCAGATATGTGCTATAGGAGGGCAAGTAGGTGACGGCCAGCGTTCTCGTTGGCTTTTTTTTTTTTTTAAGGCCAAGTGACAATCAAGACATACAAGCAAGCCCACAGTATGTCCCAAAGACACAGGGCTTCAGAAATCTGATTTGTTTTCCCAGATGCCTGGCCAAGTGCTAGCAGACCGGTTTGAGCATACCAGACAGTGTCTGAGGGTTTTTCTTCCCTTCCCACTCCCTTTTTCAGCTCCTTTTCATATCTCCTCCTTATTTAGGCCTCTCCCTGCACCTGTCCCAACACAGGTAAAACTGGAAGCTGCGATGTGCCCACATGACTTGCTGCTGGAAGGAACTTTTTCCAGAGGCAAAAGGGACAAGAAAAAACAGTTGGCATCTGGTCAGCTTTGTCTTTGTTCTGCTGTGATGGTGATCCGTTGCTTTTCTTTGGCCATCCCTCAAGCATGGGCAGGGCTGGGGCATTCTGTTCTGAGTGTATTGTTGCTTTTTTTCCCCCATACTGTGTAACACGCAGAATCCTAATTCATTGATCAGGGATCAAGCCCAGACTCCCTGCTTTGGAAGGTGAAGTCTTAGCCGTTAAGTCTTAATCACTGGGCAGCCAGGGAAGTCCTGCTTCCTCATTCTTTTTCTTCAGGTCTCTGTTTGTGGGCTTATTTTCTGTCAAGTGGCATTGTAAGATTCCTTTAGGGCAAATACAGTGAGGGTGGTTTTTCGTCAACATCACTGATAAATGTTCTTGAGGCACTGAATGCAGAATACCAGGCTAGACCCAGATGTATAAGAAACGCTTCCTTTTCCAAGGATGAGCATGGGCAGGGCAGTCACACGTCTTGGTCACAGCTAGGTGCTTGGTCTCTGGGATGTTTCTTACAAGAGGGATCTTGGTCTATCCTAAAACCCCTTGAGAAGAGGATGGTCCCAGATTTACAGATAAGGAAAATGAAGTCAGAGAGGAGAGATGTCCCCCTCCGCCCCCCGCACAAGGTGTGATGTGTCAGATCCCATCAGCCACAATATGAAAGGAAAAGTAAGAGGCTTAAACGGTAAGAATTCAAAGCAGAAGTATTCATTGAAAGGGCTTCTCTGCTGGCTCAGTGGTAAAGAACCCACCTGCCGAAGCAGGAGACCTAGGTTTGATCCCTGGCTCGGGAAGATCCCCTGGAGAAGGAAATGGCCACCCACTCCAGTATTCTTGCCTGGGAAATCCCATGGCGGAGGAACCTGGTAGACTACTGTCCATGGAGTCATAAAAGAGCTGGACACGACTTAATGACTGAATTCATTGAAAACCAAGGTCCAGCAGTGATCTTCAAAGTGTGGTCCCCAGACCAGCAGCATCAGCAGCCCCCTGGGAACTTGTCAAGATGGCACATCCCAAGGCCCAACCCAAACCTGCCAAATCAAAACCTCTGGAGGTTGGAGCCCAGCAATCTGTGTTTTAACTTGGTCATTTTAACCAAGTGATTCCAGAGACAGGAGAATGTTGAGAACCATTGTCAGGGGAAGCAGGGCAGGGAAGCAGGTGCTCGGAGATGGAGATGTGATGAGGAGCAGGACTGAGTGGCAGACTTTGAGAATTCAAGGCTTTGAGAAGGGACTGCAAGGTGGACCCGGTTTAGCTCACTCTCAGTGCAACCTGGTGTGCTGCCAAAGATAGAGCGTGAGGCCTCAACTGGTTCTCTTAGACCCGGAGCGTCGGCATCATCTCGTTACAGTGAATTCAGCAGGCAGCAAAGGGTGTGACTGTCAGTACAGCTCGTGTTCTATTTGGGTGCTTGTAAGCTTCCCTGGTGGCTCAGACGGTAAAGAATATGCCTGCAATGCAGGAGACCTGGGTTCGATCCCTGAGTTGGGAGGAGCCCCTGGAGGAGAGCATGGCAACCCACTCCAGTATTGTTGCCTGGAGAATCCTGATGGACAGAGGAGCCTGGAAGGCTGCAGTCCATGGGGTTGCAAAGCGTTGGACATGACTGAACAACTAAGCACAGCACAAAGAATCTAACCACGATGAAACTCTAGCAGGCCTTGGGCAGAAGACCATTCATCCTTCATATTTATTTTTACTTTAATTATTGTGAAATGGGAGGTGATTGTGGACCATATCCTGCAGCTCCAGCTAAAAAGATAAGCACATTTGTATTTGCATGGAGAAGCCTGTATATTTCTAACTGTTGTCTCAACCAGATAAAAGCAATAATTTTAAATAACAGTTCCCCGCATGGTGAGATTAAAGACTGTTCTTATTGCTGTTAACAAGGATAATCATGAGTTGATTAGGTAGATGAACAGAAACTATCTCGTTCTTGTTGCTTGGACTTGTGACATCATCTGTTGCCCAGCAGCTTCACTTTGGGGCCATCTGTTGGAAAACTGATAGAAACACAAAGGATTCAAAATTAATGTTCCCTGAACCCTATGATGAGCATTTCCTTTCAAATGTTTATCCCCAGATTTTCTCCTTAGAAAATATTAGTTATGGGTAGAAAACCATTTATACCAGGTTCAGGTGTGGGATTTTGTTTTTGAGTTACCCATTATGTAATTTAGAATCAATCACTCTTTTGTTGTAATAAAATGTAAGCAAGTTGACCTTTAAACTTTTTTGGCATCTTGAAATTGAAACTGGACTGATGTTGTCTACCTAGACCTCAAGGAAAAATCAGGAGAAACTAAATCCCAAATCATTAGAGCTTGGCCTTCTGCATATATATGTTCAAAGGATGTGTATCCGTGATGTACCAGAAAACATCATGCTGGTACTTCTTTCAGTTTCTTCAAAGCCAGTGTATATCCCAGTGGACATCCACTGCACACAGCGTACTCCACAGTCCAGTGTATTGTGCAGTCTAGCCCAGGGTCCAGTCCAGTGTACAGTATACTGTACAGTACAGTGTCTAGTCCAGGCCAGTGTACAAGGACACAGCTGGACAATCTGGTATATGGGCGAATGCACATCTGGCACACAGCTAGACACATCTGACACACAGCTAGACACAGCCAGCACACATCTGACACTTTGGTATATGGTCAAATGCACAGCTGGACACATCTGGACAGCTGGCATAGTGAAATGCACATCTGGACACATCCAGTGTACAGACCAGTGTCTAGGCCAGTCCAGTATACACCAGTGTATATCTAGTATACAGTCCAGTATACACTCCAGTGTACATCCAGTGTACAACTCAGTGCAGTATACACCAGTGTACATCTAGTATACAGTCCAGTATACACCAGTGTACATCTACTAGTCTAGTATACACTCCAGTATACATCCAGTGTACGGTCCAGTGTCCAGCCCAGTCCAATATGCACCAGTGTATATCTAGTATACAGTCCAGTATACACTCCAGTCCCGTATACACCAGTGTACATCTAGTATACAGTTTAGTATACACTCCAGTGTACGTCCAGTATACACTCCAGTGTATATCCAGTGTATGTCCAGTGTCTCTGTGCCTGTCTTCTCCATGTCCATAAAAATCCTATGAATGGCTCTTACAGTCATTCTTTCTTACAAGAAAGAGTAAAGCATAGTCAATAGGTTCAAAGAAGGAAGGATAAAAGAGGCAAAACCTAAGTAAACTGAAAATCAGATTGACACTGGATTCAGGTCAGTGGTGTGCCAGAGCGCTCTTGTTTTGGCCCACATGAGCAACATCCAAAACATCAGGAATTTTGCCAGCTGATTGTTAAGCCCTTTGTAGCCTGAAATTGGTGGGGATAGTTACATCAGGGAAATCAGTGAGCACTACAAATCAGGGCTTTTGTTTATCAGAGTCTGGGTTCCAGTGGACAACCGACATCTGTGGTTAGGGCACAGTAAGTCCAGGCTAGTGACATCCAACAGGTGACCTCGCTAAAACTCTTGGCTGCCAGTATCTGGCCGTTCAGGTCCTAAGTATCTCCCTGGTGTGTCCCTTCTCTCTCATCCTGCATGTCTGCCTTAGTATCTGTCTTTATCGTCTCTGGCCTAGATTACTGCTGTTGCCTCCCAGCAGACTCTACCACTGGAACAGTATTACTGCTAAATCTACCACTAGAGGGACTTCCCTGGCGGTCCAGTGGGTAAGACTCTGCGCTCCCACTGCAGGAGGCATCGGTTCCATCCCTGGTCGAGGAACTGAGATCCCAAATGCTGGGATCTACCACTAGAATAAAGTTTAGGTAAGAACCCTGCCAGTCTGCAACTGAAGAAGGTAGTTATCTTTGACTATTGGGGAAAATAATATATAACACTTTCTTATATAAACAGGGTACTTTTGATTAACTATAAAGTAGGTGGGGTTTTTCTTTCTGTTTTGATGTAGGGTTCTACAGATTGAATCTATGACCATAGAACTTATATTCAGAATAGTTGACCGGGGCTAGCTTACAACCTGTAGCTATGCGAGAGTGACAGTAATAGAATCACTGTGGGGTTGACCCCACTTCTGACCTCATGATCATCCTGTTCTAGCCAGCTGATCGAAAGCAATTTGTCAATGGGAACACCCCCCCAGAGGGAATGCTCCCATGGGCCATGATTAAACCCACCTTTGTCTTCGCTCTACCCTGAGTTTAGTCTGTGGAGAGAACTCCTCTAAGCTGCTTCAGCACCAATTTGCTTTCACCCAGCCTGGTATAAGCATGCCCATAATTAACACTGGTAGATGTGCAGAAATGCAAGAATGCCACGTTTTCTAAGCCACGCAGCCTCATTAAGAAAGTAAAACGTTTGTGAATCTCCTGCAGGTTTTCTCCCTCTGGGTTGTGGAGGTTCTCTGGCTGTCAGCACAGCACTCTGGGCCAGGAAAGTTCAGAGAATTACTTCAATAATATGACAGCCTCGTCCATTTAAAATGGAATTGAATGCCAGCTCCCCTCAGAGGCATTCATTGAAATTCTGTGCATGAGCTGTTCCTGTAGTCACTTAACAATGTCTCTCATGTTTGCCCTTATTTGGGAGGAAAAAAAAGAGAGAAAGAAAACTAGCTTTGTGGTTGCGATAACATGGATCTGGATGGTCTAATTACAATGAAGAGGCCCCAAGCTTGCAGTAATAGGATGGTTCATCTGATGTGTACGGACAGCCCCGGGAAAATGACCCATGCGTGGACATTCTCGGGGGACACTAAAGAGGCTTCTAAGAATTACACTCTGTGCAGCAAGCAAGCTAATGAGCTAAAGAGAAAGTAGGAAGGAAAACCACTGCTTCAGGAAGTATAGTTCCACTTACGGCTGGTGACAGCGTCCCCCAAGTTCATTAGGATGGACTGGGCTTCCCTGGGATGGGTGTGGCCTCCCTCACTCATTCTGCATCTTGTTCCTAAGGAATGAAAACCACTGGATAATAAATGGCGAGGAAGAGAAAGAGGACAGAGACAGAGATGGCTGGTAAATCAGATGAAGGCAGACACTTACACAAAGATGAAAGACGTCAAAATGAACTTCAACAGCAAAAAAAAAGACAGTTTTTTTTATACCCCTCTTTTTTCATTTTTTGGACAGTTTTATGATATTTTACTTCATATATAAGAACAGTATCTTCTTATGATGTCCAGAGAAGATATTTTTATCCTGTATCTTAATCTTTGGACATGTTTGAGAAAAAAAAAGTCTTCGGATCCAGTCTATACTGCTTTTTTCTTTTAAAAGTTCTACATGGGGTTTTAGGGCACATAAATTGGGAAGTTGACATAAAGGCAAAATGCTTCAAAAGATACACGCCTTGCTTTATCAAAGGTGACCCCACTTAACCTTCACTGTCACATCAGGGAGTCATCACCTGGGAGAAGAAGCAAGACAGTGTCTGCAAAGGCCAGGGGAATCAAGAGAACTGTGTGCCCCTGGACCCCGAGGGAGGCCCAGTGCCAGTGGGACTGTCAAGGGCACCTTCCACTCTACTTGAGGTGGGCACCGGGCATCCAGTACCCCAGACCTACTCCTCTGAAGCATAAGGAGGTGGTCCTCTTTCAGGAAACCAGAGAGATATCATGATCCCGTAGGACACATCTGTTCTCTCCACTCATGGCTAGCCACCTTGAACATCAAGGTGGTTCACATAGATGAAGCCAGAAGGGACCCCTGTCTTAAAAAGTGCCCTTCTAATGAAAGAAAACTTGGGAACAAATCCATAGTGTTCATAGAACTAGAACAATCATGAGAGCAGCCTCTAAACTCCCAAAGTACAGCCACCTCTGAGTGGCTGTAAAACAGGAGACCCAGGTTCAATCCCTGGGCTGGGAAGATCTCCTAGAGAAGGGACAGGCTACCCACTCCAGTATTCTTGCCTGGAGAACTCCATGGACAGAGGAGCCTGGCGGGCTACAGCCCACAGGGTCACAAAGAGTCGGACACGACTGAGCGACTAACACTTTTCATCTGACATCCTAGAGTTTCTGTGTATCTTCTCTTACCAACTTTCAAATACTATAGATACTTTTTATTTCCAAAGGTCACATGACTTTCTTAGCCACAGCTAGCTGCCTGATACAGTCAAGCAACAGAACTGATGTTATATTTAATGAGCAAATAAGTATTTTTTAATGCTTTTTTTTCTTTTTTTTCTAAAATATTTATTTGGCTGAGCCGGGTCTTAGCTGTGGCATGTGGGACCTAATTCCCTGACCAGGAATTGAACTCTGGCCCCCTGCACTGGGAGTGGGGAGACTTAGCCACTGGACTACCAGGGAAGTCCCAAGTTATTTTATCTTATATTTTGAGAGCATTTTGAGAAAACAATCCAAAGTAAATGTACAGAGTCTTCGAAGATTGTGAGGAGAGGCGTTCTTTGAAATGGACCTAGTAAATGGAAACTGTAGTTTCCACTGATTAGGAACTAATGAAGTAAATGAAGGGACTAGAATCCATTTGACTCACACCCCCCCACCCCAGCTCCAACCTGACCACCTGTCTGGTATCCTGTTGTCTGAGTGACCGATCTTTTAAATCATTATTGAGTGGTCTGAGTTGATTTTGTCAGGCCAATTATGCTTTACCTTTGATTTTTCTTTCTTTGATACCAGCAAGACCATGTTCAACAGACTGTGGATCATAACTCTCATCATCTTAATGGTTTTAACTATTGAGAAAACAATGCAGTGAATGGCCATTGAGTAGCCGCCAGGCTAAGGAAGTTATGTTAATATATGAGAGTTGGAAGAATGTGCAATGAATAGTACTACAATTTAGGGAGCAAAAACAGGGATGCTCAAGCCAGAAAACCTCAACCTAAATTCTAGCTTTCCTTCCTACTAGCACTCTGACCCTGACAAATGTCTGGGTCATAGTTGTGTCTTTCGTAAAAGGAGTTTAATAGCACTGACTACCTCCCAGGATTGTTGTGACAATAAAGTGTAAGTGCTTAATTTACTGCCTGGATCAGAGTAAGCGATCAAACCAATATAGCTAATTAGCTAGTTCTGATGGAGAATCTTTAAAGAAGAAGAAAAAGTAAAAGAATCCATAGGAAACCAAGGAACAGAACCAGGCAGATATTATTAATAGAAAGTGGTATGTGGGATGCATGAACTATAAAAATTTAGCAAAGGGAGAAGCCAGTCCTGGATAAACATTTTTCTTTTTCATATTCTTCACCAGCTATGTCACAGCTGAACTACTGTAATTCCATCTCAAAACCATGTACGAAGAACAGAATTGGAATTTAGAACCAGCTACCCTGGTTCCTTAGAAGCCTGTGTGTGTTGGTTCACCCAAGAGAAGTCAGGTTTTACTTTTACAGATTATTAACTTTAGTCATTTGAAAAGACATTGTACCACATTAAGAATACTTAAACACAATAGGAAAATTGCACTACTTAGGTGGCTTGGGAAGGTGTTGAGAACTGTGTAGCTTCTTACTTTGCTCTGTAGATGCTGAGTTGGCCAAGAAGTTCATTCTGTAAGACGGTACAGGAAAACTCAAACGAACTTTCTGGCCAACCCAATATTTGCCCAATATTTGTAGTTAAGATACACCCTCCTCACCTTCAACCTTCATAACCAACAACAGCCAGGGAATCAAACACCTAAAAACACAGGTCATGACTTTGTCATTCATTCATTTCCAAAATGTTGGCTCCATAGCAATGTATGTACAAATAAGAGTTAAAATAGCATGTGTATCAATCATGCAAGTTTTAATTCCTAAATTGTAATTCCAATTTACATTCTGATTTTTCATAAATACACTACATCAAGCAAAATGTTTCCTTGACAGAATATTAATGAATTACCCTTGGACTACAAAGAGTATTCAATAACTGCCATATTTTAGTCAAAACAATGTTAAATTTCAAATCTGTAAGATCCAGACATTTTACATGTTATACCTCCTCAATCTTAGCAGAGGGGTATTCTTTTACTGGTCAGGAGGCATTTGTCCATTCCTGACCTTTTTACCTTCAGAAAATAAATGACGCATGTGACATGAAAATTGAATTAACCTCGACTGAAAAAGGAATGATACAAATAGCTAATGTCTTTACGATCGCCTTAGCAAGCCTCCAGGGCAGCTACTGTTGCTGTTTCTGTTTTGTACGATGCATTCTATCTGGCTAATCCTCAATAAATATGAAAAACAGATCATTTCACAGCTAAGAACTGACAAACGGGAACAGGCCTCTCATTTGAGCAGACGAGATAAGCAGGCTGCCACCATCTTCGCCTTCGGGCGAGCTGTGTCCCGGGCAGACCCTGTTAGTTCACTGAGGTCACTGCTATCAGATTTCTGTTTGTCTATTCCTAGACTGGAGTTCAGATTCACATTCCACACAGCCTCCTGTCTCAAGGACCTTTCTGCCGCCTACCTTCTGTAGCATCACTTAGAGCAGTGGGGCCCTCCGATTAAACCATTCCAGGTGTGACTTTCTTGCCTGGAGAGCGAACTGAGAAATGAATGGGGTTCATGAATATAAATTGGACTTTCCTTAACTTTTCATTTAGAAATTGTATGGCGTGATTCGCTCCCCACATAAATCTTTATTTGCCTTAAGTGTGTTGACTCTGGGAATCCTGGTGCAGAGCTGGTAGCCCATTGCTATGCGTGACTGGATGTTGAAGTTTACAAATCAGGCAGAAGTGGCTTGGGGAGGGCGACACCACGGCAGTGTCCCCACACCCGTGGGCTCAGCGAAGATGAACTGCATCCCCCTCCCACCACAGCCCGGGCCCGCACCTTTACTGGGATGAGGCCACCCGACCTCCTCATTCCTTTTCTCTCCTTGAATATTATCTGATAGCTACTTCCTCTTCCTACCAAGACATTCTGTTTTCTGTATGTCTTAGCAGCTCTATTATCATCCAACTGATTTTTCCCTTCACCCCAATTTTGGTTTATAGAGCTGATGTAATAAATGAATCTTTCATAGGCCATCTTGATTTATTTTTGAACAGACGCTGTGAAACAGAGTCATTCTGAAGATGACTCGGGACAGGCTGGAAGGATTCAATAAGCAAATGTATCCTCTTTAGATGTGAGGCCACCCGACCTCTCCTGCCCTCTCCCCTCCCCTTCTTCCCTCTCTTTTCTGTTTCCATCATAGCCATGTGTATCCTGCAATAGTACCCCCGAGACCAACAGGGGTTCACCCTAAGATCCAAGTATAAACCAGATTTTTTCAAAAGACATTTCTCTCATTTTCAACCTGTACTTTGACTGTTCAACCAGAAATAAGCACCATTACACAGACCTGAAGATGTGCTCACGTTGCTTGCTCTTTGCTATAGAAACAGGACATGGTAAGGAGGCTGTGATCATGAATTTTCTACAGTCATGCCAAGTTTTTTTTTTTTTTTAACATATATAACAACAATCCTTGCTACAGTGAATTTGATATGGCTAGTAGTAATGTCCTAGTAATAATAAAACAGCAACAGAATTTTTTTTTTCAGGGCCAATGGGTATAAGAATAAAAGGGGGAAATCCTAGAGAACAGATTTTTGCAATGAATGTTAAAAGAAATTTCTCCCTGCATATGAGGCATTGTGGGAGGTAGGGAGGACCGTGGCGTGGCCTTAAGTCACATTTCTTGTTCCCAAGTCTGATGATTTCTCCATATTGTATAAATTTCAAACACTTTGCCTTATTTATAAACCCTCTGGGCTAAGGTTATTGAGATCCAGTAGACCTGCAGAGCACATGTAAGGGAGGCTTTGACTGTGTACCCATGAACTCAGAATAACTGGAGGAAAGGTGGCCATGACCCTTAATTACATTCTTAGTATGTGGTGTCTATACTAGAATTTAAAATAACCTAGGAAGTAAAACCACTATTAAAATGGAGTAAGGAGAGTGATGTGAACATTTTTAAAAATGGGGCACAGAAAAGAAGGTCAGAGGATGGTTTCCAGGTTACGCCCTGGCTCCACTCACAGATGGGTGCAGGCACCGTCCCAGCCTCCTGACCCGGCTCGTCCCCGAGTTTGCTCTCTCGAGTGTCTCTGACTTTGCTTCATTTTCATCTCATTTGATGAACAGAGCTGATCTCTTAACTTAGTGGCTGTTTACAAGATACACTTCCACAGTATTTCTAAGGTGAATGAAAACATTTTTGGCCGAACACAGGATTGCCAAGTATTGTCTATTGTAAAGACGCTAATGTAATTTCATCCTTTCTCAATTGAAACTCTCACATACACTCAAAAGAAAGGCTATTTATGAACAATGGGCACTGATTAGGAATTTTTTACCCTTTGTTTCAATTTTTTAAATCTGATTGTAAAACTTAGTGTTCGCATCAAGAAAATGTAAAGCCTGTCTCCCAGAGAACCGTATTAAGACAGCAGTTGGCCTGGTTTCAGTACGATTAATAACAGGAGCTCTGGAAGGACCTTATTTTATAGCATGAAGGGAATCTGTTTTATTTCTCTATCACATGTCATCTTCACCAACATCATAACTTTCTTTCCAAAATTTATAAGAATAGTTGACAGCTTTGCTTTAAGAATGCATTTTAAACCACATCTTGTAGTAGGGGTTAAAATAATTAGAATAAATTCTGGTCCCCTTAAAAAAGAAAGAAAAGAAGCCCTACCAACTGGCCCACCCGGAAGGACACCAGCAGATACATTCTTTAAATTTTGTATTCTGTATAATCTATGATATATACATGGTCTCTTATGGGAGTGTTTTGCCAGAACGTTCTCTCGGGGGCGAGTGGTGGAACAGAATAAAAGTGTGACATACCTGCTGTTGTTGCCTTTGTCTGAGTCAACAAATATTGAATTAGGTCGAGTTGTGAGTCTTCTTGGGCACTAGGGCATGGAAAATAGAACGTGTCCCAAGTTAAGAGGCTGTTTGGTGATCTCTCTGTGAAGTGAGGTAGTGCAGGAAAGTCAGAGGGTGAGAAAATGAGTCAATTTAATAAAGAAAAACTTGATACTTTGTGACTTCTCCAAGAATCATTGAAACCAAAGCAAAAGACAGATCTGAAAGGTATAATTTACAGCAGTCAACCAACATCAGTAGAGGTTCCCATCTTTGTGTCATGAAGAATGTACCACTACCACAACACTAACCCTTGGATGGAAATATCAGTGAATTTTTTGGAGTCATACCCTCATCCACTCTTGAGAAGCAAAACATGCATAGTTAGGAAATAAGCATTCCTAATACAGAGTGAAAGGTCTTCAGGTTGGCTGGTGAAGAAGTTCTCTTACTCCATGCAATTTCATCTTCGTTCTCCTCGGTACAACCAGTTCAAAAGATGTTTCCTCTTTGCAGGTTACCAGCCAGTCTTGTCTGGTCAGCAGGGGTTCCAAGGCCTCATGGGGGTGCAGCAGCCACCTCAGAGTCAGGGCGTGATGAGCAGCCAGCAGGGAACTCCAGTGCAGAGCGTGATGGTCTCCTACCCAACCGTGTCTAATTATCAGGTGCGTGTCTGGAGCTTGGGAAACAGTGCTTTGAAAGCAGAACTTGCCGAAGTACAGGCTGTGGGTGTGTCCCCGTCTCAGATGGTTGGCTAGGTGGTAGGGGGTGCTAGGTGCCGTCGTGTTGATGATTTTGAGTCAAGATTACACTAGACAAATAGAAAACAGAAAATGTACATTTCTATAACACAAATGGCTTTTGAATGCCCTTCTAAGTCTGGTTCCATATAAACTTTCTATTCAGGAAGGAAAATTCTTTCAAGTTCTGTTCATGAAGACCTCTAGACATTCTGTTGAAATGGTACTTAATGAGAGACAGTCCTCGTGACAAATTTTTGTTTGTTTTGATCACAGCCAAAGAAACTTCATTTCACCACAAATTTAACTTATAAAGCTTTTTAAATGGCATCTCAGATTGATCTAAAGGGTATTTATTGGACCTGACAGTTGCATTTTCCAGACTAAACTCACATTGAGTATTTAAAGTGTCACACCCCCTTCTGTAATGTATATTCTGAAATTCACTGAGAGGGAAAGTGAAGGGTTGGTGAAGTATGTTAATCATTCAGCTTAGCTGCACCAAGGACCTCTGGCCCTAGAGACCCTCTCCTCAGTCTTCCTGCCTTGACCATCCTTGTTCACGTTGCACCAGTCTCTACTGCCAACTCAATATGAAATGTTCTTGAAAGTTGCAAGTTGAGAGTAAGGTAGGTTCGTAGGACAAGAGCCTCTGTTATTATCAGTGGCTCCAGGCCACTTTGCATAAAACCAGAATGGGAGTGTGGCTTTCCAAAACAGAGAGAAATCCAGAGAGGGGGGTGGTCCACACGGCAGTCCCTGGAGAGCCAGGAAAGGGGAAGGAAAGAGGCTCAAAGCTAACACTTTCTGAGCATTTACTTCTCACCAGACACGGCCCAAGTGCTGTTGCATCCTCCGGAGGCTCGATTTCAGGGGCCACTTTGAAGGAGGTGTCATTATGCATGTGGAATCAGAAAATCAGGGTGGTTAAATGCTTTGCCCAGTGTGAAACAGCTGATAAAAGGCAGAGCTGGGGCTCCAATCCCAAAGTGTGACTGTTTTTGATGACACGACCGTAGCTTGCGGGACACCCCGGAAGGCTCTCCTCATACAGGGACGTGTCTTGTGTCTCCACACAGGTGCCAATGACCCAGGGTTCTCAAGGACTGCCCCAGCAGTCATACCAACAGCCACTCATGCTACCTACCCAGGCCGGCCAAGGCTCCCTCCCAGCCGCCGGGATGCCCGTGTACTGTAACGTCACACCGCCGACCCCTCAGAACAACCTTAGGCTGGTGGGCCCGCCCTGCCCCTCCAGCACTGTCCCCGTGGTGTCGGCCAGCTGCAGGACCAACTGTGCCAGCATGAGCAACGCCGGATGGCAGGTCAAGTTCTGAGCGCTCCGGCTGTGGCCCGTGTCTTCCGACACTACCGTGGCCCTTTGCGGGAGGAGGAGCCAGGTGGGCAAACTCGCTGAGGACTTAAGTATTCACTCCACACCCAAATGACTGCTGCTGGTATTCTGTAAAAAAAAAAAGACTAATCCACACGTTAGCTGGTTAATGGTGCATATTTCCGTCATGTCCGCTAGGTATGCCTTTCTAGCTTAGCTAGTGACATGAATTCATCAAGGTAAGATTTTCTCCTACCACTGAATACCACTGTGTAGACGATACTATCCCTAATTTGGATTCTTAGTTTTGTACTTTGTGTTGAGTTTGTGATGCTAAGAAGTATTTAAAAAAAATTATATACTGCAATCACATTGTACCAAAGCTGTAATGGAAAAGAAAAGAATCGATGAATGGAAGGAATAATTTATATACACAATAGAGTTTTCTTTTTTTAATGGATATATACTGTATTGTAGTGTTTAATCGAAATAAAACTATTTGACCTTATGGAGGAAGGTCATGTTTTTACCACCAGTTTCTTTCACTCTCTGTTCCCCTGTGTGTTGGCTTGTGTCGCTTTTATCCCCTTCAAGCACTACTTTATAAATAATGCACAGAAAAGATATTCTGGGTGTTTGTAGATGAACTGGTATCACACTAGTAGGCAAACACGGCACCAACTGCAGTTTCTTGTCGTGAATACCACAGGGCTGGCTCCTGGAAATAAATGGCATGTGGCATATCCACTCATTGAACATACATTTTTGAAACGCACACACCTGGCCTTTAGTTTAGGCCCACTGAATGCGTGTAGCTGTACTTCACCAGCTGGGAAAATCCGCGAACAGCAGCTCTATACCAAATCCTGTGCTAAACCCTGTGCCAGCTCCATTCAGATTCCGTCCACCACCTGGGAAACAAGGAATCTTTGCTTAGAGGGAAATTAAAGGGCACAATCTAGGACTTCCCTGCGTGGCCCAGTGGTTGAGAACCCACCTGCCAATGCAGGGAACACAAGTTCAGTCCCTGGTCCAGGAGGATGCCACATGCCAGGGGGCAACTGAACCCGTGTGCCACAGCTACTGAGCCTGCACGCCCTGGAGCCCGTGTGCCGGAAGAGAAGCCACCACAGTGAGAAACCTGCTCTCCGCAACGAGAGAAAGCCTGTGCTCAGCAACGAAGACCCAACACACTCAGAAAGAAAGAAAGAAAGAAAAGAAACCAGCCCAGTCTAACTTCACCCATTATGTTGGGTCACATAGTGAAAAGTACCACATGTATTGACAGTAAGTCAGAAACTCAAAGGTGCTGATGCTTGTCCTAATGATTTAAAACAAGGCAAAATAAAGCAAGCATTTGGTTACCAAGATGCAAAACAGTCACACACACACACACAAAAACATCGAAAAGGCTGTTCCTGTATAATCTCAAAATGTTTACCTCCCTGTGGATTCTGCAGGTAAGACCATTTATGACAACCTTTGAAAAGTAACATCTGAGTATCATCTCTGGCCCTTCCAGGGGGTATTTAATGAGAGAATAAAACCCCACAGCTTTCACTTCACTATAGACGTACAATGACTAACAGTTCTGTTAACTCTATACCTAAAAAACACTTGCCAGTGAGAAGGATTTGGAAAGTATGTATGGGTAATTCCCATTATTTTTCACATTACCACATTCTGTATATTAGATTTTTTCATGTCCATGTCCTTTAGCTGGAGATGGAGTTAGGCAGCCAGATGCAAACCACCTTCCAGATTGAGTTCAGTCACTCAGTCGTGTCCGACTCCTTCTGACCCCATGAACCGCAGCACGCCAGGCCTCCCTGTCCATCGCCAACTCCCGGACTCCACCCAAACCCGTGTCCATTGAGTCGGTGATTACTGCTCCTTAATTTTACATTAATTTTCCTTTAAAAGGGAATTTCACACATACCATCATCACCTTCATTCCTCGTGAAGTCTGTTCCATTTCCCCACTTCTCAGTCTACTGACTTCATCATAAGTAAACCAGAACTATGACAAATGTTCTAAGAAAAAGGGATGTTGCATTTTTAAATTGAGCCATTAAACCAATAGGTTGAGTAGCTTTTAAACCAAGAGCTGCTCTGAGAAGAAGCAAACTGTTCGCCAAATTAGTATTTTCCCCTAATGGAAGGAGGCAGCTGACCAATATGGACTCATTTTTGAAATACATTTTCCATGGAGCCCTGTGACCCTGGCAGTGATCCCAAACCCAAGGATCCAAATATAGGCTGAATGTTTTTTTTTTTTTTTTATACTATTCTGAGAAATTTGAAGCACTTCTTTAATGAGTCTTAGAATTACTGAGCCTTCTTTCCCATGGATTTGAAGCCTACATCATGCTAAGTGTAAAGACAGATAGATCTTTGTTGTTGTTGGCCATTCTTTTCCAAATGTTTCACTCTCATATGTAGACATTTGACTTTTATTGCATAGCAAATCCCTTTACTTACTGTTTATAGCTGAGCCATCTTCCTTCCTTTCACTAAATGCTTGTATCCAGTATTACTTTATTCCTAATATCATGTTAAACTTACTTTACATTTGAATATTCGAGATGGCTGCGTAGGGAGACAGTTTTATTAGTGAAGCACTTCCAGAATTTAATTTACTGTCAGGAGAACATTCAATTGTTTTCACATTGATTAAAATTGTATTACAATCACATTTGGAAATTATATATATGTCTATAAACTTATATAGATACATATGTAAATAAATATACAGTCATCTCTGATGATTCTCCATGTGAAAGTAAAAGAGAACACAAGTGACTCATGCATTCATTTATTCAGCAAACTTTTACTGCATACTTGATTATATCCTAATTAGTGACACAATTCCAAGTAAGACTACCAATACATTTCATGCCCACAGATTTACTCTTGTAAGTTTTTTCATACATTTGGTTATCCTGTGATGGTTAGAACTGAATGTTCTAACTAGGATACCAATGAATTTCAGCCATTTTATTGTTTTAATATCATTCCCCAGCACGTGGAGTAGGATAAGACCGTGTGTTACATAACATTATGGAAATGGATTTATGTAAGTAATTATAAATATAGCTGGAGGCTAAGTCATAAATCACAAAACAAAATAGCTGGGGTAGGGACGTGCCTGGTGGTCCACTGGTTAGGACGCTGCACTTCCACCACAGGGAGCATGGGTTCAGTCCCTGGTGGGGGAAGTAAGATCACCTGTGCCGCGTGGCGCAGCCAAAATACAGGGGGAAAGTGGAGTGCATATGAGCCAGAGCAGCTTCTCGAGAAGAAGGACAAAGCAGGCACAGCCGGGAAGGAGAGTGGCAGCAGAAACGGCTTTTGCCGTCAAAGTAAGTGAGTGCTTGGACTCAGCCTCCACTTTTGCCGTCAAAGTAAGTGAGCGCTTGGACTCAGCCTCCACTTTTGCCATCAAAGTAAGTGAGTGCTTGGACTCAGCCTCCACTTTTGCCGGCGGTTGGCACGGGAGGCCGCTTCCATGCGCCTGTCCCCCAGCTGCCTGTATTCTGCATACACGGGCACATCCAGGACAGAGGGGCATGCCCACCCTCACCAGCACCGGGGTGCCCTCATGGGCAAACTCATCATTCCCAGGCCAAAAACAATCAAAGAACTGCACATACCTCACCCTAAAGGTGGAGTCCAACCACATCTTGCACACTTTAAAATCCAAGCAATATCTTAAAACAGTTTTTCTAAAACATTTTCTTTCCATAGAAGACTTTTTCCTTGGGATATTTATAGTTGTTAGATTAAACCTGACTGTTCCCAGGACAATTATAATTGGAAGACAAGGTTAATGAAGGCCAAACAATCTTTTAAAAAGCTATCTGATTTCTGGAAACCTTTATGATATAACAGGGAAGCATAATTTGCATATTTTCTCAAACATATTTGAACGAAATGTCCTCTTCACAGAATATATCAACAGACTAATATTATGAGGTACATATATTTTTAATTATATTAAGGCATCTGAAACCAAGAGTACAAACACGGTTATTTTATTTCTATAGATACCATATTAGACTATTATAAAGGGTAAATGTAATAATACTACAACCTCACTTCCAGCTGTGACATCTTTGGGTAACTGCCCCTGGAGTGCATTATTTACTCCTTGAACACATGAGCTGAAAGGTAAGCCTTGGCACCAATATTTCTGGACTTTTCAATTCTTAATATTAAAGGACTTCATATTTCTATTTATGTCTAACATGGTAGTAACAGTCATACAGCTATGTAGATATAGTTATTCCAAATGATCTTTCAGATCTCTATGTGAGTGTAAAAGAGAACAAGACTGATTTATGCATCCAAGCATTGATGCCTTTTTATTCATTTCAAGACCTTGTACCACAGTCTGTGGAGCCTGTGCCTTTAGGAACTTCATGAGTTTTCAGAATAAATTATACCAAATAACTAACTAAAAATATAGGAAGCTAGTCATAGGTCTTTTATTTTAAATATAAGACACATTAAAATGGGATTCTGGAGAAGGAACGGGTGGCTTCTGGCTGTGGTTTTATGAGGCTTTTGACTGGGGCCCTGTTGAACAGATGGAATTGGAGCCTGCAAACCTTAGTGTGGATGAGCCCCAGCCTAGCCAGGAGAAATGCCTAGGGAGAGAAAAAGGAAGAAAAAGATGAACTACAGTAAGTCCCCTACAGACAAATAAGTTCTGTTCTAAGAGTGCATTCGTAAGTCTAAATTGTGTGAAAGTCCAACAGTTAGCTTAGGTCCCCAACTAACACAATCGGCTATATAGTAGTGTACTGTAATAGGTTTATACTACTTTTCACACAAATGACACACACACAAAAAAATAAAAAATAAACATTTTTAATCTTACAGTCCAGTATCTTGAAAAGTACAGCAGTGCAGTACAAAAGCTGGCATACAGGGGCTGGTATCAAGTGAACAGGCAAGAAGTTACCGACGGGAGGAGGGAGAGCAGGTGGGAGATGGCAGAGCTGAAGGACTGTCAGCAGCAGAAGATGGAGAGCAGACTGCAATTTCACTCATGCCTGATGTTGATGCCATGGGTTCTGGCTCCTTGCTAGAACCAGAAGCACATTCACATCTCTGAAAGTTCACAACTTGAAGGTTTGCGTGTTGGGGACTTCCTGTATAGGTTGGCTGGAGTGGGAGGTGAAGCACAGAAGAAAAGGAGAGACTGAATAATGGGAAATTGACAGAGGGCCTGGCTGGGGTGATCTTGAAAGCAGGTCAAGAGTTAACAGGCAACCAGAGGCTCCTGAAGATTTGGGAATGACAAGTCATGTGATCTCAGCCATGGTTCATAAAGAAGCATGGGCCTCAGCAAGTGGTATGGATGAGACTTGAAAAGGATCTTCCTTCAGAAACCAGAGATGAACACAGTAATAGTGATGATCGGGTGCTGAGCAACAGTGAGCATCAGCATTGTTGGGCTCAGTCAGAAATGAGTCCTAGATCTTAAGTCTTAGCAATTCTGTTTTTATGGGCAGCAAAGCTTTAGTGCTACGTATTTCCTTCTTCCCTCATGGACAGAAGCTTCTGTACCTAAGCGCACTGTCTTAAGCTGCATCACAAGGCACAGTTCCTACAACCTTTTAAGGTAAATGAGACTGAAGAGAAAACTGAAACAGCACAGGGGGGCTGCCAAGTCTCCATCACGATGTATCTTGTATCAACCGCCAATATGCAGCAACAACAGATATCAACTGCCTAGTCGCTCTTGTTAAAAGACAAAACAGAATAAAACTGGTGAGACATTTATCCATTCTGGCTCACAAGACAGTGTTTGTTTTTTTTTCTGTACTTTGCCGGATACCACTTCTTCTATACAGGACCAAAAATATTTGCTTCCTCCCCTATTATTCTGTCTAAAACCCTCTTTACTGAGAAAGCTGTTTTCATTAGGGCTTTGACATTATTTTCCAGTAGTCCTCAGCTGTAGTGTCTGTTTTAAGTTCAAGTTGCCTTCTGTGAAGTTTTGCAACCTCCAATCTTCTCCTTCCAAAGTAGATTTACCCCTATTACATGTCATCAGTGGCAAGAGCTTTTCACTCCTGGAACTGGGCTCTCTGCTGCTCCAGCATTGTGCACACGTTGAGGGGGAGAGGCATCTGATACTATTCTTCCATGGAGGAAAATCACCTCCTGATTGATGTCCTAACAGAGAACCGGGTCATCTACTGGGCACGAGGCTGCTTCTGCTCAGACAATAATAACCAACCCCCTGACTGCAGATGTGCAGTGAGTGCTTTGACATTCAAGTTTATTATTTGATTTGTTTTGTTTCACTGCTTTATTCCATATTCCTCTCACTGTTGTTACAGGAGGAGAGGGAGTCAGATACTGAGCAAACAGGAGGAGACGTAAATCTGAAGAGGGGTGAGCCTTGAACCCGGGATTTGATGAACAGTCAAGGAGCAAACACATCAGGCATTCATGATAATGTGTATACCACTGATGCACTGGTCAGACTGATTGGGCTAGATAGCATCCTGTTGGAAAAGAGTTGCTTTTTGAATGTTCAAGACCTCACTTCTTCAGAGTCTGGTGCAAACAGGGGATGGCGGGGGTGGCGGCGGGGGGGTGCTCATGTGGGGGTAGAGAAGGAGAAGAGGACACAGAATATAGAGGTCCTGGAATTAAAAATAGGACAGCTTATTGTGAAATTTGACGGGGGAGGTTGGCCATGTTGTGCAGCATGTGGGATCTTAGTTCCCCAACTAGGGATCAAACCCACACCCCTTGCACTGGAAGCAAAGAGTTTAAACCAGTGGGCAACCAGGGAAGTCCCTATTGTGAGGTTTTGAATCATGTTTCTTGTTAAGAGATCCAACATCCCCATAGGAATGGTCCAGTAAGACAGATCTGGTTAAATGTGGGGATGACATAGGGCCTTACTGCTCCCTCTGTACCCCAGAGGGTTTTATTGTGTTAACAGCTTGGAAACCACTGCTGTTTGTGTTGCCATAATGCTATCATAAGACTCCCACCTTCTTGTAATTGGATTTCTTTGCATACAGAGTTTGCAGCTGCTTCTCCTGGGTTCTCCAGCAAGTAAGTCAGTAGGCACTGCTGTCTGTGCACAGATGTCATCTCCCTTTTACATCAAATACCTCAGCTCACTGGAGAAGCAAATGGCAACCCACTCCAGTATTCTTGGCTGGACAATCCCATGGACGGAGGAGCCTGGCAGGCTACAGTCCATGGGGTCGCAAGAGTCGGACATGACTAAGCACAAACACACCCTTCTATTACAGGGTGATTGGAAGAAACATCAAGTATATAGTGCCATCTGAATCATATATATCTGTCCCATGAATTGTTTCTAAGCTTATTAAAAACAGAAAAAAAATTTTTTTAAGAAATAAGACAATCACCTATCTTTTTCAAGTGCTTAAAATTTGTCTACAAGGAGGAGGCCACACTTTCCAATGAAACTCAAGAGCCAATTTCATCCTTTTCAAAAGAGAGAGGAGTTACTTAAAGTGCTTAATGGTAATGTAATAGAGAGCAATGGCCTGAGACTGAAAAATGCAGCAATTTGAATTGGACATTAAGAAAAATTTCACTGGAAGCAAGGGCAATTATACAATGAAATAATTTCCTAAGGGAGAAACAGTGAGACGCTGTTAAAAAGAGTTGTTTAAAAGAGTAGATTAAAAAAAAAAAAAAAAAAACACTTGCAGCTGAGGCTGCTGGAAGATGGTTTTATGATTTATTGCTTTACTGTGGCCACACGCCATCCTCTCTGGAGATTTCTCAGGCTCAGCTAGCTTACCTTCCATTAATGAAGGACCTGCATGGTGCCCAAGGACTATGATGTCTGTATTCTGTTTTTTATGCAAAAATGTAGACTTGTAAATGGAATATCCATGAAAGAGGCAAGGAGAACCTAGAAGGCTCTAGTTGTTCAAAATCCACTCTGTGTCAGCATCCTAGGGTATTTTACACACACACACACACACACGTGTATAAGTACATACATCTCTCTCTCCCTCGGCCCCTCTGTCCCTCTCTCTCCCCATCCCCAATCTTATTTAAACCTTCTGCAACCAACTGGTTGATCTGTTCAAACTGGTGGCCATTCATCAGTCAGTACTACTGGCCATGAGGATGCATGACATGATTATTCCTTCACACAAACTGCTGCATGTGCAGCACAGGGCAGATAAAAGCATCCTTTACCTGAGGTCAGGAGCCTTGCTTTTGATCCTAGCTCCACGATCAAGCACCCTCAGAAACTAACGTCTGGGTCTTGCTTGTACAGTTTTCTAATCATTGCTATTTCTTTCTTTCATCATCTGTTCCCTCCCTTATCAGGACCAGCGATTTTCCAGCCAGTGTACATAGGGATTTAACACTAGTTATCAGCCTACCAGCAAGGATAGGAAGAGAGGGCATCTGCTGAGGGGGAGAAGGGATCCCATGGAGATTCCCAGCCAAGTGCTGGGGAGGAGCCACTTCCACGCCCTCCAAAGGTTCAGAGGGGCCTGCAGAACCAACATCCCCTGGCCCTTCTATCAGGACACCCCTATGCCACATTCCAGGGTTTCTGGTTTTCTCATCCAGAGACTATAGCATTGCAGACCTATTCAACTGAACATTCAATATCTCTGGAGCTCTGAAATTATGAGGTTTTATGTTTGCTGCTCAGCTGTGTCCCCTCTCCTACTGCAGAAGTTGGAAGCCTTTTTATGCACTCCCAGAGAGGCCCTCTGGCTCTCATCCTTAAGACTTGTGAATGGTCTTTGGTTCTTTGTTAGCCTCCTTGCAGGGTGAAGATACCACTTAGCAGTACCTCTAGCCACCTCACCTCTCTGCTGCCCTGTAGACATTTTCTCCTAGTGCCTTTCATACGCTTGAACTTTCATCCCCACAAGGGCATCTTCCCCATAATGAGGCTTGACCCCTTCACCACCAATGCAATATTCAGCAAGGCCACCACATGCCAAGGAACTCAGGATGGCATCTTATATCCACTCTTGGCACCATCTGTATTAGTTCAAGTCTCTGAAAAGCATATGCCAAGATGGAATTAGACTTTTTAAAGACGTAGGAGGAAAATCCAATAAGGAGAAATGTATAGGGAGCTGCAGAAAGCCATCAGAGTCATTTGACCTGATGCAAGTCTGACATCTGTGCAGGAGAGAGAAAAAGGCTTAGAATTCAGAGCAACTCAAGAAAGTTGCAGCAAGACCTATAGAGAGTTCTCAAGTCAAAGTCTCTGTCAGAGACCCACACGTCTAGAGAGCGAGCCTACTTTAGCATCTCTGCTGAGCTCATGAAGGTCTTGGGCAGCATGTTGGCCTTGGTGGAAAGGTAGTCATAATTTTTAGAGTCCCCACTGTCAGAGACATGAGAAGTGCATTCCTCTGGCTGCTGTACAGAGGGACCCGGAGTCCTTTTAGCTTGAGAAGTCAACCTTCTGTATGGCTAAGTCCTCTGCATCCAGTCAGTGGATAAGAAGTGTGAGAAGGGACATATCCCTCTGTGCATGTGGATGCACTTCATTGCGTGGAAAGTCTGAGAAACGTGGGCCTGGCTGGGGACCACTTAACAGCAAGAAGTCCACAGTATGGAAAAGGAGATGCAAGCCTTCGATGGACACTGGGTCCTTCCTGCGACTGAGAATAAATAAAAGTGGAATGGAAATGTTGTTACTCTGATGGGATGAATGATGAAAAGAGAAAGAAAAACACTATGAAAAAGGGAAACTTCCCCAGTGGTAAAGTGGCTAAGACTCCATGTTCCCAATGCAAGGGGCCTTGGGTTCGACCCAGGTTGGGGAACTAGATCCCACGTGCCACAACTAAAGATCCCACATGCCGCAACAGAGGTCAAAGGTCCCACATGTCACAAGTGAGACCTGGCAGAGCCAAATAAACACAAACAATAACAACAACAATATTAGAAAGGAAAAATGGGGCCTAATTATAAACAAAAAAAATAGTATGGATGCTATGAACAACTTTATGCCAATAAATTTGAAAAATGGATACCATATTACAAGATATTGATTACCAAGAATGACAAAAAGTAAACTCACAACCTGAATAACCTAACAGATTAAAATAATCTGCAGTAAAGATATTCTAATCCCCAAATACCAGTCTCAGAAATGTTTACAAGGGAGTCCCACTAAGCCACTTTATATGTGTTCTATTAGATTTTTCTTAAGGCTACCCCCCAAACAGCAGATAAGTGCTAAAGCCATGAAATCAGAACAAAACAAGGAAAGAATAAAGACAGTCAAATCATAGTTCAAACTCATTCTTGAAAGCAGATGCAAAATATTTGCAATTAAATATTAACAAATGCAGGGCTTTCCTAGTGGCTCAGTGATAAAGAATCCTCCTGCAATGCAGGAGATGTGGGTTTGATGGCTGGGTCAGGAAGATCCCCTGGAGGAGAAAATGGCAACCCAATCCAGTATTCTTGCCTGGAAAACTCCATGGACAGAGGAGTTGGGCACGACTTAGCGACTGAACAACATTAACAAATGCAACCCAGCAACATGTACATGTGTGATCTCGTGAGAAGAAACCAAGCCTGCTGACATCTTGATCTTAGGCTGGAAGGCTTCAGAGCTATGAGAAAATAAAATTCTGTGGCTTAAACCACCTCGTAGGTCGTATTTTACTATGGCAGCCTAGCAGACTCACTACATCAATTCTCCACATATTAAACAACTCAAACTTATTATAAACAATGTTCAACCTATTTTAAAGGAATTTCAAAAGTCTATCCTAAAGTTCACATGGAACAGCAAACAGCTAAGACCATCAAATACATGTGGAGGAGCAAGATGAGGATGCTGCCCAAATAAATATCAAGGCATTTTATAAAGATACACAGTTAACATTTCATGGTTTTAACACACCAATAAATTAATATATCCCTCAGAATAAAATAAAGGGCCTAGACCCAAAGACATCCACAAATAAAGATAATGACACACTAACTGTGGGGAAATGATACTTTATTCAATGATAGGAATGAGTTAATATGTAGTCTCTATGAAAAAATAAAATATTTTATCTCACAAAACATAGAGAAACAACATTAAAGTAGCTGAAAATCCTAAATGAGGTAAGTGATGGATATGTTAATTACCTTGTCAAGGAACCATCTTTCACTACGGATACACGTATCAAATCACCATGCTGATACTTTATCTTGTAGTTTTATTATTCAATTATACCTCAGTAAAGCTGAAAAATTCTAAATACAAAATACAAAGCTGTAAGATATTAGGAGAAGCTACAGAAGAACATCTCATGTCCTCAGGTTATATATTGATTTTTTAAACGAAGATACAAAAGTCACAATAAATAAAAAGTACTAGTAAATTTGATCACCATAAAATTCAAGATGACTCCAAAGAAATGTGACCATGACAAGGTGAAAGGAGAAGCTACTGACTAAAAGATACTGTACACATTCAAAATGCATAAAGAACGCTTATAAAGCTACAAAAAAAGACATACAGCCCAATGTAAAAACAAAGAACTGAACTGAACAATCAATTCACAGAAGAGTAAACCTAAATGGTTCGATACACATATTGAAATAAAGGCTCAATATAACTAGTGTTCAGGAAATAAATTTAAAATTCCATATACTATTTTACTTTCCACCACATAAGCAACAGTATGTGAATCAATAACTTCAGGATGTTCAAGCTGGATTTAGAAAAGGCAGAGGAACCAGAGATCAAATCGTCAACATCTGTTGGATAATAGAAAAAGCAAGAGAGTTCTGGACATCTACTTCTGCTTCACTGACTATGCTAAAAGCATGGACTGTGTGGATCAAAGCAAACTCTGGAAAATTCTTCAAGAAATGGGAATACCAACCAAATTACCTGTCTTCTGAGAAATCTGTATGCGGGTCAAGAAGAAACAGTTAGAAAGGGATATGGAACAATGGACTAGTTCCAAATTGGGAAAGGAGTACGTCAAGGCTGTATATTGTCACCCTGCTTATTTAACTTATATGCAGAGTACATCATGAGAAACGCTAGGCTGGAGGAAGCACAAGCTGGAATCAAGATTGCCGGGAGAAATATCAATAACCTCAGATAAGCAGATGACACCACTAAGGTAGAAAGTGAAGAGGAATTAAAGAACCTCTTGATGAGAGTGAAAGAGGGGAGTGAAAAAGTTGGCTTAAAATACAACATTCAGAAAACTAAGATCATAGCACCCAGTCCCATCACTTCAATGCAAATAGATGGGGAAACAATGACAGACTTTATTTTCCTGGGCTCCAAAATCACTGCAGATGGTAACTGCAGCCATGAAATGAAAAGCTGCTTACTCCTTGGAAGAAAGGTTATGACCAACTTAGACAGCATATTGAAAAACAGAGACATTACTTTGCCTACAAAGGTCCATCTAGTCAAAGCTATGGTAATTCTAGTAGTAATGTACAGATGTGAAAGTTGGACCATAAAGAAAGCTGAGCACCAAAGAATAGATGCTTTTGAAACTATGGTGTTGGAAAAGACTCTTGAGAGTCCCTTGGACTGCAAGGAGATCAAACCAGTCCATCCTAAAGGAAACCAACCCTGAATATTCATTGGAAGGATCGATGCTGAAGCTGAAGCCCCAGTACTTTGGCCACTAGATGTGAAGAACTGACTCACTGGAAAAGACCCTGATGCTGGGAAAGATTGAAGACAGGAGGAGAAGGGGACAACGGAAGATGAGATGGTTGGATGGCATCACCGACTCAATGGACATGAGTTTGAGCAACCTCTGGGAGTTGGTGATGGACAGGGAAGCCTGGCGTGCTGCAGTCTATGGGGTCACAAAGAGTCAGAATGACTGAACAACTGAACTGAACTGAATTGACGAGCAACTGAAGTGAATTGACACAAGCAACAGTGAACAAATGGAGCAGCAGTTAAATATTAGGTGAGAATGAGAAGCTCTTTTCCACAACTGGGGGTGGAGGGTGGGACTGCTATGTAAGCCAGAACAATCACTTTGATAAAAAAAAGGAACATTATGTAGTAAAGTTGAAAATAAGTCTATCTAGCATACAAAAATACCACTTGTAGAAAAATGGCCCAGAGTACCCTGTGCATAGGTAAACAAGAACACACAAGAATGACTAATGTCAGTTTTTTAAAAAAAGAGAAAAATTGGGATCAGCCTGAATGCCTACTAGAATGGATGGATGCATTCATACAAAGGGGTCAGGGACAATGGTAATGATGAATGAACTAAAGCCACACATCTCAGCATGAGAAAATCTCAGAGACAAATCACAGACAAACATGAAAGGAGAAAAGAAATGCTTAAAATATAATACTTAAATAAACGCGAAAACATTCACAATAATACTGTGTATGGTTAATGAATACGGATAAAGCATAATTTTTAGATGTGCAATAAAATATGCATGTGAATAATATTAAATTTAGACTAGGCTTCATAATGGGAGGAAGAGGGTGAAGAATGGAAAGGGTATATTTATATAAGAAGCTTCAAATTGATCTGAAATATGAAATAGGAAAGCAATGTAAAAACGACACAAAAAAATAAATGGTTAAAGACCTGTTTGCAAAACAGACTCTCTGTATTTTCCTGAAAGCATGAGATTTCAAGGTAAACATTATTTGAAGACACACAGGAAAAGGTGTTTTTTGGTTGTCATTTTATCACTTTAGCTCTAACTTTGGTGAGTCTTAGTAACTGAGAAATAGCCTACATTTGTTTTCTTATAGACATTACAGTGCAGTAGAGGATAAATGTTTGGAAGCTTTGATAGTTCATCCATGAGCGTTGCTAACTTTCTTTTTCCCTCTCAGGAGAAATGTTAATGGGTTCATCTGAATACAGCTATTTGGGTGTATGACTTTCCTGGCAGAGAAAGCAGAACTAAAGCTATATTAGTCAAAGAAGTGTGTGTGTGTGTGTGTGAGAGAGAGAGAGAGAGAGAGATAGGAGGAGAGAGAGTGGGAAAAGGGCAGTGAGGGAGAAGGAGGGAGAGAGATCTCAAGTTGTGGATTATTTGCCAAGATAAGTCAAATCAAATTTCTCAGAATGTTTTGGACATTTGGGTAATTTTGGTACTTTGGTGTTTGTGAAAAGTGAAATCAAAGTGGTAGTCACTCAGTTGTGTCCAACTCTGCAACCTCAGGGACTGAAGTCCAGCAGGCTCCTCTGTCCATAGAATTCTCCAGGCAAGAATACTAGAGTAGGCATCTATTCCGTTCTCCAGCAGATCTCCCTGACCCAGAGATCAAACCTGGGTCTCTTGCATTGCAGGCTGATTTATTACTATCTGAGTCACCAGGGAAGCTTAGTTAGGTTCAAGTAATATTTCATCCACAAGAGACTGTTTCAAAATTGGGAAAAAGAGTATATCAAGGCTATATATTGTCACCCTACCTATTTAACTTAAATGCAGAGTACATCATGCAAAATGCCAGGCTGGATGAAGCACAAGCTGGAATCAAGATTGCCAGGAGAAATATCAATAACCTCAGACATGCAGATGACACCACACTAATGGCAGAAAGCGAAGAGGAACTAAAGAGCCTCTTGATGAAGGTGAAAGAGGAGCATGAAAAGCTAGCTTAAAACTCAACATGCAAACAAGTATGATCATGGTATCTGGTCCCATCACTTCATGGCAAATAGGTCGGGATAAAATGGAAACAGTGACAGATTTTATTTTCTTGGGCTCCAAGATCACTGTGGATAGTGACTGCAGCCATGAAATTAAAAGACACTTGATCCTTGAAAGAAAAGCTATGACCAACCTAGACAGCATATTAAAAAGCAGACACATTACTTGACAACAAAGGTCTGTCTAGTCAAAGCTATGGTTTGTCCAGTAGTCATGTATGAATGTGAGAGTTGGACCATAAAGAAGGCTGAGTGGCCAGAATTGATGCTTTCAAACTGTGATGCTGGAAAAGACTCTTGAGAGTCCCTTGGACTGCAAGGAGATCAAACAAGTCAATCCTAAAAGAAATCAACCCTGAATATTCATTGGAAGGACGGATGCTGAAGCTGAAGCTCCAATACTTTGACTACCTAAGGTGAAGAGTAGACCCATTAGAAAAGACCCTGATGCTGGGAAAGACTGAAGGCAGGAGGAAAAGAGCGCAATAGAGGATGAGACTGGTTGGATGGCATCATCGACTCAATGGACATGAGTTTGAGCAAACTTGGGGAGAGAGTGAAGTACAGGGAAGCCTGGCGTGCTGCAGTCCATGGGGTCACACAAAGAGTCAGACACAACTGAGCGAATGAACAACAAAATTTATATGCCAGCTGTAAATAATACTGACTAGACACTCACTGAATGCCAATACTATAGGCTAAGAGAAACAATAGATTAACCATATTTAGGATTTTCTTGAAATATGAGGTCCTGATCGATTTTCCTGACACACCCAAATGTCTACTAGAGAAGCTGAATTGAAGGCCCTGGGTAATTTCTACAACTGCAGGCAAGTTAATAAAAGTTTGTGGCTCGAGTGTTCTCATCTCAGAAAGGTATTATTAAGCTTAAACATTGTTCATTCTTCTCCTTTCCATGAGATTTTATACATCACTGTAACAGGAGGAAATCAGTGAATTGTAATCTCTTGCATCTAACAAGACGGCAGAGAGCATTTAATGTTAGCAGAGGCCCCTGAGGGTGACTTTTGAAAGCTCACAGTGAGAGTGTCAGAGGCAGAATCCAGATGTTCTAGCTTTCATCTTAGTAGTTATTCACTCTAAAATAAATTTACTTCATTATTTTTCCCTTGATGGGAAAAAAAAATAACATCATCATCAGTCTCTACATTTTTTATTCACAGTGCCCAAATTAAATTTTAAAAAGGCACACAAGAATAATTTTTTAAAAAAGAATAATCAGAGGGACTTCCCTGGTGGTCTGGAGGCTGACTCTGCACTCTCAATGCAGGGGGCCCAGGTTCAATCCCTGGTCAGGAGACTAGATCCCACACGCCACAACTAAGAGTTTGCAGCCTGCAACTACAGCTCCTGTGTGCCACAATTAAGACCCAGTGCAGCCAAATAAATAAATAGATTTTTAAAAAGAATCATCAGAGAGAAGCAAATGCAAAGATAAATAAGATACAGAAGTACATCAGTTAAGTTCAGTCGCTCAGTCGTGTCTGACTCTTTGTGACCCCTTGGACTGCAGCATGCCAGGCTTCCCTGTCCATCACCAACTCACGGAGCTTGCTCAAACTCATGTCCATCGAGTCAGTGATGCCATCCAACCATCTCATCCTCTGTCATCCCATTCTCCCCTGCCTTCAATCTTTCCCAGCCATCAGGGTCTTTTCCAATGAGTCAGTTCTTCACATCATGTAGCCAGAGTATTGGGGCTTCAACATCAGTCCTTCCAATGAATACTCAGGACTGATTTCCTTTAGGATGGACTGGTTGGATCTCCTTGCAGTCCAAGGGACTTCCATGAGTCTTCTCCAATGCCACAGTTCAAAAGCATCAGTTCTTCTTTATGGTCCAGCTCTCACATCCATACATGACTACTGGAAAAACCATAGCCTTGACTAGACGGACCTTTGCTGGCAAAGTAATGTCTCTGCTTTTTAATATGCTGTCTAGGTTGGTCATAACTTTTCCTCCAAGGAGCAAGGGCTGCAGTCACCATCTGCAATGATTTTAAATAAATAAAGTCTCTCACTGTTTCCATTGTTTCCCCATCTATTTGCCATGAAGTGATGGGACCAGATGCCATGATCTTAGTTTTCTGAATGTTGTGTTTGAAGCCAGCTTTTTCACTCTTCTCTTCCACTTTCATCAAGAGGCTCTTTAGTTCTTCTTCACTTTCTGCCATAAGGGTGGTGTCATCTGTTTATCTGAGGTTATTGATATTTCTCCCAGCAATCTTGATTCCAGCTTGTGATTCATCCAGTCCAGCATTTCTCATGATGTACTCTGCATATAAGTTAAATAAGCAGGGTGACAATATACAGCCTTGATGTACTCCTTTCCCAATTTGGAACCAGTCCATTGTCCATGTCCATTTCTAACTGTTGCTTCTTGAACCGCATACAGATTTCTCAAGAGGTAGGTAAGGTGGTCTGGTATTCCCATCTCTTGAAGAATTTTCTACATTGTTGTGATCCATACAGTCAGAGGCTTTGGCATAGTCAATAAAGCAGAAATAGATATTTTTCTGGAACTCTTTTGCTTTTTCTCTGATTCAACGGATGTTGGCAATTTGATCTCTGGTTCCTCTGCCTTTTCTTAATCCAGCTTGAACATCTGGAAGTTCATGGTTCATGTACTGCTGAAGCCTCACTTGGAGAATTTTGAGCATTACTTTGCTAGTATTGAGATGAGTGCGATTGTTTGGTAGTTTGAACATTCTTTGGCATTGCCTTTCTTTGGGATTGGAATGAAAACTGACCTTTACAGAAGTACATAGGGAAGTTTACAATGGTCACATAAGGAAGTTAGAAAAAAATAGATTTTTTTAAGTGCTGAAAAGATGAAGAATTTCAACTGAGATGTGAAATCATAGGAACAAATCAAATGGCATTCTAAAATAAAAGTGGTTATTCTGGAAAATATATACATTGCCTAATAACTGAGACTACTACATGGATGGAAAGATACACTGAGCAGAAGACAGAATTAGTGAACTCATGGACAGATAAGAATATATATTAAAATTAAAGCATACATGCACAAAAAGTATAGAAAGGGCAGGACAGCATAGGAAATGTGTCGGATGCAGATGGCCTGACACAGTAGTCCTAGAAGAAGAGGACTCAGAGATGCAATAATTAAATGGTCAAGATTTTCCCTAACATGCTAAAAATTATAAACCCACAGTTTCAAGAAGTTCAGCAAAACCAAAATAAGATTAATACAAAGAAAATGACACACACACACACACACACACAAAAAAGAAAATGACACAATGTTTTGAGTTATTTGGCTGAGCTCATGGATCAGTTTGATCAGCTGCTGGGTTGATGGGGCCAGAAGGCATTAGCTAGGATGGATTTTATCTGCTGCATGTGCTGGCTCAGCCTCCAGTAGGTTATTCTGATTATTCTCCAGGCAGCAAAGAGACGCCAGAAGAGGAAGAAGTTAGGCTCAGAACTGACACCCTTCCACTTCATTCTATTGAGTTGGCCAGAAACTGTGTTCCGGTTTTCCCAAAACACTTTATGGAAAAATCTGATTGAACTCTGGCCAACCCAATAATAAGCAAAGCAAAACACAAGGCCCAACCAGATTAAAGAAGGGGAGAAACAGTCTTCAACTCTTGATGAGATGAACTGCAAAGCTGCATCATATGGCATATAGATATAGAGAGGAGCGTGTAACTGCAGACAATTTTGTAACAATCTATTGATACTTCTCCAGGAAACCCAGAACTCTTTGCATACACATACCATTTCTTCTAATCTGAGACTGTAGATTTTATGTAGGTTAGATTTTATGAGTGAGAAAAATCAAAGAAAAAGGATGCCATGTAATCTATTTAAGATTGCAATGAGTGATGGCAGCTTCACTCTGTCTTCCAAATGCCTGTGCAAAACCAACTATTACAGGGACTTCTCTGGTGGTTCCCTGGTTAAGACTCTGAGCTCCCAATGCCAGGAGCCTGGGTTCAATCTCCCGTCAGGGAACGAGAGCCCCCTTGCTGCAACTAAGACCTGGACAGTTAACTAAATAAATTAAAAAGAAAAAAATGTATTATAAAGTTCTGTATGACCCATTACACTGCCACCCTAAATATGTCTTAAAATGTGCTTTACTTGGCCCTTAAAATGTTTTCAAGGTTTTGTACTAGTTGCTAGCTTTCAAATAAAGTTCAAACTTGCACCTTCTCTGGAGCATCAGGAGAGCCACAGCACTGGACCCCTGATGCTTCACTTTAGCAGCAAAGGAAGAGAAGGTGTCCCCCAGCCTGCCTCCCACGCCAACACTCCCTACCACCTCACCCACAGCCAGCTTCCAGCATCTAGTTTACCTTCCTGGCCTTTGGAAGAATCAGCCTCCGTAACTTCTTGCTCTATACCAAAAGCTTGGATCTGTTGTTAATTAATTTATAGCTACCAATATTAGGCTGGATAACTAGCTTGTGCCGGGAGCCAGCGTGAGGAACTCCACCCGTGGCAAAGGTCATGAGGAAGGAGGCTCAGCATACGCAAAGGCGGGATCGAGCCTCAGGAGTCCCCCTGGAAATTCTCGAGCATGTACCCCCAAAACCAGAGTCTGCCTACTTTACTGCTTTGTGCTCTCACCTACACCTCTGACTTTAAGGGGGGCTGTCCCCCACCACCTCTCTCTGAAAAAGAGTTAACTTACAGCTCCAGTTAATAAAGTTCCTGGGCGTGACAAGAGTGTTTCAACCTACAAACTCCTTTGGAAGTCCTCTAGCCTGCCTGAACAGGTTCTTCTGGCCACATGTGATTGTTCAGAGCCTCCCAACCGTGAGAGGCATGAGATGTTCTAAACTGCCTAAATACAGATTCCTTTGAGCAGTTAAAAGATTGATTAGAAATGGTATTGGTGAAGGGTTTTTCACTTGTTGGGCCAATGTTTGCTGCTAAGTTTCCATATCCCTTACCTACTGTGTCCCTGGGAGTGTATTGATTAATATAATTGGAGTATAGGAATGTAAGTAATAGATTTAATGTTTGTAACCTTGGACCCTTGAGTTAATTCTTTTCTTGTTATAGCCCACCACACCTTTGCCCTATAGGAATGCAACTTTATCTAATGCTTTCGGAGGGTGGCGCCTGACTTTAGAATAATCACCTTTAGAGAAAAATAAGTTTTCTGAAGAAAGGATCATAAAATGTTAACAGGCCTCCTGGCCAGAAGATGATGTAAATCACCTAAACTTTTGCGTATGATAAGTTTGCAGGAAGAAAGCCTGGCTTACTGCTGACTCTACCCCTTCCCCATTATTCCCTATGCACAACTTAAGGTATAAAAACTACTTTGGAAAATAAAGTGCGGGTCTTGCTCACCAAAGCTTGGTCTCCCCATGTCGTTCTTTCTCTCACCTTCTGGCTGAATTCCCATCTGGAGCATGGAGGCTCGTCAAGCCTACTAATTATGCCTGGGCTTCTAAGATCTGACCGGGGAGGCCTTAGTGTCTCCTCTCCTTCGGGAGAACGGGAGGACACCTGCGGCCTACATAGGTGACGCAAATTCCTTGTCTTGGAATTTTATTAGCTTTCCACGTAAACCAAGTTATTCAGCCTCTTTTCTCCACTGAATTTTCTCACTGAGCTATCCTTATTTAACCACTCTTTATATCTTTAATTATATCGTATCCTGATCACTGAAGCCGTCTCCCCTTCGAATTCCCTGGATCCACCGGGGCTGGACCCCGGCAAGCTTGTATGTTTATCTTAATGTAGAAGAACACAAGAACAAATTATCCTTTTGCCCCTCCCTAATGCAAGAAGAATTAGCAATGCTTTGAGCCCTCAAGTTGAGAATCTTATAAAAATGCTTATTCTGATTCAGCAGATCTGGCTGGGGTCTGACATTCTACATGCAATTTTAAAAAACTGAAGTATAGTTGATTTACAATATTGTGTTAGTTTCTAGTATACAGAAAGTGATTCAGTTATACATATATATTCTTTTTCATATTCTTTTCTATATGGCTTATTACAAGATATTGAATATAGTTCCCTGTGCTATGCTGTGGGACCTTGCTGTTTATCCATTGTATACATAGTTTGTATCTGCTAAACCCAAATTCCTAATTGATCCTTCCCCTGCCCCTTCCATCACCATGTTTGTTTCCTATGTCTGAGTCTGTTTTCATTTTGTAAATAACTTCACTTGTGTCATATTTCAGATTCCACACATAAGTGATATCATCTGATATTTGTCTATTTCTGACTTACTTCACTTAGTATGACAATGAGATTCTGCATTTCTAATAAGCTTCCTGGTGATGCTGCGGGACCCCACTGAGCTCCACTGTCAGAGAACTGCCACTTCCGATGCTCCAGGGCAAGTTTAAGAGGCTTTGCTCTCACAACCTAAAGTTCAAGAAGACAAACAGCTGGATTGTCTAAGGGGAGGGTTGATGGCTGTTGCAAAAATGGGGTGGGGGAAGGGAAGGAAATTTCCCAAAATGAAGGGAAAATGCCTAGGTTTAGAAAAGAGTAGTTGGGTTTTGTGAACCTTGGAATCAACAAGAACCTACTTATTTCCTTAGGGAGCCAGACTCACAGGAACTCTGATCAGGTGACCAGGGATGACCCAGGGTTCTCTTTTTCTTGGGGAGGAGGGCCACACTGTGAGGTATGTGGACCTTCCCCAACCAAGGATCAAACTCATGCCCCCTGCAGTTGAAGCACAGGGTTTCAACCACTGGACCACCAGGGAACTCCCACCCAGAGTTCTGACACAGAGGACAGTGGTAGCGAAGCAGGCTTCATGGAAACACGATCTGTGCAGTCTCCAAGAAGCCCATCCTTACAAGAACTGGCACTCACTTTAAAACTCTGCTCTTGGGACTTCCCTGGTGATCCAGTGGTTAAGAATCCACCTGCCACTGCAAGGGACATGGGTTTGATCCCTGGTCTTGGAAGATCCCACATGCCACAAAGCAACTAACCCCAAGAGCTGCAATTACTGAAGCCCATGCAGCAAAAAGAGTAGCCCTCCAACCACTGAAGCCCAGGTGCCTAGAGCCTGTGCTTTACAACTAGAGAAGCCACGCGATGAGCAGCCCATGTACTGCAACTAAAGAGGGCAGCTCCCGCTTGCTGCAACGCGAGAAAGCCCACACGCAATACTGAAGACCCAGCACAGCCCCAAATAAATATATACATAATTTTTTTAACTTAATAAATAAAACTCTGCTCAATCTTGAAATTCTTAATAAATTTAAACAAGAGATCCTGAATTTTCTTTTTCGCAGCGAGCCCTACAAATCATGTAGCTATTACTTAGTAGCACTGAGATTTACCCCAAAAGATGCCCATTTAAGAAGCAGGGGGCAGCTGAGAATTCTATCACTGAATTTGGAATTTGCGAGTAACAGATACCCACTACTACATATAACAAGTGAACAACAAGGTCCTCCTGTATACCACAGGGAACTCTGTTTAATATCTTGTAATAAACCATAATGAAAAAGAATACACATATTTATATTGTTCAGTCACTCAGTCATGTCCGACTCTTTGCAATCCCATGGTCTGCAGCATGCCAGGCTTCCCTGTCTTTCACTATCTCCCAGAGTTTACTCAAACTCATGTCCATTGAGTCACTGATGCCATCCAATCATCTCGTCCTCTGTTGCCCCCTTCTCCATGTATAACTGAATCACTTTGTTATATACCTGAAAAACCGTAAATCAACTCTTTTTCAACAAACAGTTTTAAAAAAAGAAGAAGAAACAGGGGGAAGCTATCTACCTTAGAGGCAACTCCTGAGTTCAGATAAGGAGCATTTAAGAGACAATTATTTTATCTCTAAACTCATCTACCCCCAAACCCTCATTTCACTCAACAATTTTTGGCAGAAAAAGGGAATCCTCAAACATGACTGAGTTTGAATCTCTTGTCATCCTGGGAAGTATAGGCTCAGACTTCCGTCTGATTTGATGTAGACAAATAATGAGACCTTTTTTAAACCTTGGATGGCAGAACAAGGAACATAACCCCTGCACATGTTTCCAACAAGCCACTGACCTGATTAAGAATTTTACAGACAGCCGTGAACAGTTATAAGTACGTAAACACCTAGCCAAAAGGACGTCGCATCATGTCAGCTCAGTTGATTGACTGTTAAATGGAGGGTAGCTTGTGATTACATCTATTCAACAGACTCTGTTGTAGCCACATCATCAAAGTGGTGTTGGCATGGGCCATGAGCCAAGAAGGGGTGTGAGCTGCAATACAGGGTCTGGGCGTGCTGGTGGCGTTCATTCAAATTGGATGCTGTCAGGCATCTTGAGTGATGAACTGAAACAGGAAGCAACTGGCATTTGTTCAGATCTTTCAGGGGAAGCTGGAAGTGTGAATAAGAAGAGTTTGAGGAAGATCTTCATTAGTGGTGAAGTGATGCATCAAAGCTTGCAGGGGAGACTTTAATGTCCAGAGGTCCAAGAAAATACATGTGTCAAAGACAGAAGTGAAGCCCACATTGATTTTATTTTTTGTCCCTTTGACATCAATCACCTTGCTCATAGAAAATTAATCTCTCAGGGTCCAGCTATCCTGTATGGTTAGAAATTAAGACACAATGGAGCCTGTCTGTATAATCTAATAGGATCGAACTGCGCTTTTTCCTTTATAAATGGAGCAGATAATCTATTGAATACCCACCATTTGAACAACTCTCTGCTTTGTGCAAGGGGCTGTGAGAGAACAGAAAGATGAATCAGCCTTGGGTCCTGCAATCAAGATTATATTTTTCACAGACAGGATAAGACATGGACAAAAATGAGGAAAAAGTCGGGCCATGTGAAAGATACCGTGAAAAATGTTTATAGCTACTGTGAATTCTGGAGCTTGATGACTGCTTGGGAAGACTGGATGGGAGGGTTAGGGGCAAGTGGCTGGACGATGATGCAGCCCTCTTGCTGGGCATTAAGGTACGGGTAGAATTTAACTTCTCACTGTTAATAGGGAAGGCTATTCTTGGTACAAGAAGCAATTTACAGAAAAATGTGGAGACAGTGAAGAGTGAGCATATATGAAGACTTTTAGGGAAAATTCGCAACCTAGCATTCTAGACTGTGTAGTTCTGAAACACAGCATGGAATGAAGGACTGCAATAGTGAGAAAGTCCGAATCACTTGGGTGGTACTAATGATTTCAACTGTCTTTGTTTATTTTTGGATGTCTTCTTACAGCTCTGAATATTCTTATGTCCATATTAATTTCACAAAGGAAGACACTGTAGAGTTTGCCACTTTTAATGAACTTTTATTGGGGAACAGTTTTAGAGTGACTAAATTATTGCAAACATAATGCAGGGTTCTTGCATATGTGTCACACCCAGTGTCTTCCATGATTAACATCCTCTATGGCTATGGCCTACTTATCACAGTTAATGAAGTAGCATCCATGCATTCTTATTCACTGAAGTTTACACTGTATTCCGATCTCCTTAGTTTTCACCTGTTTTCTGTTCCAGGATCCCGTCAGGGGTACCACATTAATTTAGGAGTCATGTCTCCTGAGGTTCCTCTTGGTTGTAACAGTCCCTCTGTCTTGTCTTGCTTTTGATGACCTTTGCACGTTTGAAAACTGATGCTCGGGCATTTTGAGGAATATGCTTCCAGTGAGATTCTTCTGATGTCTTCCTCATAATGAGACTGGGGTTGTGGGTTTGGGGACGAGGGCACAAGGTAGAGTGTCAATTTCATCAAATCATCAAGCGCACATGCCATCAACATAACTTATGACCGTGGTGTGACCTTTAGGGTCTGGCTGAGCAGCGTGTCAGGTTCATCCACAGTAAAGCTCGTCTCTCCTTTGTGCTGTTTCCATGCTCTTTCCAGAAGTTGCTGCGCTCAGCTATGCTCCGCCTCCTTGGAAGCAGAGCTTCCACAGTCAACCATATTTGTGTGCGTGTGTTTCCAGGCGTGGGGTTTGGCCCCACCGGTCTGTGACCCTGCTCTAGCAGCAATGCCATGCTGCTCTGAGTACTGCAGTCTTACAAGAAGCCTGCATTTCAGTGGCCGTGCTTCCATCTTTGCCCTCGCCAGCGTTTTGGTGCTCTGCCAAGGTTTTGTGCCTTTCTGTAAAACTTTACAATCCGTTATCATTATCTACAAAATAGGCAGCACGCAGACAACAGAAGAAATAAGATCATCTAAAAGAGTGGAGGGATAGAAAGCCCAGAGAGAAACCCATGCACCTACGGGCACCTTATTTTTGACAAGGGAGCAAAAACATACAATGGAGAAAAGATGATCTCTTCACTAAGTGCTGCTGGGAAAACTCGACAGTTATGGGTAAAAGAATGGAATTAGAGCACTTCCTAACACTATACATAAAAATAAACTCAAAATGGATTAAAGACCTAAATGTAAGGCCAGAAACTCTAAAACTCTTCAAGGAAAACATAGGCAGAACACTCTTTGACACAAATCACAGCAAAATGCTCTATGACGCACCTCCTAGAGTAATGGAAATAAAAAACAAAAATAAACAAATGGGACCTAATTAAACTTAAAAGCTTTTTGCACAGCAAAGGAAACTATAAATAAGGTGAAAAGACAACCCTTAGAATGAGAGAAAATAATAGCAAATGAAACAACAAACAGAGCATTAATCTCCAAAATATACAAGCAGCTCATGCAGCTCAGTATCAGAAAAATAAACGACCCAATCAAAAAATGGGCAGAACACCTCAACAGACATTTCTCCAAAGAAGTCATTAGTTAGATAGCTAATAAACACATGAAAAGGTGCTACAGAGTGAAATAAGTCAGAAGGAGAAAAACAAATACCGATACAATGCATAGATTAAGAGAATCTAGAAAGATGATACCTACGAACCTATCTTCAGGGCAGGAATAGAGATGCAGATACGCAGAACAGACTTGTGAACACACAGCAGGGGTGAACTGAGAGAGTAACATGGAACCATACACATCACCATACGTAAACCAGACAGCCAGTGGGAATTAGCTGTATGACACAGAGAGCGCAAACCCAGTGCTTTGGGACAACCTAGAGGGTGGGATGGTAGCGGTGGGAGCGGGAGGGAGGTTCAAGAGAGAGGGAACATATGTATACCTATGCCTGATGCATGTTGATGTGTGGCAGGAACCTGAGATGCTTTGGGCTTCCCTGGTGGCTCAGGCAGAAAAGAATCTGCCTGCAATGTGGAAGTTGTTGTTTTTTAGTCGCTAAGTCATGTCTAGCTCTTTGCGACCTCATGGACTGCAGCACACAGCCTTCCCTGTTCTTCATTGTCTCCCGGAGGTTGTTCAAACTCATGTCCATTGAATTAGTGGTGCCATCCAACTATCTCATCCTCTGTCGCCCGCTTCTCCTCCTGCTCTCAATCTTTCCCAGCATCAAGGTCTTTCCCCATGAGCTGGCACTCTGCATCAGGTGGCCAAAGTATTGGAGTTTCAGCATCAGTCCTTCCAATGAATATTTCAGGGTTGGTTTTCTTTAGGATTGACTAGTTTGATCTCCTTCCAGTCCTAGGGACTATCAAGAAGGCGTATTCTCCAGCACCACAGTTCAAAAGCATCAATTCTTTGGTGCTCAGCTTTCTTTATAGTCCAACTCTCACATCCATGACTACTGGAAAAAACATACTTTGGACTATACACACTTTTGTCAGCAAAGTAATATCTCTGCTTTTTAATATACTGTCTAGGTTTGTCATAGCTTTTCTTCCAAGGAGCCTCTTTTAATTTGATGGGTGCAGTCACCATTGGCAGTGATTTTGGAGCCCAAGTAAATAAAATCTATTACTTTTTCCACTCTTTCCTTGTCTGCTTGCCATGAAGTGATGGAACCAGATGCCATGACCTTAGTTTTTCGAAGGTTGAGTTTTAGGCCATTTTTTTCACTTTCCCCTTTCATCTTCATCAAGAGGCTCTTTAGTTCCTCTGGACTTTCTGCCATTAGAGTGATATCATTTGCATATCTGAGGTTCCTGGTATTTCTCCTGGCAATCTTGATTCCAGCTTGTGATTCATCCAGCCCAGTATTTTGCATGGTGTAGTCTGTATGTAAGTTAGATAATCAGTGTGATGATGAGACTCAGGTTCAATCCCTGGGTTGGGAAGATCCCCCAGAGAAGGGAATGGCAACCCACTGCAGTATTCTTGCCTGGAGAATTCCATGGACAGAGGAGCCTGGCGGGCTACAGTCCATAGGGGTTGCAAAGAGTCAGACATGACTGAGTGACTAACACATGGCAGAAAACCAACACAATAGTGTAAAGTGATTATCCTCCAATTAAAAATAAACTAAAAGAAAATAATGGAGGCATCTGATAGTGATTTATGTTAGTGACTGGGGTTGGTGGGGGGGGGCTTGTTTTGCCAGTGTGATTAGGGCAGGTCTCCCTAGGAGAGGTCATTTGAGAGAACTGCATTAAGAGAAAGAGCAAGTCCTGTCGAGTTCAAGGAAATAGAAATGCAACGAAGAAACGGAGGTGTGAAGGGCTCTGAATCAGGTCCATTTTGCTTTGTTTCAGCAACTCCAAGGAGTCCAGTGTGGTCACTGTTAAGCTAGTTGGGGGAGAGTTTTAAGAGATGAAGTTGAATGAATTTAAGCATGGATTGATGAAGTAAGGATTTGAACCTGTAGGTGATGATGGGCAACTGGGGAAAAAATGAGATGGGTGGGGTCAGAGGGACCCCAGGCAGGTGTTTGACAGAACCTGGGCAGAGACTCTAATACTGGACTGAAATTCATATGCAACAGATAATTTTTTGCATTGAGTTCAAAATTTTTCCCATTCTTTTTAACATCTGCAGCAGTTGTATAAAGGTAGGCTAGAAAAGTAAAAGAAAATAATTCAGAGAATTTTGTACTTTCCAATATGAACCAAAGTTTCCAAAAACTGTAAATACCTGTCTCAGATTAAAGTCAGATTAAAAGGCAAAGCAGTGAGTGTCCATGGAATCACAGGCATTTCTCACGATCTTGGATTTGCTTGTGGACAGTCCTCGTCTTAAATTTCTTACCCTTATTTTATCTCTCCCCCACCTTCTGTCTCTTTCTCTTTTCCTCTGTCTTCCCTCTCTATTCCCCCGTTTCTCTTTAAATCTAGTTATTCCATCTATCTGTCTATCATCTATCTGTATCTAATGTGATCTAATTTAAGGGCCTCGAAAGATAAATTTGTTAGCACTGCAGCATTATTTTGACCCGAGAAACTGTACATCAACAATGTAGTTATCTGCTATTCCCCAAATTCCTTCTGCCTCCTCTGTTTGTTCATGCTGCTGTATTTCCCCTAGATCATTTGCATCGTGGCCCCACCCTACAGAACACCTACCCACACCGCCGCAGCCAGTTCAAATGCCATCTTCTGGACAATCACTTCTTGACAGTCAAAATGCTAGACAGGACTTCTGACCAGGGTAGTGCTGGATCTGAACTGGGCTTTGAGGAAATTACTGTGATGTGGGTATAGAATAATTTCAAGATAAAGAAGTACAAAAGGAACAGTTCAGGTTCATAAAGCTCAGAAACCATTATTTTTGAAAGCCTCTGTGTCATTTCTCCCAACTCTCTGCCATTTTACACCTTTTCCCTAGTCATGTATGCCAGAGGCACAGGTGGTCAGTCATTTTATTTCTTAATGAGAACAAATGAGTCCTGGATGTTTGACGGGGGCTAGTCGAGTCCCCATGATGATGACAAAATCACTAGCTCGGTCTCTGGAGCTGAAAGAATACTATGTAAACAGGGCTGTGAGTCACACGTATTCAATTTAAGCAATTGGACATGTGATGATTCTATCTGGAAATGGGATCAGTCAGGAAGAAAAATAGACTTTGTGAGGCTGAACAAATAAGGTGCTCACCAAAAATTGAAATTTCTAGTTTCTCCCTGAGTTCTTAGATGAAGTTGTCCATGTCTTTAAAACTCTGGAGAGTTCTTCTCTTGTTTCTTCCCCTTGTGTCAATAAGATGTACTGTGTGTGTGTGTGTGTGTGTGTGTGTGTGTGTTTTCACCAAATGCCTACAGTGGTCCTGGTGTATTTGCTACAGAGCAAGATGCATGGCAGTGTGGCTGTTGCTGCATTTATAAATCTGTCCTGCAAGGCACAGGCTGCAAGACTCTCTCAGTCACTCACTCCTTTCTTCCTCCTTCCTCCCTCGATTTCTCAGTCTAAATCACAATGAACAATGATAATGAAATCTTCCTTGGCAAGCTAATTGCATTTCCTGAACCAAACAAGATAACACTAGGGCTCCTTGGAACCACGAGTTAACTTACTTTATATCTTTATGTTTGTAAAAATATGATTTCTTCTTCCCCTGTTCCTCAATCACAGCTAATTGGAAATGTGCACTGTCACGACTGTTTCTAAGGGCATGCAGCCTTTGTTTCTGACCCAGACCATTGTCTAAGGCACTTTGTTGCTAAGGCAGTGATTGGAGGGTGAGTCTCTGTCTTTAGAATTGTATTCAGTAATGGCACAACCCACTCCAGTACTCTTGCCTGGAGAACCCCATGGATGGAGGAGCCTGGTAGGCTACAGTCCATGGGGTCGGAAAGAGTCAGACACGACTGAGTGACTTCACTTTCACTTTTCACTTTGATGCATTGGAGAAGGAAATGGCAACCCACTCCCATGTTCTTGCCTGGAGAATCCCAGGGACGGGGGAGCCTGGTGGGCTGCCGTCTCTGGGGTCGCACAGAGTCGGACATGACTGACGCAACTTAGCAGCAGCAGCAGCAGAAGCAGCAGTAGTAGCAGCCCTTATCACTGTAGTAGTAGATGTAGCTGGAGTGGTAGTTATCACAGTAACATATATGACTGTGCTCATGCCTGATCAGTTGCTTCAGTCGTGTCCGACTCTTTGCGGCCCCATGGACTGTAGCCCTCCAGGCTCCTCTGTCCATAGGATTTCCCAGGCAAGAATACTGGAGTGGGTTGCCATGCCATCTTCCAAGAGATCTTCCCGACTCAGAATCGAACTTGAGCCTCCTGCACTGGCAGGCAGATTCTTTACCATTGAGCCACCTGGTAGCCCTAAGCACTTGATATAAAGTATCTAATCTAATCATTCTTGTCATCTCACACAATTGACATTATTATCCCCATTTTGGCAATGAGGGAGTTCAGAGTCTATAGGAGAAATGACTCATAAATATTAGAGCCTGGATTCAACCCTAAGTATATTCAAATTGTCATCTTTACCCCCCTGCCATATTGCCACTCAGAACCTTTTGAAGGAGAAGCTCTTACTTCTAATATATATTCATATATTATTTTTTTCAGACAATATGATACTGAGAATGAGGATTGCTTTAGAATTTGATCACATCAATGACACTGTCTGCACTGAACCATGGAGCATGAAAACTTGCCACATGGTGAGGAAAGAAAAACACTGAAGTTGCTAAATGGAATTTAATGAATGTGTATCGATTTCTACTAAATCCAAGGTATGCACTAAACAAAGGGTGATGAATTGGACCCAACCTTTGACTTCAAGCAGAGTTGGAGAAGAGGTTCAGGCAAATAACCATAAGGTCACATTGTTAAACAGTGTTGTAATAAAGAGACATTAAAATGAATGAGGTTTGGCAGAAACCAACACAATAATAAAAGTAATTATCCTTCAATTAAAGGTAAATAAATTTTTTTAAAAAATAAATGAGGTGATCAGGGAGCCACAGACCATTTGCCAAAGTTGGAACACTGAATTTTGAACTGCAACGTTCTAGAAAATTGTAGGTTGACAATTGCTTGGAATCACGTCACCCTCTGTTTACTACCACAATGATTTCTGTTGATGACATTAATATTGACTCAACAGATACACACGGGGTGCCACTTCAATGCCTACAAACCATGGCCTCTAGAGAGAACAAAGACAGGAGAACCACACTGACTAGAGCAGAATCAGCAGTTTACCACATGTTCCAGTAGATGGTCATGACCCATGACCATGAGTGCTTGAGGAACCCTGTTTGTGTTTGAGTAAATTTGACATCTCAATAGCCTGGTATTTAGAAATCTAAACTATTCATCTGCCAGGAAGATAGATAAGAGCATGTACTATAAAAAAACTGTGCCGCTTGAAACAATGTGTCTGTTTCCCAGCAGTCTCCATAAAATCATTTCCCTCCAATACAACATATTGAATAAACCTGAAGCCAACCTCCTACTGGGACACACAGCTATACTCAGAGCAGACATTTGCTCACTTTTGAACTTAGAGCTCGTAACTGTTCTTTGTCAGACAATTTCAACTGTTCAGGACTTCTTATGTGTGAATTTACGAATTTATGCGGCTGTTATGGGAATGATCCCATTCTTCTTTGTTATGCATGATCTTAGGAGGTCATGTAATCCAATTAACTATATTAACGAGTGTTTATAATTTTTTTAGCACCAAGTTAGGTGCTATGAAACGTAAAATAAGACCACTATCAAGATTCTCAAGAGTAAGTTAAGAAAAATTTTGGTAGCAGGTGGTATTAAATAGTTCCAGTTGCTGCCAATGTGAGTCCTGGTGCCACTCCTCCTGGTAAAGTATGTGATGGGTTCATTATGTCCCCCCAAAGATATGCTGAAGTCCAAACTCCCAGTGCCTAAGAATGTGACCTTGTTTGGAAATAGAGTCTTTGCAAATATAAACAAATGAAGATGAGGTCATTGGGAATACACCGTAACCCAACAGGACTAGTATCCTTATAAGAAGAGGGAGGGACTTCCCTAGTGAGCCACTGGTTAAGACTTTGCCTTTAAATGCAGGGGCTGTGGGTTCTATCCCTGGTCAAGGAACTAGACCCCACACTCCTCATGGCCAAAAAACCAAAACATAAAAAAACAGAAGTAACTATAACAGATACAATAAAGACTTAAAAAAAAAAATAATCCACATCAAAAAGAAAAGAGAGAGAGAGAGAAATCTTGGGACTTCCCTGGCGGTCCAGTGGCTAAGATTCCATGTTCCCAAAGCAGGGGGCCTGGGTTCAATCTCTGGTCAGGGAATTAGATCCTGCATGCCACAACTAAGACCCAGCACAGCCTAAATAAATACATAAATAAATATTTTTAAAAAGAAAGAAAGAAAAAGAAGAGGGAGATATGGACACAGATGTGGGGGAAATATGTGAAGACAGAAGCAGAGACTGGAGTGATGCATCTGCCAGTCAAGCTATGCCAAGGACTGCTGGCCTCCACCAGACACTGACAAAGAGGCTTATAATCCATTCTCCCTCAGAGCCCTCAGAAGGAACCAATTCTACCAACACCTAGATTTTGGACTTCTGGCCTCCAGACGTATGAGAGAATGAGTTTATGTTGTTTTAAGCCACCCAGTAAAGTGGTGGCTTGTTATGGCATCCCTAGAAAATCAATTAAATTAAAAAAAAAAAAACTCAGATACAATCTGAGAAAAGATGTTCATAATTGATTTGGAAGCATGCCACTTGTGATCCCTGGGAGCAATCGAATTTGAGTGTATGTCTTTAGTAGATAGTCTCCATAGAGCTGCCAACAGTTCCTCCCGTCCTTGTAAACAAATGCCACTCTGCACATCAAGGGGTAGAGACTACAGGTTTACCTTTCTTTGATCAACAGAATGCAGTGGAAGTGACATTCTGGGATTTCCAAACCCAGGCCTTACAAGAACAGACAGCTTGTGCTTCTTCCCTTTTGGAGTGCAGCCTCCAGGCTCTAAAGAAATCCAAACTATAGAACTGAATGATTAGAATACCTGAAAAGAGACCTGAAAACAGGAATATTCCAGTTCTGCCTGAATTCTTAGCTGATTGGAGCCACTGAAGTAACCTCAGTCAGCATCACCAGGAACAAAAAACCACCTAGCTGAGCCCTCCCTGAATTACTGACTACAGCCTTGCCATAGATAACAAATTGTGTTTGTTTCATTCTACCAAGTTTGGGTGGTTTGTTAAGTGACAATGGATAACTGATACAATGCGTATGAGTGTCGGGGGCTGGAGCACAAACAGAGGTGGCCAGCTGGCTAGATTACAGAGAATTAAGATGAAAATAAGTGGAGGAAGAAGGTGAACACTAAGAAAGTGAGATTAGAAATATAGCGCTGAATGTGCAGAAGTTAATTTGCTAAGAACAAGAAACTGATTCAAGTTGATCATTTCTAGGCCAGAGCAAGTTGGGTGTAAAGAGTCCATGACTAAGGACTAATTGGTCATCTTCAATTTTTCTTTTAAACTGTTCAAAGGACTTTCTCATGCAGTTTTGTCTAAAGAGCAGAAGCCAAACATGGGCCATCACTAGATTCTCTACTTCTGTGCTCCCTCAGCATAGATTTTTCTTGATTAATTTTTCTCTTCTTGGTCAAGACATGTTTTATAGCAAAAAGTTCATTATGTCTTTTATAGATGACATAACCATTTTTAATAAATTGTCATAATTATTTAGTGCTCTCTTCTCTAGATATGATAAGAGGACTCCAGTCTCACCCATGTGGTTCAGAAAATGCAAATTATAACAAGGATATTGTCCAGCTACATGGCCCACTTTTTGGTACAAAGAATGTTCAGACAAGAGCAAGAGCAATGTCACATTCCTAGGCACTTTTTGTACAACGCTTTCTACACATCCTCAACTGATTCTTCCTCTCCCTTAGTCTCATACAGAAAGAATGAAGAGGCTGAGCCAACGTGGAGATGATGCCGAGTTGAGGATATGTCTTATGGTAAAAGTAAAGCCCGATGCTGTATAGAACAATACTGCATAGGAACCTGCAATGAGAGGCCCAATGAAGCAAGGTAAACCAGACACGGTCAAACAGGAGATGGCAAGAGTGAACAAGAACATTTTAGGAATCAGTGAACTAAACAGACGGAACTAGGCAATTAAATCACAGACGACCATTATATCAACTACTGCGGGCAAGAATCCTTTAGAAGAAATGGAATAGCCTTCCATTATTCAACAAAACAGCCTGAAATGTAGTACTTGAGTGCAACCTGAAAAATGACAGAATGATCTCAGTTTGTTTCCAAGGCAAAGCATTCAACATCACAGTAATCCAAGTCTATGTCCCAATCACTAAGCTGAAGTTGAACAATTCCATGAAGGCTTCTAGAACTAACTTCAAAAAATAGATGTCCTTTTCATCAAAGGGGATTTGATGCAAAAGCAGGAAGTCAAGAGACACCTAAAGTAACAGGCAAGTTTTGCCTTGGAGTACAAAATGCAGAAGGGCAAAGGCTAACAGAGTTTGCCAAGAGAACACACTGGACATAGCAAACACCCTCTTCCAACAACACAAGAGACAACTCTACACATGGACATCACCAGATGGTCAATATCAAAATCAGACTGATTACATTCTTTGCAGTTGAAGATGGTGAAGCTCTATACAATCTACAAAAACAAAATCAGGAGCTGACTATGACTCGGGTCATGAACTCCTTATTGAAAATTCAGGCTTAAATTGAAGAAAGTACCGAAAACCTTTTCATACCATTCATGGGTTCTCAATATTCTCAATATTCAGTATTCTCAAGAATACTGAAGTGGTTTGCCCTTCCCTTTTCCAGTGGACCACGTTTTGTCAGAACTCTCCACCATGACCCGTCCATCTTGGGTGGCCCTACATGGCATGGCTCAGAGTTTCACTGAGTTAGACAAGGCTGTGATCCAAGTGATCAGTTTGATTAGTTTTCTGTAATTGTGGTTTCCATTCTGTCTGCCCTCTGATGGATAAGGATAAGAGGTTTGTGGAAGCTTCCTGATGGGAGGGATTGTCTCTGGGGGAATCTGAGTCTTGGTCTCTTGGGCAGGGCCATGCTCAGTAAATATTTAATCCAATTTTCTATTGATGAGTGGGGCTGTGTTCCTTCCCTGTAGTTTGGCCTCAGGCCTCCATGGTAGGGGTAATGGAAGTAACTGTGACCTCCTTCAAAAGGACTTGTGCCAGGACTGTTGTATTCAGTGCTCCTGACCCCATGGCAGGCCACTGTCAACCCACACCTCTGCTGGAGATTCCTGGACACTCACAGGCAACTCTGGCTCAGTCTCTTGTGGGATGACTCCTCCTTTTTCCTGGGTCCTAGTGCATATAAGGTTTTGTCTGTGCCCTCCAAGAGTCTGTTTCTCTAGTCCTATGGAAGTTATGTAATCAATCTTGGGCTCCAAAATTCCTGCAAATGGTGACTGCAGCCATGAAATTAAAAGATGCTTGCTCTTTGGAAGAAAAGCTATGACAAACCTAAACAGCATATTAAAAAAGCAGAGACATTACTTTACCAACAAGGATTCATATAATCAAAACTATGGTTTTTCCGGTAGTCATGTATAAATGTGAGAGTTGACCATAAAGAAGGCTGAGCACTGAAGAATTAATGCTTTTGAACTGTGGTGTTGGAGAAGGCTCTTGAGAGTCCCTGGACAGCAAGGAGATCAAGCCAGTCAATTCCTAAAGGAAATCAGCCTTGAATACTCATTGGAAGAAGTGGTGCAGAAGCTGAAGCTCCAACACTTTGGCCACATGATGGAAAGAACTGACTCACTGGAAAAGACCCTGATGCTGGGAAAGATTGAAGGCAGGAGAAGGGGACGACAGAGGATGAGATGGTTGGATGGCATCACCAAGGCAATGGACATGAGTGTGAGCAAGCTCCAAGAGTTGATGATGGACAGGAAAGCCTGGCGTGCTGCAGTCCATGGGGTCACAAAGGGTTGGACATGACTGAGTGACTGAAGTGAACTAGGGAAAACCACTAGGCCATTAAGGTATGATCTAAATCAAATCCTTTATGAATATAAAGTGGAAGTGACAATTAGATTCAAGGAATTAGATACATCAGACAGAGTATCTGAAGAACTATGGATGGAGATTTGTAACACTGGACAGGAGGCAGTGGCCAAAACCATCCCAGAGAAAAAGAAATGCAGGAAGGAAAAGTGGTTATCTGAGGACACCTCGCAAATAGTCAAGGAAAGAAGAGAGGCAAAAGTCAAAGGAGAAAGGGAAAAATATAGCCAACTGAATGCAGAGTTCTAAGGAATAGCAAGAGAGATAAGAAAGCCTTCTTAAGTAAACAATGCAAAGAAATAGAGGAAAACAATAGAATGGGAAAGACTAGAGATCGCTTCAAGAAAATCAGAGATACCAAGGGAACATTTCATGCAAAGATGGGCACAATAAAGGACAGAAACAGCAAGGACCTAATAGAAGCAGAAGATATTAAGAAGCAGTGGCAAGAATACACCGAAGAACTGTATGAAAAAGGTCTTAATGACCAAGATAACCATGATAATATGGTAACTCACCTCACCTAGAGCCATACATCCCGGAGTGTGAAGTCATGTGGGCCTTAGGAAGCATTACTATGAACTAAGTTAGTGGAGGTGATTCCAGCTGAGCTATTTCAAATCTAAAAAGATGCTGTGAACATGCACTCAATATGCCAGCATATCTGGAAAACTCAACAGTGGCCCCAGGACTGGAGAAGGTCAGTTCTCATTCCAATTCCAAAGAAGGGCAATGTCAAAGAATGTTCAAATTACCAAATAATTGCACTCATCTCACATGCTAGCAAGGTAATGCTCAAAATCCTTCAAGCTAGGCTTCAACAGTATGTGAATTGAGAACTTCCAGATGTACAAGTTGGATGTAGAATAGGCAGAGGAACCAGAAATCAAACTGCCAACATCCGTTGGATCACAGAAAAAGCAAGAGAATTCCAGAAAAACATCTACTTCTGCTTCATTGACTAAAGTCTTTGGCTGTGTGAATCACAGCAAACTGTGGAAAATTTTTAAATAGATGGTAATACCAGGCCACCTGACCCACCTCCTGAGAAATCTGTATGCATGACAAGAAGCAACAGTTAGAACTGGACATGGTACAATGAACTGGTTCAAAATTGGGAAGGGGATACATCAAGGATGTATATTGTCATCCTGCTTATTGAACTTATATACAGAGTACATCACATGAAATCCTAGGCTACATGAATCACAAGCTGGAATCAAGATTGCCAGGCGAAATATCGACAACTTCAGATATGCAGATAACAGCACTCTAATGGCAGAAAGCAAAGAGAACTAGAGAGTCTCTTGATGAAAGTGAAAGAGGAGAGGGGAAAAGCTGGCTTAAAACTCAACATTTAAAAACTAAAATCATGGCATCTGGTCCTATCACTTCATGGCAAATAGATGGGAAAAAAATGGAAAGAGTGGCAGATTTTAATTCCTTGGGCTCCAAAATCACTGTGGACAGTGACTGCAGCCATAAAATTAAAGACATTTTCTCCTTGGAACAAAAGCTATGACAAACTTAGCATATTAAAAAGCAGAGCCATCATTCTGCTGACAAAGGTCCTTATAGTCAAAACTATGGTTTTTCCAGTAGTCATGAACAGATGTGAGCATTGGACCATAAAGAAGGTTGAGCACCAAAGAATTGACGCATTTGAACTGTGGTCCTGGAGTAGACTCTTGAGTGTCCCTTGGATAGCAAGCAAATCCAACCAGTCAATCCTAAACGAAACCAACCCTGAATATTCACTAGAAGGACTGATGCTGAAGCTGAAGCTCCAAAACTTTGGCCACCTGATGCGAAGAACTGACTCCTTGGAAAAGACTTTGATGCTGGGAAAGACTGAGGGCAGGAGGAGAAGTGGGCAACAGCAGATGAGATGGTTGGATCACATCACTGACTCAAAGGATATAAGTTTGAGCAAGCTCTGGGAGATGGTGAAGGACAGGGAAGCCTAGAGTTCTGCAGTCCATGGGATTGCAAAGTGTTGGACAAGACTTAGCAACTGAACAACAAATCTCAAACAAACATACATGACCACCTTAGGGGCAAATTCACACTGGATCTGACAACTAAAGACAGATGCTGCCTTCTTGAGTCCTGCCTTGCAAGCTCCCATGTGCTTTCACTGTGCTTGTTACATGCCTCTCTCCTCCAACACATCAAGTGTATATATTTTTCACTGTAAATCTGGGAGCTCCACAAGGGCAGTCTTTCATCTTATTCATTCCTCTAAGTTCAGTATTTAACTTGGGCCCCAGCCCTTACAATTGTTCAATAATATGCAATAAGAAATGAACATATCATCTGCTATCAGAATCTAGGACACTGTGATCTTGTTTGAGTCATCTAACTCCCCAGTGCTTGAGTATTTCCACCTTTGACTGAAAGGGAGTGATTGCAACTGCTCCTGTCTACTCCATGCTGGCTTTCTGGAGTGTAATCAGTTAATCATCATAAAACACTCAGAAGATAAGGGACATGAACAATGCCAGATGGCAACAAAATCCCAAGGCATCTGGAAAAGACCTGTCAATCACTGAAAAGCCATGGAATGCAGCTTCAAGCACCAGCTATTCTGACAGCTGCAGAACCTCGTCTGTGTCATGCTGGTGTCAGGGATCCTAGGGGCTCTGCTATGATTCCTGCTGATTGATGTTCATAGCCTCAGCTCTGCTAGCACCTGTTTAGACGTATCATTGAACAGTGAACATGTAACACCACTGCATTTGGCTCTGATATTCAATTTCACATGTGTTCTTTATTTATCTGCAACAGTTGCAAACCTTTTATAGTTGTGAATCCTAACATCACAGGAATTCAAGGCTGGGACTTTCTAAGACAGGCTGACATTAGCCCTGGAATGTGGTGCTCAGTTCTTATCATGCTACTTTGGATAATCAGATGTTGGATGAAAAGCAAATACTGCTGGATGCAAACACACACACACACACACACACACACACAAAATGCACTTTCCAAAATTTTCCTCACTTTCCAATACTTCCATTTTCCAGTATTTTCTCAAATTTTCTAGAACTGTGGATCCTCCAACCCCATGAAAGCTCCTCCCAGCTGATCCTACAAGGAACAGAGCTGTTCCTGCCAAGCCCTGCCCAAACTGAAGATCCAACAGAAAAAGGTTCAGTTGTATTTTAAGCTTTTATAAGGTAGTTTGTTATACAGCAAGTAATTATTGATACACTTCCTTCTCCATTCCTAGTTTCTACTCTTAAAGGCAGATATTTTGAACTTGTTTTGCTATTTCTTCTGGAAAATGCTTCCATATTTTTAGCTAGCATCATCACAACACCAATTAAAGGAAACTATGCACACTTTCTGAGGCTCATTCTTATCACCTGTAAAATGAAGTAGTAATAATAGTTTCGTCACTAGTTGTCCTAAGGATTAACTGAGACCATAAACTTAGACACATAGTAGAGAAAATGGTACACAGTAAATACCCTATGTTATACTTTTAATTTTTTAATTAGAAGAAAATCACATTTTTATGTCAGTGCAGGACAATCAAGAGTGGAGATCCATATCAGGGATAAAAATGATCAGGATCTACTTGGATTTAAAACTAGAATGATCTTGAAAACAAAGAATTATGTGCTAGGCATGGTTGAGTCAGTTCATATATGCTCTAATAGATATTTCTTGAATTTTAAAACAGTGGACACTGTCTGGAAACTTCATACTACAGAAGATGACCACTAATTTCTCTTATAGTGATTATAAACACATTTCTTTCTCCACTTCCCTGCTATGGTAATACTATAACAGGGAACAGCAAAATGTGACTCCATATTGAATCTGTTTCTTTTATTGTAGCCTTTGCTTTTCTTTGCTTTTGTTACTGTAATCACAAAAGGATGCTGTCTGCAGCCATAAGCATACATAATAGCCTGCCTGGGGAACCCTGCCCCTCGGCCTGAATATTCAACTAAAGTGCCCTTATTCAGCTCACGGGGAGACATTCTGACCCTGCTCACCTGTAAATGGCTGCAGAAAAAAAAGAAATTAACACATCCCCTCCCCAATGCTAGCCAAGCCGGGAGATATTTTCCAAGAGGTATGGCCTTTTTACTTAACCTTCTCACCTCCTCTCCCCTCTGTTCTATAAAAGAAACCTGCATCCAGATCCTAGATGGTTTTCTAGGACTCCCGTCCACCATCTTCTTGGATGCCCAGCTTTTCAAACAGAGCTGCTATTCCTTGCATCAACATCTTGCCTCCAGATTACTGGCCTCTCATGTAGCAAGCAGATCAAGCTTGAATTTGGTAACAATAACACAAATTTTGGTTTAATTATTTACATTATTATAACCATTTAAAAATTTTATATCTGAGCCATATTCTACTGTTAAACAATGTCCTTTTTTCATTTTCTGAAGATGAGTTTTATAGCTTTATTGTGCTGCTTAATTTTCTATCGTTGTTGTTTAGTCACCCAGTTGTGTCCGACTCTTTGCAACCCCATGGACTGTAGCCCACCAGGCTCCTCTGCCCATGGGATTTTCCAGGCAAGGATACCGGAGTGAGTTGCCATTTTCTTCTCCAGGAGATCTTCCTGATCCAGGGCTCAAATCTGTGTCCCCTGCATTGCAGGAGGATTCTTTACCGCTAAGCCAACAGAGAAGCCCCTAATTTTCTATTACTTTGCATTAATTTGTAAACAAATGCTCTGCTTTAAGCTTTTCTCTGCTTGTTGGCTGTCCAAGTTTGCAAGTGAGTCACTAAAAATATTCCTCAACCTGATAGCCCATACAGAAGGCAAAGTGACAGGTGGTTCTGAATGCTCCTGAGTAATAAGGAGTTAAATGGATTTTTTTAATTAAGATACCCCAATGTCCTTCTCTGTAGCTATGGTTTCTGGGGCTGAGGAAGTATCCCATCTACCCGAAATGGATAAGCCTGGTGGCCTCAGGACTTCCCTGGCAGTCCAGTGGTTAAGACTCTATGCTTCCAATACAGGGGGTGTGGGTCTGATCCCTGGTCTGGGAACTAAGATGCCACATGCTGTGTGGCACAGCCAAAATAAAAAGCCTCATGGCTTCAGAAGGGGAAGAAGGCAGAGGTTCTCATCATTCACGTGTTTTCAGTTGGAAATTTCAATCACACTAGCCATGTCATGACCACATGATCCATAATTGAGCTTCTCCAGAAAGTAAACCTAATTCATCATGAGGTTACAGAAGGGCTGTTACCTGGGCGTATGAATTTGGAGAATGAAGTGATGGGTCTAACTGACCTTTAAACAAATTTTCCATTCTCTTTTCTGTCCCTCCAGGCAGCACTCCAGCCTGGGAACCCAGCTTCAGAGGTGGGTGGAACTTCCAATCATTGAGCCTTTCTAGGGCTCTGTGGCGTGAATAACTTTTTCCTTCAAGGCTCCCCTACTGTACACTTTGAGCTCCATCAGGTATGCTGAGTCAGCATCATTCGTCCACATTCTTCCCCACTTCTGAAATCAATTGACTTAATAGCTGTATCAAGTTATGAATACAGTAATGTTATTATTAAGCTGTAATAAGATAATAGTGTATCTTCACTAATTCTCGTATCATGTACTTTTCTTTTTCCTTTACCTATCCACATTTTTGTTCCGTCTGTTTTATTGGCACTTAAGAGGAAATGAAGTTAATGCATTTATTTACAAGTTTAAGAATTTTTCTATATCTTCTACTGATACTCTCAAACATTCTCCCAGAAGCCAAAAATGAACCCAAGAGAAGCTGGATTTGGGGGGAAACAGTTTCTTTTGCTTTGGACCCTGGGACTGGCTTATTTGAGGGGATGTTTTAAGTTCATTGGTTAGTAAAGCTCTAAAGACTGTGGTAGAGACATCTGGGACACCCCTTGGGAATCAGGGAGGGAGTGACTCCTAGTGAAATTTCACATTGGAATCAGGCTGAGTCAGAGAAGCAAAGTAACCAAGGCTTTGTTGGAGTAAAGGTCATTATCTCTTCCAGGACTTGGAGTAAGTGGGTGGGAGGTCTTTTATCCTTGCCTCTATACTCCAACCAGGAAAACTTGTTTCCCAAGAAGAAGGATGAAACCTCAGTGGGCTTTCGTGAAGCTGAAGTGCAAACATAATCTTTATATAAATCTCTGAGAGATGAGAGAAGACATGCAGAAGCCTCTGTCACTGTCCACGGGACACTTTCAAGGCTTCCACAGAGGCAAGAGATAGATGGGCCCTAGGCTGAACATCTGGAGTCTGTCCCCTGTGGAAACATATTCCAAGATGAAGAGGAGGAGGAGCTATGCCCTGCCCAGATAAGAGACTACAGATTTCTCATTCTTGAGGTCAAGGAAAACATTCCAACTATAGCTCAACATTCAGAAAACGAAGATCATGGCATCCGGTCCCATCACTTCATGGGAAATAGATGGGGAAACAGTGGAAACAGTGTCAGACTTTATTTTTTGGGGCTCCAAAATCACTGCAGATGGTGACTGCAGCCATGAAATTAAAAGATACTTACTGCTTGGAAGGAAAGTTATGACCAACCTAGATGGCATATTCAAAAGCAGAGACATTACTTTGCCAACAAAGGTCCGTCTAGTCAAGGCTATGGTTTTTCCTGTGGTCACGTATGGATGTGAGAGTTAGACTGTGAAGAAGGCTGAGCGCTGAAGAATTGATGCTTTTGAACTGTGGTGTTGGAGAAGACTCTTGAGAGTCCCTTGGACTGCAAGGAGATCCAACCGGTCCATTCTGAAGGAGATCAGCCCTGGGATTTCTTTGGAAGGAATGATGCTAAAGCTGAAACTCCAGTACTTTGGCCACCTCATGTGAAGAGTTGACTCATTGGAAAAGACTCTGATTCTGGGAGGGATTGGGAGCAGGAGGAGAAGGGGACGACAGAGGATGAGATGGCTGGATGGCATCACTGACTCGATGGACGTGAGTCTGAGTGAACTCTGGGAGTTGGTGATGGACAGGGAGGCCTGGCGTGCTGTGATTTATGGGGTCGCAAAGAATCAGACACGACTGAGTGACTGAACTGAACTGATACATGCACAGAAAGGCCCAAAACGGAAAGATGTCAATCTTCTCATATGTCTGCTTGCTACAATCCATCTTGGCTAAGAGAAGCCCATGCATACATGAGAGGACCCTGAGATAAACCAATATAGACCCAGAACCAGGCAAAGCAAGACAACTGGCCAGAGGAACCCTGAAAGAAATGCCCCATATTAGTGATTCAAATTACTGGGAGGGCGCAACACTCTGCGTCTGCCTGTGTTTGCCTATTTACACATACTCTTTTTCTGAACAAGAACTTGTTTCACTCCTTTTTGTTCTTCTGTGGAAATTCATTTTCTGAAAAGCTGTATGCACCAGGCCCTAGCCACCCAGTGCTCTCAGCTGAGGCCTGACCTTTAACCCCTGGATGGGAACCAAAATCCTGCTTTAAGCCACAAGCTTAAAGCAAGCTGAGGCCACAGGAGATGACCAACATGAGAAGTTTTTCGTCCTGAGAAGCACTGGAGGAATCCCTTCTCGCTGTCTAGGTCTCCTAACACGTGGGAGTTTCCAGGACCTGTCTTCAAGCACTGTCTTCCTACTCTGTAAGCTAGAACAAGTTGTGGGAAGTAGAGATGATATAAAAGAATATATGGCAAAAAACACCACAATATTGTAAAGTAATTCAGTTTAGTTCAGTCGCTCAGTCAAGTGGAGCGTGAAAAAGTTGGCTTAAAGCTCAACATTCAGAAGATGAAGATCATGGCATCTGGTCCCATCACTTCATGGGAAATAGATGGGGAAACAGTGGAAACAGTGTCAGACTTTATTTTTCTGGGCTCCAAAATCACTACAGATGGTGACTGCAGCCATGAAACTAAAAGACGCTTACTCCTTGGAAGGAAAGTTATGACCAACCTAGATAGCATATTCAAAAGCAGAGACATTACTTTGCCAACAAAGGTTCGTCTAGTCAAGGCTATGGTTTTTCCTGTGGTCATGTATGGATGTGAGAGTTGGACTGTGAAGAAGGCTGAGCACCAAAGAATTGATGCTTTTGAACTGTGGTGTTGGAGAAGACTCTTGAGAGTCCCTTGGACTGCAAGGAGATCCAACCGGTCCATTCTGAAGGAGATCAGCCCTGGGATTTCTTTGGAAGCAATGTTGCTAAAGCTGAAACTCCAGTACTTTGGCCACCTCACTCGAAGAGTTGACTCATTGGAAAAGACTCTGATGCTGGGAGGGATTGGGGGCAGGAGGAGAAGGGGATGACAGAGGATGAGATGGCTGGATGGCATCACTGACTCGATGGACGTGAGTCTGAGTGAACTCCAGGAGTTGGTGATGGACAGGGAGGCCTGGCGTGCTGCGATTCATGGGGTCGCAAAGAGTTGGACACTACTGAGCGACTGATCTGATCTGATCTGCATTCTTATAGTAGTACTAGATACTCAGTGTCCTTTTGCTAAAAAGGATGACAATTCCCAGGTAGTATTTCCAACAGAAAAATCAACCTGGACACCTTATAAAAACAAGTTCTCCGAGTTCTCCCCTTCCTCTTCCTTCCCCTTCTCCTCCTCTTTATACTACTACTACTGTACTGGTGGCTGGGTTATAACTAAAATAAAGTTGTCCAAAAAAGATATCTGTCTATGTAAGAGCTTACAAAAGACAGGTGGGATAGTCTTAACTGTTGTAGCCTTGGTGATAAAAATCAAGTATAGTTTTAAGACTCGACTCCTCTCTCATCCATATCCACTTCTCTGTTTGAGAAATCTCAAACTGATTTGTAAAGACAGATCAAAGAGAAGGAAATTTTTTTCCATTAGGATTACTGCTTCTGAGGGCAAACAAAAGACAATGAGTTAGAGGAAAAAGAAAAAAGTGGAAAAAGTAAGTATGGCATCACAGCTTCATTACTTTTTTTTTTATATACTATTTATTTATTAGGCTGCATAGGGTCTTAGTTGCAGCACGTGGGATCTTTGATTGTGGCTCATGGACTCTCTAGTTGTGGTGCAATGGCTCAGTAGTTGTGAAACAGGAGGGAAGGGGACAGGGCACAGCCTTTCAAAGAATGACATAGCCCAAGGACACAACATCAACTAATTAGAATCAAATGGGTCCAAGATGGCAGACAAGTCAACTTCAGCCAGACCTTTGGTCCTCAGCATATGCTCATTATAACACAACAGCAAGCCAAATGACACACCCAGAGGCGCCATGACAGTTCCAAGGCCAACCATCAAAGACTAAAAAGTGTCAGGGGGCAAATTCCTGGAAATCTCCATCCTTCCCCCCAAATAGTTGATAATCCTCCTACTCATTAGCTTATGATATTAACCAGCCCATAAAAGCTAACCACACCACATTTCGAGGCCACACTTGCCCTCTGCAACAGCCCACACCCTGTCTGTGGAGTGCATTTCTCTTTAAATAAGTCCATTTATCTATCACTTTGTTTCTCATTGAATTCTTTATGCCATGAGACATCAAGAACCTGAGCTTCGTTGGGTTCTGAAACCAGGTGTGTGATCTCAGTTGGAAAACCATGGGTTTTGGCAGGATTTCAGTCTCAGCCACGGGGTTTCAAGTCCCAGGCAGGATTTTGGCCAGGTCTGAGTCTCTGCACATGGGTTCAAGTCCCAATCTGAGGTGAACAATTTCAATTACAGTGCAGCATGTGGGATCTTAGTTCCCCAACCAGGGACTGAACCCACATCCTTTGCATTGCAAGGCAGATTCTCAACCACTGGACAACCAAGGAAGTCCCTTCATTACTTTTTATAAGGCCAAGTAGTAATAATGACTTTCACCATCATCCTGATAAAAAGAAGCAACAGTATTTCCACTTTGTCCGAATCTAAGAGAGAAACCCTAATTACTGCAGAACTAAAATAAATTTAAAACTTGTGACTTTTGGTGCATGCATGTTGGATCAGTTTCTTGCTTTGAATGAAGCAGATGGGAGAAATTCCACACATGGGGAAAGCATACCTGAAAATCAAAACCCAGTGAATTTCAATCAACTGCAGTGATACAGGACACCTAAGGGGATTATCACAAAGCCTCTTGGGGATGAGAGAGGCAGGCACAAGTAGTTTTTAAAAGCTCATTTAACGCAGCCATTGTTTCAATAATGAAGCCTACAGAATTTTAAGCTGGACAGAAGTCTCTTGGCTTAAAGTTGGTGCAGGGAAGAGAAAGGCAGAAAATTAGTCTAAAGGAACAGGCAAGACCAGATTGTAAGTGGCCCTGAATGCCAGTTTTTAAAAGTCTACAATTTGCTTTGTAGGAAATAGATGGTGGAGGGCAGCTTGAAGATGCAGACAAAAGAGAAGCACAGTGGGAACAGAATTCAAGATGACAACTGCCTTAGCCTGCATAGTATTTTGAGGGGTTAACTTGGGTTTGACAATGGGGAGAGCTGGCAAAGAGAGAAGCACAAGAATGAATTCTAGATTTCTGACTTTCAACATTGGGTGGATGTTTGTACTGATAAAGAGAGGGGAGATCCTGTTTGTATTTTTGAAAAGCTATTAAAGACACTGGGTAGCAGGCAACATTAAAGCCTTTTACGTACTTCTATTTAATTCTCACAAACACGTTGTAGGATGTAGACCAATTTTATAGAAACAAGTAAAGAAACTAAGGTTTATTAAGACTGATGACTTCCCTAAAGCCATCCAGTTCATAAACCCTGGATACAGAATTCAAACTCAGATTTCCCTGACTTCAAAGCAACTCTGATTTTTGCTATTCCACCAGAGACAGTGAGTCATTTTGATGGCTATGTGGCAGAGCTACTTTTCCTGCTTTGTTACTTCTTCCTTCCTCCCTTCCCTCTTCCTTCCCTTCCTTCCTTTCTGCAGCAACAATTACTAAAACCATATTGTACACGGGCAAGGTCTTTGGTCTAGACCATTTCAATAAGAAAAATAGATTTTGTTAAGTTATCATATTTTGCCTGTAGTGTCCATTAAAAGTACTATGTCCATTAAAAGTCCATTAAAGTATTATGTACTTTCCACTCTGGCTTCTTAAAAAGCAGAGACATTACTTTGTCAACAAAGGTCCATCTAGTCAAGACTATGGTTTCTCTAGTAGTCATGTATGGATGTGAGTTGGACTGTAAAGAAAGCTGAGCACCGAAGAATTGATGCTTTTGAACTGTGATGTTGGAGGAGACTCTCGAGAGTCCCTTGGACTGCAAGGAGATCCAACCACTCCATCCTAAAGGAGATCAGTCCTGGGCGTTCATTGGAAGGACTGATGTTGAAGCTGAAATTCCAATACTTTGGCCACCTGATGTGAAAAGCTGACTCTTTTGAAAAGACCCTGATGCTAGGAAAGATTGAGGGCAGGAGGAGAAGGGGACGAGAAAGGATGAGATGGTTGGATGCCATCACCAACTCGATGGACATGAGTTTGGGTAAACTCTGGGAGTTGGTGATAGACAGGGAGGCCTGGTGTGCTGCGGTTCATGGGGTTGCAAAGAGTTGGACACGACTGAGTGACTGAACTGAACTGAACTGAACTCTGGTTTTGAGGCAGGAGATAGATAGGTCCCAGGCTGAAGAGCTGGAGACTGTCCTCTGTGGACTGATACTCCACGATGAAGAGGAGGAGCTAAGCCCTGCCCAGATAAGAGCCACGTATTTCTCATTCTCAAGGTCAAGGAGACCTTCCCAACTACACATGTGTGAAGAGGTTCCTTGGAGGTCGAAAAGGGAATGACATCAGTCTACCCATAGACATCTTCACTAGATTCCATCCTGGCTACGAGATTTCAGGCACACACGAGAGGACCCTGAGATGAACCAATACAGACTCTGAACCAGGCAAAGCAAGATGACTGATCAAAAAAACCCAGGAAAAGAGGCCCCATAAAAGTGACTCAAACCAAAAGGAGGCGACCCTCTCTCTGAGCCCACCCATGCATCTATCCACATGTACCCTTTTCCTCCTCATAACACTTTACTTGTTTTACTACTTTCCATCTTTGTGAAAATGCTTTTCTGCAAAGCTGAAAGGTCACATTCAGCTCGGATTCAGTGCTCTCTCTCATGCAGCCTGACTTCCATCTGTGGCAGGAAACCAAAATCCCACTTCAAGTCACGACAGGCCAAGGCCACCCATGATCAGCTTGAGCGATGACTACAATAAATAACAAATAAATAAATAATTGTTAGCCATTATTTTTAGAAGTCAGAGTAGTAGCTGTATTAATAGTAAACATCCAAACACAACTGTATTAAAGTTCATGTTTAAAATTCTACTATTTATAGCAAAAATTATGAATCTTTCTGAAGTGTAATCTTCTAGCCCATAATTGGACCTCAAAATAAGGCTTCATAACAACAAAGATAAATGACTTTGCCAGAGCCATGTGCCAGGGAAGTTACATGCCCAACTCCTAAAATTTATATAAGATTGCTTCTAGGGACATTCCAGACATAATTCACTTCCCAAGGATATCTGGCCGAGGGGATGAGGAGCAGCTGAAAGCTAGTCCAAACTCCCCTCACCAAGCATCCGTCCATACTTTTTTCTAATTCACACACATCTACCGTCACATGGGAGAGAGTGTGATTTCAATTTCTCACAAAAGTGCCCTGAGGGTTAGTGGTGACCACGGCCAGTCTGATGCCCACGTACAGACCCTGGCTCTGCAGAATGCCGCAGTAACTAGAATAAGTCACCTACATATGAACCTTCAAGTTGTGAACTTTCACAGATGCTAATGCCCCATCACATAAAATTAGTATTAATTAATTCTTAATTGTTATGTTTAATATTATTTAATTTTAATTATTTATTTAATTTTAATATGATAATTTAACATTAATTTAATACTTAATACTTAATTGATAAATTGTATTAAAGCTAATATTAGTATTCGTATTTGCATGCCCCATCACATAAATCAGTTCATGTGTCGGGTGGATACTGTCACATGCATGCCTCCTCTACAAGGGGCTGTGCTTTTGAGTACTTTACCGTAGGACAGTGTATAGACTGCAGCAGCACATTATCTTTATAGATAGAGCTGAATCCAGCAAGGAACCAGAACCTGTGCCATCAACATCAGGCGTGAGTGAAACTGCAGCCTGCCCTCCATCCCCTGTTGCTGACGACCCTTCAGCTCTGCCATTTCCCACAACTTCCCCCTCCTCTCATCAGTAACTCTTCTTGCCTGCTCACTCAATGCCCGCCGCCATACTATCCTACTATACTTTTCAGGGTAATGTCGTATAAAAGTGTTTAATTTTTTGTGTTTTTTTTAATGTATTATTTATGTGAAAAGTAGTATAAACCTATTACAGGAGAGTACTATATAGCCTATTGTCTTAGTTGGGCATCTGGGCTCACTTTGTTGGACTTAGGAATGTGCAATCGGAATAGAACTCTTTCATATACAGGGAACTTACTGTACTACAGTTTACCTGAGGCTGGCCTTTTAAAGGTAACATTCTAAGTCTATGGGAAAATGCATTTTTAAGTTGTGTGAAATTGAGACTATGCAATTAAGGGGACAGGACTGAACAAGTCTCAGGGGAGGCAGAGTGAAGCTTGATACTGGAGATGCCATCACAGTCCTTCTAATTATTGATATTGTTATTAATAAAAGTAATGTCATACTGTTAGGTCTGGTCTCTATCTGTAATATCTTTGCTACTATTTTCAAACTCTAAATGAATCCTGGATTGGGACTTCCCAGTGGGGGAATTTTGAGGGCTTTATCACATGTCCTGAATGGAAAATGCTTTCATCTCATTGTTAAAAAAAAAAATCAAAGTCTGTCTGAATTCAGGTTCTCATGGCAACACATTCTGAGACTAAAGACTACACTACAATACTGCAAAACATCTAGAGGTGCCATTACAAAAGGGTCAGTGTTTGACCACCAGCCAAGGGAAAACAAAAAATAAATAGAGCAAACAAACTCTATGCACCTGGACTGGATCCCTGCGCTTCTTTACTCAGGTCTCTCTGCTGGACTTATATATGTATTCCTGAATTTCTCACCACTGCCCTCATGACCATGAGACCTCTACTCACCCACCCAGTCAGCAGGCTCCCCATCTCTTTCAAGTGCCTCTTTGAAGCTTATCAAAGCCACTTCTCTCACTGTCCCTTAAATTTTCCCTTTAAATAGCTTCTAAAGCATAAAGTCCCTTACCTGGCTCTTTCTGGTTACTTTACAGTGGTACCTATGGATAATGGACATTTCAATTACTATTTCTGGCTTACTGATTCCCAAACGATTCACGAGGCCAGTCAATCTCATGAATTCCCAAAGGACTCATCATGAAGATGATAAGAACCCTAAGAAAACGGTGAACATCCTAACTTGAATATTTCGGATGGAGATGACCTAAATGCTCTGACCTTGAGAAGTCATGCTTGTACATTTAATAGAGAAGTTCCACCCTGAACAGGGGCTCTGAACACTGTCGCGGGGGTATCAGGGACTTCCACTTCTGATAATGGCAGCCTGGGCAAATTAGACCAACTCTCTTGCTGAGAATGATTAGAACCACTAGAAATAAAGCCTGAAAGTGACTGGAGTGATAACAAACCTGTGACAAACTGCCAGAACAAGAGAGCTAGAAAGAAACAAAAACTCAGATGGGAAAGAGTGTCCTTTGTAGTTCCTTTTCCCTCAAAGACTTTTGTTGAATTTAGAAGAAAGAGCGGGACTTAGAAGCCAGCCAGGACATCTGACAGCGTCTTGGGTTTAGAAGGGAGAACAACTGGATTCTTTTTATTGTTCCAAGCCCACCCGCTGGGATGAAAAAGCCCTCCTGACTGAGTTTGGTGGAGGAAGGAGGCGGCTCCATGCAAGCATGCCACACACTCATACTCTTTGTACTTAAGTTCAGCAATTTTTCATAAACACATAATGCTTTGCTGCATGCCTTTAGTTGAATTTCTGAGCATTACTGTGGCTGTTTGGGACCAAGTTTTCCAACTTTTCAGATGCATTCGGGGCAAGTGGCTTTTCAATATTCTCACTCCGTTGTGCCAGAAGTAAGAAGTCCCCACGGCTTTTTAAATTATTCTATGATGGCTTGTCCAAATTCCTTAGGCTATTAACATCTCTATACATATTTTTTCTTTCTCTATGACTCTCTTTGTCCTTCTGTTTTATATAATATACATCTCTAAACATGCATATAGCTATATTTTTTGTTAGCTTATCTGACAATCTGTATCTTTGGATAGGACATTTTAATGCATTTTTATTACTGTGACAACAGCAACATTTGCATGTTTCTTCTTTCCTTTGACCTTCAGTTTTTCAAAATTTCCCCTTTCCTTTACTATATTGAAGTTTTAAATATTTTTCCACTTTTTTCTTCTTCACTGGTTTGGAAATTTTCAATTCACTTTATATTTCTTTAATGATTACTTTTGATTTCCATGCTGCTGCTGCTGCTAAGTCACTTCGGTCGTGTCTGACTCTGTGAGACCCCATAGACGGCAGCCTATCAGGCTCCACCGTCCCTGGGATTCTCCAGGCAAGAACACTGGAGCGGGTTGCCATTTCCTTCTCCAATGCATGAAAGTGAAAAGTGAAAGTGAAGTCGCTCATACGTAATTTAAAAATCAATCATTTTTCATGTGTTTGTTAGCCATCTGTATGTCTTCTTTGGAGAAATGTCTGTTTAGTTCTTTGGCCCATTTTTTGATTGGGTCATTTATTTTTCTGGAGTTGAGCTGTAGGAGTTGCTTGTATATTTTTGAGATTAGTTGTTTGTCAGTTGCTTCATTTGCTATTATTTTCTCCCATTCTGAAGGCTGCCTTTTCACTTTGCTAATAGTTTCCTTTGTTGTGCAGAAGCTTTTAAGTTTAATTAGGTCCATTTGTTTATTTTTGCTTTTATTTCCAATATTCTGGGAGGTGGGTCATAGAGGATCCTGCTGTGATGTATGTCAGAGAGTGTTTTGCCTATGTTCTCCTCTAGGAGTTTTATAGTCTCTGGTCTTACGTTTAGATCTTTAATCCATTTTGAGTTTATTTTTGTGTATGGTGTTAGAAAGTGTTCTAGTTTCATTCTTTTAGAAGTGGGTTTCCCAGCACCACTTGTTAAAGAGATTGTCTTTAATCCATTGTATATTCTTGCCTCCTTTGTCAAAGATAAGGTGTCCATATGTGCGTGGATTTATCCCTGGGCTTTCTATTTTGTTCCATTGATCTATATTTCTGTCTTTGTGCCAGTACCATACTGTCTTGATAACTGTGGCTTTGTAGTAGAGCCTGAATTTCACGCCAGTCAGAATGGCTGCAATCCAAAAGTCTTCAAGCAATAAATGCTGGAGAGGGTGTGGAGAAAAGGGAACCCTCTTACACTGTTGGTGGGAATGCAAACTAGTACAGCCACTATGGGGAACAGTGTGGAGATTCCTTAAAAAACTGGAAATAAAACTACCTTATGATGCAGCAATCCCACTGCTGGGCATACACACTGAGGAAACCAGAAGGGAAAGAGACACGTGTACCCCAATGTTCATCGCAGCACTGTTTATAATAGCCAGGACATGGAAGCAACTTAGATGCCCATCAGCAGACGAATGGATAAGAAAGCTGTGGTACATATACACAATGGAGTATTACTCAGCCATTAAAAAGAATACATTTGAATCAGTTCTAATGAGGTGGATGAAACTGGGGCCTATTATACAGAGTGAAGTAAGCCAGAAAGAAAAACACCAATACAGTATACTAACGCATATATATGGAATTTAGAAAGATGGTAACAATAACCCTGTGTACGAGACAGCAAAAGAGACACTGATGTATAGAAGAGTCTTATGGACTCTGTGGGAGAGGGAGAGGGTGGCAAGATTTGGGAGAATGGCATTGAAGCATGTATAATATCATGTATGAAACGAGTTGCCAGTCCAGGTTCGATGCACGATACTGGATGCTTGGGGCTGGTGCACTGGGATGACCCAGAGGGATGGTATGTGGAGGGAGGAGGGAGGAGGGTTCAGGATGGGGAACACATGTATACCTGTGGCAGATTCATTTTGATATTTGGCAAAACTAACACAATATTGTAAAGTTTAAAAATAAAATAAAATTTAAAAAAATGAAATACAGTCAAAAAAAATCAATCAAATCAATATACTTATACTCCTCCTAAACAAATAAGAGCTTTAGTCAGTTTTAACTCCAAACACCGCCTTTCATTTTTAACTTTGTGTTAATTCTGGTTATCAAGGAATCGGGCATTAAAAATGGGTATATTGTGTATTTCTGTAACCCTGTAAATTAGACATTAAAAAACATTCTTGTATACTGTCAGTGCTTGTAACCCATGGATTCTTTGCCTCACCATTTCTTTTGCATCGTAAAATACTTTTATGATTATTTTCTTCTTTTCTGGAATCCCTTCCATGAAATTCATTGGGTAAAAAACTTATTTCTGTTTCTCTGACATTTCTTTATTTTGTCCTCTTTGAACAACTTTTGGTTTCCTTCAGCACTTCTTTGATATATCGCTGACTTATCTTTTACATTCTGTTTTGCTCCTGAGAAAGCAGCTGTCTTATTTCTCTTTAGATGATTTTTTTAATGGTTGCTGTGATCATCTTTTTCTTTGGTTGTGTGCAGTCTTGCTACTATGCATCTAAGTGTGGATTTTTTTCCTCTTTATCGTGGTTGAGATTTCTTGTGCTTTCTTAATATGAAGCTTTGTGACTTCAATTTCTGAATCATCTTTGCTACTCTCCCTTTACACGTCGCCTGTCCCATTACCAACATGTATTTCCTCTTGTCACAATAATAAAAATGCATTAAAATAGCCCTTTAAAATACAGAGAGCTTACTCAAAGTTCATCACTCATAAATGCTCTCGTGCGTGTGTGTATTCCTATGCAAGTGTTTCATGCACTGTTTCTTATAACCACCATGGCAAACAAATCCCTCTGTGTACCATTACTAGGAGGCTTCTTCACTACCGTCTTATAGCTACCTGGGTCCCCTTCTTCCCCATCCATAATTCCTAAATGAGTTTTGAATGGTGAGCCAGCCTCAGCATATCTGGCCCAAGTCCTACTTGGTCCTGAAGCATATTTTACATATTTTTGGATTTAATTTGCTAAATTTTTCAAGAATTTGTATATCTAAGGACATTAGAAATATTCATGTGTAGTTTGCAGTGTTTTAAGCTGTCTTTGGTTTTGATATAAGGAAAATTCTGGTTTCATAAAATCAGTTAGGTTCTGAAGTAATTACGTAGAATTAAGTGTTAATTCTTCCTTAAATGTTTGGTAAAATTCTCCAATGAAACTGTCCGGGCATGGATATTTCATTGTGGGGAGATTTTTAAGTGAAAATTCAGCTTCTTTAATTGTTGTTGTTGTTCAGAGACTAAGTCGTGTCCAACTCTTTGCGACCCCATGGACTATAGCAGGCCAGGCTCCTCTGTCCTCCACTATCTCCTGGAGTTTGCTCAAATTCAAGTCCAATGAATCGGTGATACTTTCTAACCATCTCATCCTCTGTTGTCCCCTTCTTCTTTTCCCTTTAATAGTTGTATAATAATCTGAGCTATCTATTTCATTTGGTTGACTTTTAGTCAACCAGACTACTGTCTGTAGTTTTTAAGAATAGGTCCATTTTTTCTAAGTTGTAAAATCAGGAATTAAAATAGTTTGTGCATGCTCAATCACTCAAGTTGTATCCCCGACTCTCTGTGACCCCGAGGACTGCAACCCACCAGGTTCCTCTGTCCATGATATATCTCAGAAAAAATAATGGAATGGGCTGCCATTTCCTCCTTCAAGGGATCTTCCCAGCCCAGGGATCAAACCCCCATCTCCTTCAGCTCCTGCACTGGCAGATGGATTCTTTACCACTGAGCTACCTGGGAAGCCCCCAGATAGTTCCTAGTATTCACTTACTATCTTTTGATAACTTCAGGATTTGTTGTGATACCATCTGTTTTATTCCTGATGTTGGTGATTATTGTCTTTTGCTCTTTTTCTTTGTCCGTCATGTCACAGGTTTATCAATTTTATTTTAAAGATGTTTTTTGATGTGGACCATTTTTAAAGCCTTTATTGAATTTGTTACAATATCATTTCTGTTTTATGTTTTGGGTTTGTTTTTTGGCCATGAGGCATGTGGGATCCTAGCTCCCTGACCAGGTATCAAACCTGCACTCCCGACACTGAAAGGTGAAGTTGTAACCACTGGACCGCCATAGAAGTCCCCCAATTTTATTATTTGTTTTCCAAGAGACAGCTTTTTGTCGTATGCGTTGTCTCTACTGTTTTCAATTTCACTGAATTCTGTGTGGAATATAAAAACATCAAACCCAGAGTATCATAGTGGTTGTCAGGGGCTGAGAGGTGGGGGAAATGAGGAGATGTTAGTCAAAAGATATAAATTTTCAGTTACAAGATGGATAAGTTCCAGGGATCCAAAATACCGCATGGTGACTACAGTTAATATTACTGTATCATATACCTGGAAGTTGCTATGAGAGTAGAGTTCTAATGTTCTCACCATGACAAAGATAATTATGTGAGGTGAAGATGTGTTAATTAACCATACTGTGGAATCTTCATACAACTTTAACTTACACAGTGTTGTATGTCAATTATATCTCAACAGAGCTTGAAAAAAAGAAATCCCTCAGCAGATCCAGACTCTACATGAACAAATCTCTAGCTACTCCTCTGAAATTCTCCTGAAACTCTTTATTCTCCAAATCCTAACTTCCATAGCTTCTTTCTGTTCCGCAAATATGCCAAGCTAGTTTACTCTTCAGATTCTAGCAACTCGGACTTCTCAGACACTCTTTCCCAACAGCTTTGTATAAGTGATTTTTTCCAATCTTTCAAGTCAAAACCCAAACATCTTCTCAAAGGAACTTCCTGACCACCTACTTAGCAGCCTCACCTCTATCTACCCAGTCATTCTATTTTTAAATTTCTGCTTTAGCATTTGCCACTAATTTGCAACCATCTCCTGTGGGATTTTGCTTGATTCTATGTTTATCTTTTTCTTTGTCCTTAGAATGTAACCCCTTGTAGGCAGAAAAACCTATTGTTTTTATAATCCCTGATACAACCGCCCTTCTTAAAAACTCTTCTGCAGCTGCTGCTGCTGCTAAGTCGCTTCAGTTGTGTCCAACTCTGTGCAACCCCATAGACGGCAGCCCACTAGGCTCCTCTGTCTCTGGGATTCTCCAGGCAAGGACACTGGAGTGGGTTGCCATTTCCTTCTCCAATGCATGAAAGTGAAAAGTGAAAGTGAAGTCGCTCAGTCGTGTCCGACTCTTAGCGACCCCATGGACTGCAGCCCACCAGGCTCCTCCGTCCATGGGATTTTCCAGGCAAGAGTACTGGAGTGGGAAAAAGTCTTCTAGGCGTAATAAATATTAAGTGCATGGAGGAGTGAGGGTCTCTCTGACTTTCTATTCAGCTGTCAGCCTACAGGACCTGCTTTGTTCACCTGTTACATAAGCAGATTCTCTGTACTGAATGATTAATCATTTTAAAATGCTGAGTTTTTGCTTGATAAATATACTGATACTTGTCATTCTTGAATACTGTGAAAAACCATGCTGATAATTTCAGTGGGAAAAAAAAGTGAACTTAGGCTTTAAAAAAGGCTTGCTAATGAGCTGGTTCCACTCTGTCTTGTCAATTCAACTGTACTAAAATGCTATGATTCTTTCCCCAGGTATAATTTTGCAAAGTGCCTGCTAAGCTTTTCTGTTTTGGGGCCTCAGTTTCGAACTGTTTGGCCTTTCTTGTCACTTCCTCCCTCATTTCCTTTCCCAAGTAATTTATAAACGGGGGTGTCAGGGACAGCTGGGTCCCTGCATAGCGCACTGGGCATACTTTCTGTGACTAGAGCAGTTATATTTATCATTTCCACACAAAAGCAACTTCGGTGCCGTTTTTAGCCTCGGAGGGGACTTCGAGTGATCAAAGCTTTCTTCCTTGGACCAGGAAGCTTTATTTACTGAAATAAAATGCACAGAAAGGTGGCAGCAAAGGGAGTCACGAAGTCTCCAGTTGGCACATGGTCTTCACCTTCCTCAGGAGGAGCTGCCTGGTTGCAGGATCACAGTCTCTAAACAGAGACCCCAAGGAGCAGGGAAACATGAATGAGAGTTGGCAGTTCACGCACGCAGGCAGACAGCTACAAAATGTTACTTGACATTAAAAGAGGTTTAGAAGTCAGTTTCTCCTTCACTGGAGACAGAATGTTCCAGTCTATTTCTGTGAGTCAAGCACTGTTTGAAATACTTATCTATGGCGAGAAACATATTCTTATAAAAAAAAAAATCCTTATTCTAGGCATTCACTTTCTATCGTTCAGTAGAATTTCATGTAATTCCTCAGAAAATGTGGGGCTGGCCCCCATGATCTTACCAGCCTCCTTTTGTCCCTTCCCTAGGAAATGTTCACATGGAAAATCTTCCCTTTACTGAATGCACTATACTCTTTCATTCTCTCAGTTCAAATGATACCTCCTCTGTGAAATCTTACTTGGCCCATCCTAAGCTGGAAAGGACTTCCCTTGTATTACACAATGGTCTGTTCAGATATTTACCTCTCCAGTTGACTCTGGGACCATGACTGGATGGACCTCCATTGTATTTTCAAAACCTAGAATTGGGGCTAGCTAGGTTTATTTACTGAAGAAGATTTAAAACAATTTTAGAGGCATGCTAAGTTCAGTGTCTCATAAGCTGGGTATTGTTTTCTAATGCCAAAAAAAAATATTTTCCCTCACAAATCCAAGTCTAAATACCTAAGGACTAAATGTTGAATGGTTCTTAGACTGTATCTTTTTAAGAGTAGAACAATGTCTCAATTTTCTCTCTACCTGGAATCTGCAAAAGTGCCTGATACAGAAGAGGCACTCTATAAATACTTGCTGAAAATAACAGAAATACAACATTAAAAAAGAGACCAGTAATACAAAGTTGAGTCAGAACATCTGACTTCCAGAAAGCACAGTCTAAGTTCCCACTGCATTAGAAGAGCAGAAAGAGAAAAAGGAATTCCTTCTGGTTTAGAGTCCCCTCTCCAAAACTGCTGAGCTATGCGAAAAGGGGGAAAATCACTGTTCTAAGATGAACTGAAGCTACCAAAATAAGTTTAAAATTTTCAACCTGACGTTAAGCTGTCCTTGGAAATAATATCACCTTTAATTCCTGAAGACCCTGAATATTTGCAGAACATTCTTATACTACTTCTCCTCGACTGAATTTCTGCAGCAGAAACTTAGATTGGTTTTAGGTTTTTGACGTGTTGTTACTATTAGTTCTCTAGTACTCAACTTAGCATCAGAAAAACCAAGGCTACAAGTAATAAATTGAGCTTCATTTGTGAGCAGGAGCCAGTCTTAGAGAAGTGGTACATCTCCCCAGGATTCCTAGGGGAGGCTCCTTAAATTTAAGCAAATCATACATAATCATATTTTTATTCCCCATTTAAAGTTTTCTTCTTAAGCTCTTGCTGAGAAGGATCCACAACATCAAATGGACTTAGATGTTTCAGCCATAAATTTCAGTAATTTAAGATCAAACGCAGCTATTTCAGGAAGGAGCCAAGACAGGGTCAGCTGAGAACATCTACTTGGAGAAAAATCGAAAGTGCTGAGCAAGAAGACTAGTGTTTGTGAATGCCTGGGTACGTGGAAGGATCAGGGGCTGGAGACAGGAAAGGAAAGCAGGATGACAAAGTAGGCCAAGATGCAACCTGGAATCCCTGTGTGCTAAGTCACTTGAGTTGTGGCCAACTCTTTGAGACCCCATGGACCACCAGGCTCCTTTGTCCATGGGATTCTCCAGGCAAGAATACTGGAGTGGGTTGCCATTTCCTCCTCCAGGGCATTCCCAGTCCAGAGATTGAACCCAGGTCTCTTATATCTGCTGCGCTGGCAGGTGGGTTCTTTATCACTAGCACCACCTAGGAAGCCCATGGAATCCCTGGTGCACCATTTACTTTTATTTTGTATTTTAAAATAAGAATGAAGAAACGTGTGCCAAAACACTGAGAACCTTGCATCCTCTCCTTGAAATTTCTGAATTTTGAAAACTGCTAGAAGAAACTGCAAAATGGCCTGGCTCTGCATCCTGAGGTCCAGAGGTAGCAACTTCACACAACAAAAAGAAAAGCAGGCCACATAACAATGTGGATAGCTGGTCCTGGGCTTCATTTTATGCTTTCTGTTACTGGGTAGGCAAGCTATGGGTGATCTGATGAAGTAACCTAAGACAGAAAGATGGTGAGCCTTCTGGGTATGTGTCTTCATTCCGGGTTTAGAATTTTTTCAGTTAAAAATCTCATACCCAGGCTTCTCCTAACTAGTATACCTATGTCGATACATGCATCCTATTTTAGTCTTTTCCCATATAGGTCGTTATAGAGTACTGAGTAGAGCTCCCTGTGCTATACAGTAAGTAGGTCCTTATGTGAAAGAAAGGGAAAGGGAAAGTCACTCAGTCATGTCTGATTCTTTGCGACCCCATGGACTTTACAGTCCATGGAATTCTCCAGGCCAGAATACTGGAGTGGGTAGCCTATCCCTTCTCCAGGGGATCTTCCCAACCCAGAGATTGAACCCAGGTCTCCTGCATTGCAGGCAGATTCTTTACCAGCTGAGCCACAGGGCAAGTCCAAGAATACTGGAGTAGGTAGCCTACCCCTTCTCCCGGGGATCTTCCCGACCCAGAGATTGAACCCAGGTCTCCAGCACTGTGGGCAGATTCTTTACCAACTGAGCTATCAGGGAAGCCCAAGGTCCGTATGTAGTTACCTGTTTTATATATAATAATGCATATATGTCAATTCCAATCTCCCAACTTAGTCCTCCTTCCCTCTATTTTTGTAACTAGAGATTGTCATATAAGGACTAATTTTTAAACATCACTGAAGGAGAGGTGTTCAAGTTAGTTATACTATAGGCCCCTACTGTCCTACTGTTCAACCACCTTTTTATTCCTTGGTTATGTAAGTTATTATAGTAGTATACTTTTAATTATTAATATTTTATAGAAAAACGCCTGACTCTTGGAGGAAAAAAAAAATCAAATTTTTAGAGACTAAAATCTCACAAATTTTTAATCAGGTATAATGAAAACAAAGCTATCAACAAATTGACAGGTAAGAAGGAGAGGAACAAAGTTGTATTTTAATTAGCAGAAACAAAACATGTTTCAAACATCAGGCAACACATGACGATATCTATGCATAAAACACATGATGTATCATCCTTTGTGAGATAAAATTATGTTTTTGAAAACCAGTAAAGTAGACCTAAATAAAAGGAGAAACATACTATGCTCATGGACTGGAAGACAAAGTAGAGATGTCAGTGTGCTGACAATCAACCTAAGATTCAATCTATTTCAACAGAAGAGTTAACAGATGACTAACAAAACTTGACAAGTTGAGTTTAAAATTTAGGAGAAAGACAAAGTCAAAAAATATAAAGACAAATACTAAAGAAAAATGACTAGATAGAGAACAAGACAAAGATCTATTATCAAAAAATATTTATTAACAGAGCACTTTTAAAGGCCATTGATGAAACCAGCAAGATTTTGACTTAGTAACAAACAAACAGACCAATGGAACAGAGTAAAATTCCACGGACAACCTGATGGCAATATAGAAACTTAGCATAACACTTGTCAACTCTGGTATTTCAGATAAATGGGGAAAGGATGTATTACTCAATGAACAGTACTAAATAAATACATTAGCTACATATATGGGGAAAAATAACATTGCAATTCCTACTTTTTACAAACATTTTTGTGAATAAAATGCTTAAATGTGCAGGGCAAAATTATAAAATTTTATAATTTTAAAATATGAATTATCTTTATAACATAACTGTAAAGAAGCAATCCTTAAACAAAATGAAGAAATACTCAAATTTGACTATTAAATGAATAACCTCCATTACTGAAAAAATACGGTAAGGGAAATTAAGGCAAGTCACATACTAAGAAAAAAATAGCAGTGCTGTATTCAAAAAAATATTATTCTTATCTTAAATAGTTGGGTCTCTATATGAAAGACACAAGAAATTCAGTAGAAAAAAATTGATAAATAATTTAAGCAGGTACTTCAGAGAAGAGGAAAAGGGACGTTTATAGCATTACAATTTTACTTCCAGAAACATGAAGAATCTCAAGGAAACAACCTAACCTTACACCTAAAACAACTAGAGAAAGAAAAACAAAACCCAAAGTTAGTAAAAGGAAGGAAATCACAAGATCAGAGCAGAAATGAATGAAATAGAGATGAAGAAAACAATAGAAAGATCAATGAAACTAAAATCTGGTTCTTTGAGAAGATTAACAAAATTGATAAACCTTTAGCCAAACTCATCATCCAAAAAAAGGTGGGGGGGTGGGTAATGACTCAAATCAATAAAATCAGAAATAAAAAAGGAGATGTTACAGTGGACACCACAAAAATACAAAGAATTTATAGAGGCTACTATAAGAAACTATCGGAGAAGGCGATGGCACCCCACTCCAGTACTCTTGCCTGGAAAATCCCATGGACGGAGGAGCCTGGTAGGCTGCAGTCCATGGGGTCGCTAAGAGTCGGACACGACTGAGCGACTTCACTTTCACTTTTCACTTTCATGCATTGGAGAAGGAAATGGCAACCCACTCCAGTGTTCTTGCCTAGAGAATCCCAGACGGAAGCCTGGAGGGCTGCCGTCTATGGGGTCGCACAGAGTCAGACACGACTGAAGCGACTTAGCAGCAGCAGCGTGAGAAACTATACACCAATAAAACGGACAACCTAGGAGAAAAGGTCAAATTCTTAGAAAGGCACAACTTTCAAGACTGAACCAGGAAGAAACAGAAAATATGAATAGACTCATCAAAACTGCTTAAATTGAAGCTGTGATTGTAAAACTTCCAACAAACAGAAGTCCAGAATCGGATGGCTTCACAGGTGAATTCTATCAAACACCCAGAGAGGAGTTAACACCTATTCCTCTCAAACTCTTCCAAAAAACTGCAGAGCAAAGAACACTCCCAAGCTCACTCTACAAGGCCCCCATCACCCTGATACCAGACACAGATATCACAAAAAAAAGAAAATTACAGACCAATACCACTGATGAACAAAGATGCAAAATTCCTCAACAAAATACTAACAAGCTGAACCCAACAATACATTAAAAGGATCATACACCATGATCAAGTGGGGTTTATCCCAGGGACACGAGGACTCTTTAATATACATAAATCAATGCGATACACCATATAAACAAAATTGAAAGACAAAAACCACATGATAATCCTAATAGATGTAGACAAAATTCAACACCCATTTGTGATTAAAAAAAATAAAACTCTCTAGAAAGTTGGCATAGAGGGAATATACTTCAACATAATAAAGGCCATATATGACAAACCCACAGGTAACATCATTCTCAACAGTGAAAAACTGAAAGCATTTTCTCTAAGATCAGAAACAAGACAAGGGTGCCCACTCTTAACCATTATTATTCAACATAGTTTTGGAAGCCCTAGCCATGGCAATCAGAGAAGAAAAAAGAAAGAAAGCAGTCCAAATAGGAAAGAAATAAAACTGTCAGTGTCTGCAGATGACTTGATTCTATACACAGAAAATCCTAAAGATGCTACCAAAACCACGTGAGGTCATCAATGAATTTGGTAAAGTTGCAGGATAGAGAAGAGGAAACTCAAATAAATTACCTGAGCAATCCAAAGTAATTAAAACAGCCCAGCATAATTAAACTATTTAATTTACAGTCATTTCTTATGTGTAGTGTCTCAAGGCACTTTATAGGAGCAGATGAAAGTTCTCTATTGAAAACCACACATCACTCCAGTCCTCAAAGAATTCTCATGCTTATAGTGGCAGCTCACAGTGGAAAGGGAGTGGGGAGGAGTACAAAACACAAATAAGATCAAGGCACATAAGATACTCATCAGAAACAACAGACACAATCAGAGCCTAAAAATGATAGGTACTAGCATTACCCAACTCAAAATGTTTAGTCTTTTTCAAGACTTGAAAATATGAGTGAGTATAGACATATCGTTCATAAAATTTTTTAAATACAGCATTTCTAGAAATAAAATGAATTGTCTCAATTCCCCTCACTTCTTGGAGCTGGCACTTGTTGCTGGCACTTTTTAAAGGCAGGTGTGTGAGCCTGTATCAGTGTGTTTGGGAGGAATGGAAGCCCAGCTAAATAAAGGAACTCCACAGACCTTAGGACAGAAACTGTGCTTACTCCCTAGTGATTTCAGCATGTGCTGGCTCCCTGGTGCAGTCTGCATTTACGCCTAGCAGCCTCCCATTTGTGGATGAGAGATGCTCTTGAACTCTTCAAACACTACTTGTTAGATCTTGGGCAAGGCAGCTCTCCCTTCAGAGCTCACCTAGTAGTTTTAGGCTGCTGACACCATTCCTCGGACATGGGTACCACTTTCCACTGGGAGCACCAAAGTCAAAGTTGCTCTGGGATCCAAGGGGTCTGTCCTTGCTCAGTTTCCAATTAAACGTTGCCTTTTTCTTCTATATTCTACAAATCTGACTGATGGTTTGGTTTCAAAAAAGAAAGTAAATTAAACCCAGTAGACTATCTGACATGTGTGTAACTTTAAGACAGCTGAGGAACAGGTGATCTGAAATCCACAGCCCTTTCAATTAATTTAGTGGACTCACTTGGATCTAATTCTAAGAAAACCCATTTAGTGGCCATCAAGCTGTCAATCAGAGACCCCTGAGTGAAGAGATGGGAGAGAAATAGGATTAAAGTAAAGCAATTACATTTTCCAAGGAGAAGACTTAATTTCATGAAAAGGAAGAGCAACAGGTGTTACACTGAATCAGCTAAAGTTTAGGTTTGTGTCAATTTTTTTCCTCTATACTTTTTCTGGAAAAATCCATAAGGATGGTCTTTTTTTAAACTTTATAACCAAAACTGGGAAAAGAGTACGACAAAGCTGTATATAGTCACCCTGCTTATTTAACTTATATGTCGAGTTGTCATTGTTGTTTATTTGCTGTTGTATCCACCTCTTTGTGACTGCATGGACTGTAAGCCCACCAGGCTCCTCAGTCCATGGAATTGTCCAGGCAAGAATACTGGAGTACAGAATACATGTACAGATGTAAGAGTTGGATCATAAAGAAGGCTGAACACCAAAGGATTGATGCTTTCAACTGTGGTGCTGGAGAAGACCCTTGAGGGTCCCTTTCAAGGGACAGCAAGGAGAACAAACCAGTCCATCCTAAAGGAAATCAACCCTGAATATTCATCGGAAGGACTGATGCTGAAGCTGGAGCTCCAATGCTTTGGCCACCTGATGCAAAGAGCCGACTTATTGGAAAAGACCCTGATGCTGGGAAAAACTGAAAGCAAAAGAAGGGGATGACAGAGAGTGAGATGGTAAGATAGTATCTATGGACTCTGTGGACCTGAATTTGAGCAAATTCTAGGAGACAGTGGAGGAAAGAGGAGCCTGGCATGCTTTAGTCCATGGGGTTGTAAAGAGTCAGACATGACTAAATGACTGAACAATCATGACCAAATAAGTCACTATATAATTTGTCTGCTACTCAGAGTTTGCTCAGTTTTCATTATGAGAGGTTTTTCACTTTAAAGATTAGGCCCCTGGCTTTTTATGGGTGCACACTAGTTTTTGAAATGCAAATCTCTCCCATTCTCCATCTAATAGAGTACTTACACATTAAAAACACCTGAAGACCCAAGGAGGCCATCAAGAGACATTTGTAACATGCAAAACAAACAACTAACTTCTGGAATATAAAAGAAATCTTGCACAGCAGAAAGAGAAAAAGAAGGAATTCAACAGACACTGAGCTAAGGATATGAAATAAGGCTCCAAAGAGGTAATGAATATAAGGAAATTCAATGGTGGCAATAATCAGAGAAACGTAAATTAAAAATAAGACTTTGTTGTTCAAGGTTAGTTACACAAGTGTGTTGTGTCCTAAAATTTTACTTTGCTGTGTACTTAGGACATTTTATCTTTTTCTTAGGTTTATCATATTTCACCAAGAAGTTAAAGAGGGCTGAGAAGTAAAAGCAGTAGAATAATATTTGAAAAGACAGATACCAATGTATATCCTTACAAATTGATAGGTTAGTTGCTCAGTTGTGTCTGACTCTTTGCAACCCCACAGGTTGAAGTCTGTCAGGATCCTCTGTCCATGGGATTCTCCAGCCAAGAATACTGGAGTGGGTTGCCATTTCCTCCTTCAAGGGATCTTCCCAACCCAAGGATCAAACCTGGGTCTCCACACTGCAGTTTGATTCTTTACCATCTGAGCCACCAGTGAAGCCTACAAACTGATAAAACTTAGACAACTGAAATATTATCAAATACTATCAGGGATGTAAGAAAATGCAATATCTTTTACACTCCTAGTAGGAACATCAACTGGCAACATGGTGGACTGCACCCAGCAGGCCTGCAAACCCTGCACTTGCCCAGCTTCAAGACTGAAGAGCCCAGAGTCAGCACCATGGACAGCAACAGTTTAATGGAAGCAGGGGTCTTATGTGCCTGAAGCAAGGTCACGGAGCGACACTCCACCACGTGTGGCAGGACATGGCACTACTTTTCACAACGGGGGGAGAGGGATGTTACCAGTTATAGAGCAAACTGACATCTACTTGGCTTATTGGTTACCAGGAAACCAGCAGAGGGACACGCCCCTCACTGCCCCTTTAATAAGATATCCATGGTGGAGAAGTTCTGATTTAAGATTACATTCATTAATTTAACATTTATACATACATTAATTTAACATTCACCAGCTGTGGTGGGGAAGTAAGTAGCAAGTACAATCACATGAGCAGGGTGCAAGTGAAGCAGGCCCTGGATGAGCAGGGCACATACAGACAGCAATCCCAGCGAGGAAAACATCAGGCACTGTTTAGTACCTTTTGGGAACCAATGACAAGTTTCATGGGAAACAATTTTTCCAGGGTTGGGCGGGTGTTTGGGATGATCTAAGTGCACTGGGGAGCGGCTGTGAATAAAGACAAAGCTCCTCTCACTCATCAGCAGCTCACCTCCTGCTGTGTGGCCCAGTTCCTAACAGACCAGTCGGTGGCTCAGGAGTTGGGGACCCCTGCTCTAGGACACAATTCCACTCCTGAAAATACACCAGAAACGCTCATTTAGATCCACATGGGAACATGTATAAGGAGATCAGCATCAGTAACAGTTCTTTATTCTGATATCAGTTCTGAATCTGATATTTGTTGGAAAAAAAAAAAAATGAGATACTACACCAGCTTTCCAGGCGATGGTAGTGGTAAAGAATCCATCTGCCAATGCAAGAGACATAAGAGACGCAGGTTTGATCCCTGAGTCGGGAAGATCCCCTGGAGGAGGGCATGGCAGGGAGTGGTCCAGTATTCTTGCACGGGAAACCAAGGGACAGAGAAGCCTGGTAGGCTACAGTCCATGGGGATGCAAAGAGTCAGGCACAAGTGACTTATCATGCACACAAGATATTACACATAGAAGTGCTTGGGTTAGTACCTTTCTACTCTGGATCACACGATGAGTTAGTAAATGGGGAGAAAAAACCCCAGAATATGATGGGACATACCTGGCCGGATCCAAGATGAAATGTGGAAAAAACTGAGGCTACCAAATTAAATATCACTCTAAACCCATTATTAGAAGTAAATAAAATTTCTCCTTGTAGTCTAGGCTTGTGGAGGAAAGTTAGGGTGGGGGCAGGGAACGAAAGCAAAAGAAAAAAGTGTTGGCAGAAGAGTGAGTGAATGAAGAAGTAATGAAGCCTGGAACAATTCAATTTTCTCAGTGTCTCTGGAGCCCTGGCACACCTCAGAAAGTCATCCTGGGCAAAGCAGATACTGATGGCTCAAGCGCTGCCAGGGCATACGAGGACTCATGAAGTGACAAGACAAGCAAAGGAAGTCTACTCAGCTGACACGGTGAGTGACAGGGGTGAGGAAGAAACAAGGCCTTGAAGTGGGAGATAAATCACAGAGGAAGAGCACAGAGGCGAAGGGACCGGAAAGAGGGCGGTGTTTCAGCTTCAGAGTCCCAGGCCCGTCAGAAGGTCTGCATCTAAATTTATATTCTTCATAAAGGTAATCTCTCCGAATTTTACCAGCCTGACAGAGGAGCTAAAGGCCCCATTTCTTGTCTCCTCTAGAGATAGGCTTTGCTATGGTTTGGTCCCACTTGTGTTAACAGCAAAGGAATTACATTTGCTATCTGTCCAGTGGTGTCACTTTGAGACCTTCGCCTGCAGAGAAACAGACAAAATGTCCAAGGCAGAGGTCCCCAACCCCCAGGCCAAAGACCAGTACTGGTCCATGGCCTGTTAGGAACTGGTCCCCACAGCAGGAGGTGAGCTGCTGGGCAGGTGAAGCTTCATCTGCATTTATAGCCAATCCCCATCACATTACCACCTGAGCTCCAGCTCCTGTCAGATCAGCAGCGGCCTTAGATTCTCATAGGAGCTTGAACCCTACTGTGAAGTGTGAACTCGAGAGATTTAGGTGGCATGCTCTTTAAACAATCACCCCTTCCACGCCGCCCAGCCAGGGAAAAGGTGCCTTCCACAAAACCAGTCCCTGGTGCCAAAAAGATTGGGGATTGCTGGTTCCAGGAATCAGCTAACACACCCATAGTTTCACACCATCCTTCCATCAGTATAAAATAAATGCATTCGGGAATTACCAGAGAAGAAATTTAGAGCAGCAGCAGCCAAGACGGCCGAGAAGACAAGTCTCTTTCATCCTGAGTCCCACGCAGCGGAAGGAGGTAATCGGCGCTGCTACAGCCACCCCGACATACATCGTTGACTGAATTAATCACTCAGGTCAGCTTTCCCATGTGCCCAGAAATACAATCTAAAAGAACTAGGGAGCCTTTGACGAGGACACCGATCAGTCACCACCCAGATTCACATTTAATATCATGAGGATTGATTGCCTTTCTACCTGAAATTACATAAGGAGGAAACCAAAACCTGCACAATTACCACATTTGGGCAGAGATGTTTAGCATTCCACAGACCTGATAACTGGCTTTGCCTCCTGTGGGGTCCTATTATTGCACTCAGTTAGCTAAATAAACGTGTAATCTATAACCGCTGGCATAAATTACCTATTTCACAGCCTGCTCCAGAGCATGAAAGAAATCAGGGAGAGAGGGAGAGACACCAATTTCTTTTTGTAATTCCATCTACTGCAGGCAAATTGATGAAATGGCTTATGCAGCTTATTAATTAAGTGAACTGACCCCAGAAAGGTAATACACAGCAGCTGCATCCAGCCAATCAAAGCAAGTATCTGTGGCTGTGACTCGGTGGGCTGCAGCTCGATTTAATAGAATTGACTGTTGCTTAGAGCCGTGCAACAGTCTCAAAGCGTGGGACTGTGCCAGCAGCTGCCCCATCATCAGGGAGCCTGTTGGGATGCAGAGTCTTGGGTCCCCACTCTGGACCCACTGTACACAATCTACACTTAAACATTCCCCCAAATAATTCATATGCACAATAAAGTGTGAGAAGAACTGGGTTAAAGGAATGATACTGAGCTGATCAAACACCCCCTGCAAGACTATCTGAGATCCAAGCTCACTGTGGGGATCCGAGACCACATGCAGTGATCTACTTTACACGGGCTCTGGCATCAGAGGTATAACATCCTTTGGCATTATATCCCAAAGGATACAAACATGACATCAACCTTTACCAGCTGTGTGCCCTTGGGTAAGTTGTCACCCTCTGTAGCTTCGGATTCCTTGACTCTAAAGTGGGATAACGACACTACTTTTCTCACAGGATTGTGATATGCCTGCCAAGCTGCAAGCACGTGGCCTGCTCTGAGCCCCCAAAATAACTTTATCCTCAATATCATCATTTGAGGGTAGAGATGCTGAAGGTGTGACTTGGGAAAGCATAACTGAATCCAGTGGCCTCTGCTGCTAAACCTTGATTATATTCAGTACATTTGCTGACCCTCTGCTTGCCTCCTCCCAGCTCAATTCTCTGCAGGAAACACATGGACTCCCTCAGTGACATTGTCTGAATCCTTAACATGCTTCTTACCTCCTAATGCAACTCATTTTTGTAGCAAGCTTTTTATCTTTTTTTTTTTTTTTTTCTTGAGGAGTGCAGATCTCAAAAGTAGGCCAAAGTGGAAAAGGTGCTGGTCTTTGTACAGATTATTTGCTATTCAGCAACATGCAGATTCTCAACTGGACCCATCTCCACATTCAGGCATCTCCAAGGGGCACACACAGAAGGGAAACTGTGCCCCAGAGCTAAGCTTCCACAATTTCTTCTTTCAAGTCAAGCATCTTATAGTACTGGTGGTATTCTGTGTCTGCTTCATTTTGCTTCTTCACTCATTATTCATTCATTCACTATTATTTATTCAGAGCTGTTGAAGTGTGAATGGTGCTAATGGAATTGCAAGATGAAAGAGACCTAGCCTTTCTCCACCAAAGATTTACACTGTAGTAACTTAACATCCAAACTATTACCATAACCATGTAAGATAAGTCTCCCCTCATCCCACTTATTTTTCCCCAGTGTTTTTCCTGCTATTCCTACAGGATCCCTCTTGCTTTCCTTTTCTTTCACATCTTGCCTTACTGTTCATTCTATATTTCTCTGTTCACTGGCATTGCCACTGGTTTTTATTGTAACACTAGAATTGGTCTCATAAGCTGATAACAAGAATGCATCTCCTCTGCCGTTTTAACTAGCACCTTTCCCAGTTGAATTGTCTCTTTCAGTTTATCTGAACATTCTGAGAGATAATTGCCCAATTTTAGTTAAAGAAAAATGCCATATGCAGTATATTCTCATGATCTGTACACAGTGGCAGCTCTTCAGTGAACAAGGAAAGCTGGCAGTTCTCATCTCAGGAAAAAAATGAAAACTAGACAAGTGCAGTATTGCATGTGACGATGAAAAATACTGAGCATATCTGGCAGCAAACAGAGACATGTCAATGTAGAGAAACTTTTAAGTCTGGGTTGCAAAATTCAGGATATGCTACCAGGAAATAGCACAGATTTGAATCTCAAGATATGGCTGCTTGTGAGGCCCACTGCTGGTCAGAGAGGAACACATAGGTTGCTGAGTTGTGCTTTTTTTTTTCCCGTGTGACCTCAAGGGTCCATGATGCCAGAAGCTCCAGACAACCATTGTTACTTTCACCTGACCACCATCTAGGTCACAGTCTCTGTGCTCAGTTGTCCACAACACAACAAGACCACTCTCCACACCCTCAGCCACTTGGCTTCAGCCATTTCCAGGATGTTTCCCCAACATTCTGATCCAAAACTGTAAACATCCGAAGGATGAAACATGTCATAGCAAAGGAGAACCAACTGGCTCTAACTCTTCAAACTGGCCCTTTAGGCAGGCAGAGAGGTAAAAAAAAAAAAAAAAGCCTTATTTCCAGAGGGTCGTCTTTCCCAGAAAAATAAAAACAATACAAAACAAACCTAAAACACTTTTCAGTTCAGTCGCTCAGTCATGTCCGACTCTTTGTGACCCCATGAATCACAGCACGCCAGGCCTCCCTGTCCATCACCAACTCCCAGAGTTCACTCAGACTCACATCCATCGAGTCAGTGATGCCATCCAGCCATCTCATCCTCTGTTGTCCCCTTCTCCTCCTGCCCCCAATCCCTCCCAGCATCAGAGTCTTTTCCAATGAGTCAACTCTTCACATGAGGTGGCCAAAGTACTGGAGTTTCAGCTTTAGCATCATTCCTTCCAAAGAAATCCCAGGGCTGATCTCCTTCAGAATGGACTGGTTGGATCTCCTTGCAGTAACACTTTTACCCTTCGTTTAAATCCAAGTTTTGGCAGCTCTATGCAGGGTGGAGCAGAGTGGGAGTTTGGGATTAGCAGATGCAAACTATTACACAGAATGGATGAACAACAAGGTCCTACTGTATAGCATGGGGATATGCAGATGACACCACCCTAATGGCAGAAAGTGAAGAGGAACTAAAAAGCCTCTTGATGAAAGTGAAAGTGGAGAGTGAAAAGTTGGATTAAAGCTCAACATTCAGAAAACTAAGATCATGGCATCCGGTCCCATCACTTCATGGGAAATAGATGGGGAAACAGTGGAAACAGTGTCAGACTTTATTTTTTGGGGCTCCAAAATCACTGCAGATGGTGATTGCAGCCATGAAATTAAAAGATGCTTACTCCTTGGAAGGAAAGTTATGTCCAACCTAGATAGCATATTCAAAAGCAGAGACATTACTTTGCCAACAAAGGTCCATCTAATCAAGGCTATGGTTTTTCCTGTGGTCATGTATAGATGTGAGAGTTGGACTGTGAAGAAGGCTGAGCGCCAAAGAATTGATGCTTTTGAACTGTGGTGTTGGAGAAGACTCTTGAGAGTCCCTTGGACTGCAAGGAGATCCAACCAGTCCATTCTGAAGGAGATCAGCCCTGGGATTTCTTTGGAAGGAATGATGCTAAAGCTGAAACTCCAGTACTTTGGCCACCTCATGCGAAGAGTTGACTCATTGGAAAAGACTCTGATGCTGGGAGGGATTGGGGGCAGGAGGAGAAGGGGACAACAGAGGATGAGATGGCTGGATGGCATCACTGACTCGATGGATGTGAGTCTGAGTGAACTCTGGGAGTTGGTGATGAACAGGGAGGCCTGGCATGCTGTGATTCATGGGGTTGCAAAGAGTTGGACACAACTGAGCGACTGATCTGATCTGATCTGATATTCTGTATCCTGTGATAAACCACAATGGAAAAGAGTATGAAAAAGAATGTATATATTTATATATAAGTGAATCACTTAGCTGTAAGTAGAAATTAGCACAACACTGTAAACTCAACTATACTTCAAGAAGATAATTTTTTTTAATTGCTCTCCAATCTACTCTTGCCCATTCATCTCCACTTCCAGCGCTCCCATACGAGCCTTCATCATTTCCACTCTCTATGGCAACTGCTACCACTCTTCATCCAATGCTTAACCCAAGTTGATAGAGCTGCCTCTCTAAAATCCATCTGATCGTCTGTGGGTTCCCATTGCCATGAGGACAGCATTCAAATTTCCCCATGTGGAATGCAAACCCCACCACCATCTGGTCCCAGGCAATCTGCAGTTTTCCTATGTTCCCCATGCATTAACTTCACAAGATTTGCCCCAGACCAGCTGTTACTCAAGCCGTTTCCCATCCAGAAATTTCTTTTACTTTCCTTACTAAATATGTCTGTCCTCTAGCACACTGTTTAAAACCAGTCTCTGTAGTTACCCTCTGTCAATAAATGATTGTGTGTTTTTATTTCCCTTCCCCTCTCATGACATAAGCCCCCCAACAAGGGGGCTTCCCTTGTGGCTCAGCTGGTAAAGAACCTGCCTGCAATGCAGGAGACCTGGGTTCGACCCCTGGGTTGGGAAGATCCCCTGGAGAAGGGAAAGGCTACCCACTCCAGTATTCTGGCCTGGAGAATTCCATGGATGCCCATGGGGTCGCAAAGAGTCGGACGCAACTGAGTGGTTCACTTCACTTCACTTCCCCTCTCATGACCTGATCTCTGCTTACTGCTCACCTCTGTACCTGCGGCCTCTCCTCCTTGGATCTCTGTTCTGGATGGAATGATCATCCCTCTCCTCTAGTACATTTCTTTCACTCCCCTCTTAGGTCTCAGCCTATAAACCATTATAATAGGTAAGCCTCTCTCCCACGGTCACTCCCAGATACGTTAAGACTCCCTGTTTCTTCTGTTTATCACATTATAAGTAAAGAAGCAGTTGTTTAACCTCTGTCTCTTCTGATGCACTGAAAGCTCTGTGAGGTCAGGAATAGGAACTCAGTCTTCACTTTGCCTGGAAGCTGACCTTGTCTGAAACTAGGTAGCTATTTACATATTGGAAGACTACAAGCTGCCTAAGACAATAATAATATAAATTATATGTAACATTTTAAAAACAAAAAGTTACTATAAATATTATAATAAAGACAGTAAGACTACCTTGATAACATCATTAAAACTGCTAAGGTGCCATCATTTCCCCTCCCTAAATGACTTACCCAAAGGAATATGTCTTCAAGAAGAATCATAATTTGGGAATATTTTAAACTCATTGGAGAAAGGCCTATTTTCATTTTTTTTAAATTCTCAGAATTAATAGCTATTATGAAGCTCTATTTATCTTAAATTCATAGAATCTGACATGTTAGTGTCCTCTGGGACTGCTATGTTTAATGGATACAATAAGAATAATTTAGATTAGTTTTCTTATTTATGTATAAATTTTTCTAAAGAATTTAAAGCAGAGTTAATAAACATATCTCCCTAAAATCTAATCAGTGTTTTCCTTTGACTATCAATTAGTTTTACACTAAATACCACACACACAAATTAAGCACAAAATTTAAATATTTTAACCAAATTTCACCAATTCCATTCAAAAAGATGTCAGTTGGGGCCTTTAAATATATTTCAGCTTCCAATTTTAGCCAGTTTAAATAAATAAATACAGTCCTGGTGTTAACTGAACAATTTCCACATGCTCTACACCTTTTCCTATGAGAAGATACTTGTTTTATCTCTTCTTTCAGACTGGAAGTTCTTTGAAGATAGGAAAGTTATAGCATTACTGTCACAGCTATAGTTTTTGAGCTAAGTGCCCAGGAAAAACACCAATGAAGGCCACTGAATCCAGCCTGGACTCTGGGCAAAAGGGTGACAAGTATCTCAAGCCCCACTCTGCCCACATCCTTCGGGGAGTCATCTTTGGGGTGGGGCTAAGCTAGGGTGTGGGTCCCTTGGCTGGAGCCCCAAGGGAACCTAGACTCTTCTTTTTCACGCATCAAGCATGGTAGCAGCACTGAGTGGTTGCCATCAACATTTGGACTTGGATATTAAGCTGGCTGAGATCAGACACCAGCGATTAGGGACAGTGCTGAGAAATGCCAGACTCCCAGCACAGCAAGTGGAAAGCTTGCTCGGGGACTATGTCCCTACAGGAATTGAGTCTGTGCACAGACTCTGGGAGATGAAGCCCAGCACACTGATCTCACCTAGCAACCTGGGGTGAGCCTTGAGACAACTTGCTAGAAATCCTGCCTTCCATCTCCATGCACCTCTTCTCTGTTCACAAACTCTCAATTTCAAATGACTGAGTTGCAACTTAAAACACTGGTGCTGTTTTTTCTTTATGGCACCGAATACACAGTCACTTTGAAACTGGTTTGGTAGCAACCAGTCAAAAGAAATCAGTCTTTAAGTGATTATTACCTAGATGAGAACTGAAATGAAAAAGGCAAAGTGACTATTCTTTCTGTGAACATCTGCTCACACCTGTGATGTCTCCTATTCCTACAACACGCCTATGAACTAGGTATTACTGGCCCTCTTTAAAAACTAGGAAAAGGAGAATCACTACACTAGATGGCCCAAGGTTCCATCATTGGTAAAAGGTAGTTTGTCAGAATCCAATTTTTTCAGTTGATTTTCTGTTGTTCCCTTCAGTGATAACACACACACACACACACACACACACACAACAACAACAACAGCTTGTTTTGGGGACAACAACAATACAGAGCTTTTGGATCCATAATTCAGTATTATCTGCAGGCCCCAGACAATGTGTCAGTTACCTTTTTCTTTCCTATCCCATCTGATCATCCATGTGTCTCAAGTGGATTTTCTGCTCAAATTCTAATTAAATCACAAATCAATGGTTGACTGTTTTTTTTTTTAATTAGCAGAATCCATTTTTAAATGAAAGCCTAAATCAGAAGCCCCACCTTCTCCTCCTCAGATACAAGGTGCCCTTGAACATCTTCTGGAATACTGGTATTTCAGAGCATGTGGACTTGGAGAGCCACTGCTTAGGTCAGGAAATGTCCTACAGGAAACAAACGAGCAAGTCCAGTGGTGAGCTTTCTGGTTTCCCAGAAGCTCTGTCTGGGACAGAAGGCCATGCCCTGCAGGAGAGGCGATGGCAGCTCATGATGTGTGAAGTGGCTGCCACAGCAAATAGAGGACAACATTTTCTCTGGAGTTTCAACTCACAAAATGGGAGAATCACCTCATTACCCCTGGATGCCTGTTACTGCAACTCAATTGTATGCTGGACAAATGTTGGTGTCATAAAAATTATGCTCTCCATATATCATGTTGAAATTGACCCAACCTCACCCTTACAATAAACTCACGAAATCACATGGATTTGCAGCTTGAGTCCATTTGTCTTCCTGATCCATTAACAATGCATTTATCATTAAATGAACTTAACATGATTTGGCTGCTGTTGGCTCACAACAGCGTAGGTGACCAAGGCACTGACATCACTTGGTGAATCTGATCAGGGGATAGAGACCCTGTGGGCACACAAGAGGATAGATTCTTTGAAAAAGGAGAAAAGGAGATTCAGCAGAAGGCCAGAAATCAAAATAGAAAGTGAAATCATGGTGCAGAAACACCCTTTGTGACAGTGTCTCTGACAAACATGGTTCCTCTCTTGGGCAATGAGGAGGAGTGAGCATCCTTCAGTATTTATGCCTTACTGTTCACCAGAGGGTTTCACTTACTGAGTTTGTCCCTAAAGCCTAGAAAAAAGAAATAAATACTGCCATTGTCTTCATCATTCGGAGGTAAGAAAAGAGAACTTTGTGATACCCGTATTGCCCTGACTTCAATACAAGATACTGCAAATGTATTCAACCCTTTCAACATGGTGGGTTAATCAGACAGACTTTTCAGAAACTTTAATGTCAGACTTCATCTCTCTATGGACCCCTACAGTCAATAAATCTATACAATCCCTCTGACCTTTAAGACAACACCAAGAGCAATGAAAGGCAATGCCAAAGAATGTTCAAACTACCAACAATCGGGTTATTTCATGTGCTAGCAAGGTAATGCTCAAAATTATTCAAGCTAGGCTTCAACAGTACATGAACCAAGAACTTCCAGATGTTCGAGCTGGGTGTAGAAAAGGCAGAGCAATCAGAGATCAAATTGCCAACATCTGCTAGATCATAGATAAAGCAAGGGAATTCCAGAAAAAAACATCTACTTATGTTTCGCTGACTATGCTAAAGCCTTTGACTGTGTGGATCACAACAAACTGGAAAATTCCTAAAGAGATGGAATACCAGACCACTTTAACCGTCTCATGAGAAACCTGTATGCAGGTAAAGCAGCAACAGTTAGAACATGGAACAACAGACTGGTTCCAAATTGGGAAAGGAGTACATCAAGGCTGTACACCCTGCTTATTTAACTTTTTTGCAGAGTACATCATGTGAAATGCCAGGCTGGATGAAGCACAAACTGGAATCAAGATTGCCGGGAGAAATATCAACAACCTCAGATATGCAGGTGATACCATCTAATGGCAGAAAGCCAAGAAAAACTAGAGAGCTTCTTGATGGGGGTGAAAGAGGAGAGTGAAAAAGCTGACTTAAAACTCAACATTCAAAAACTAAGACCATGGGATCTGGTCCCATCACTTCATGGCAAACAGAAGGGGAAAAAGAAGAAGCAGTGACAGACTTTATTTTCTTGGGCTCCAAAATCACTGCAGACAGTGACTGCAGCCATAAAGCTATGATAAACCTAGCTAGATAAAAAAACAGAAACATCACTTCACTAACAAAGGTCAGTACAGTCAAAGCTATGGTTTGTCCAGTAGTCATGTACAGCTGTGAGAGCCGGACCATAAGGAAGACTAAGCGCCAAAGAATTGATGCTTTCAAACTGTGGTGCTAGAGCAGACTCTTGAAGTCCCTTGGATAGCAAGATCAAACCAGTCCATCCTAAAGGAAATCAACCCTGAATATTCATTGGAAGGACTGATGCTGAAACTCCAATACTTTGGCCACCTGATGCAAAGAGCTGACTCACTGGAAAAGACCCTGATGTTGGGAAAGATTTAAGGCAGAAAGAGAAGAGGGCAGCAAAGAATACGATAGTTAGATAGCATCACTGACTCAGTGGACATGAATCTGACCAAACTCTCAGAGATAATGGAGGACAGGGAAGCCTGGCGTGCTGCAGTCCATGGGGTCACAAAGAGTCAGACACAACTTAGCAACTGAACAAAGAAGAGCAATGGAACAGACCAAAACAATGTGGACTCTTCCTTCCTAAGAACCACCCAATTTCAGTTTTCTTAGCCAAACAATAAGCCATCTCTTAACTCATGCTCCACATGTTCCACCAGTTTCATCCTGGATTCAAAGCTTTGCTGTCTGTTTTTACCCTCATCTAATTATCACCTTCCTATCGAGAGCACAGAACACTGCATCAAGAACTCAGTAGGGAACCTTGAGATTTCAGGCTGCTGGGGTGGGCCTGAACTTGCCTGCAGTTCATGGAGTTACATCAGAAACATTCATGAATCAAGAGAGCAGAAAAGGACATCCAGGTAGACAGAGTCTACCTGAGTCATAAACTGTGAGGTAGAAGCCGAGCAGGACAGGGAACTCTGGCAAGAAACAACGAGAAGGAAATCTCGGATCCCATGTGGAAATTCCTCTACTCTTTTTTAAATTTTACTTATTTTCATTTTTTTCCTAGGGTCTCTTCCTTCTTTTAAGGGCACCTATCCCATCAGGCGGAGAAGGCAATGGCACCCCACTCCAGTACTCTTGCCTAGAAAATCCCATGGACAGAGGAGCCTGTTAGGCTGCAGTCCATGGGGTCGCTGAGGGTCGGACACGACTGAGCGACTTCACTTTCACTTTTCACTTTCATGCATCGGAGAAGGAAATGTCAACCCACTCCAGTGTTCTTGCTTGGAGAATCCCAGGGACGGGGGAGCCTGGTGGGCTGCCGTCTATGGGGTCGCACAGAGTCGGACACGACTGAAGTGACTTAGCAGCATCCCATCAGGGGGACTTTACTATTTCCACCTCACTTTCTAATACCATCACATGGGGGAACAGGACTTCAGTGTAAGAATCTGGGAGGGAGGCACATTCAGCCCCTAATGCTCTGTAACCTCGCACAATCAAACTACTTAATAATGCTGAGCCTGTACAAGGGGGAATAGTGATATCTCACTCAAAGAGCCGTCTTAAAGGGCTGCTGTGAAACTCCAATGAGATACTACAGAAACAGTGCTTAGAATGGTACCTCATACTGTGTTCCCTTCTATTCTCTCAGGGAATATAGCTATTTCTTTCTGGGGTAGCACCTAAATGAGGAGTAAACACAATCTGCACTGTCCAGAGAAGCATACATAGAGTCCCTAGATACAGCAGGGATTCCCCTCATCTCTGCACTGTGGGCTCAGCTCTCGGTCCTTCACCCGGAGTGGTCTCCTATAAAGGGACCCAGGCCCAGAGGATGCTACCGCAATGTCAAGGCATCTGGACAGCAAGACTCTCGTGTTTACTTAGAAGCATCATATTTTAGGAAGATTGTTGACAGCTGCAGGCATTTCGAGAGGAAGATGACTAGGTTAGGAAAAGTCTGGAAACCATGGGAATTAGTGAACAATATACTATAAGTAAGGTTGCTAAATTTAGCAAATATAAATATAAAAAGTCCAGTAAAATCAGGATAAAGTGAAAAAAGAGTGAAAGGCGCTCAGTCGTGTCTGACTCTTTGTGGCCCTATGAACAGTCCATGGAATTCTCCAGGCCAGAATACTGGAGTGGGTAGACTTTCCCTTCTCCAGGGGATCTTCCCAACCCAGGGATCAAACGCATTTCAGGCAGATTCTTTTCCAGCTGAGCCACCAGGGAAGCCCATAAATACTGGAGTGAGAAGCCTATCCCTTCTCCAGCGGATCTGGCTGACCCAGGAATCAAATCAGGGTCTCCTGCATTGCAGGCAGATTCTTTACCAACTGAGCTATCAGGGAATCAGGATAAAACAGTGAATAAACAATGAAATAAAACAGTGATAAAACAGTGAATAAACTCAGATAAATGGTGAATTATATTTCAGTATAAGTGTGCTCCATGCAATACCTGAGGACTACTCATACTAACAACGTATTTCTTGGGTATCCGAGATTCAAATCCAACCAGGATCCCTCAATTTTATCTCGCAATCCTGGCTACAAGGAGTTTATAGTCTCTTATATGGAGGCAGTGCAAACTCATAAGACAGAATGTAACATCACAGTCATGAGCACGCATTCACATTTACACCCAAACAACATGAGCTACCAGGTATACAAATTTCTGAGTAAGCAATGGGAAAGTCTGGAAGTAAGGATCTGGGGAGAATTCTTCTCATTATAAAGAAAGTCATCCACACAAATATAAGTAAGGTGTAAGAACTGCCACAAAGTTACCCATATCCGTAGCCTCTGGCCTGTTGTAACCTGAGGATTCCCAGAGGTAATCTTGGCATCCAGTTCTCCCAGGTCCACTGTTAACTATCTGTGTCTCCCACTGTTGTAAGTTCAAGTTGGGGGAATTATTGGGATCGTACTCTGGACTCTTATTGACTGCCCAATGGATTAAGTCTTAGGTTATCATCTTTCCTTTAAAAGATATGAAGAAATCCTTCAAAGAAATGTATTTGCTTCTGGGAAGACAATGGCCTTCTCAAATATCCAACCTGCCGTATAGTATTCCGTGAATCTATTATATTAATATGACATCTCAATACAAAGTTCCAAACATAATAATGTAAATAAGCCACCAACAAAAGAAAAAGTGACTGTTTTCACAAATTCAGTGTGTTCCCACACTGTTCAGCTTTTCTCTAATCTTTACGCTGAGGAAAAGAAACTGCAAGAAGACACCTTGTTCAAGGAACTAAATGAGGAAGCTACCTGAGCTAGCATTTGCAATCACAGTAAGGGCCCAAAATAAACCCTTTAGCCCAGAAGAGACAGCTCTTGTCCTGACAGTTTCCATATTTACTGCCTTACAAACCTGCCCATCCAAGGTGCTGCATCTCTGAAATTTCAAAATAAAACTCGGGTAAACCAAACATTTGTTTTCTTATCTTACCTGGATAGGTAATATTCAGGACCCACAAAGAACAACTCCCCAAATTAGGCAAGACCTATCTCCCTCCAGAAGCATAAAGAGTGTGACAAAAATTACATAACTCAAGTCTGATGGAGCGTGGGGGGCCACATATACTTCTCAAAAGCAACAGGAGGGCTTGAGCAAAACTGTCAAAAGCCACCATTTCACTGCTCTGGAAATTGTCCAAAGACAAAGGACAGGCTGAGATGCGTTCATTTGTGAAACAGTTGAACTTATGATGATAACAGAGGATCCTTGTCCAGCACGCCCCACTTCCCTGTTAGTCAGTCTAACAGGGGAGGGCAGAGGGTGGAAATCAGCAACTTTCTTTCCCTGCTGATGGAGCCCCTTAAATAGAACATCATCAACTCATTATCACAGTAATCCAAGTATATGCCTCAACCAGTAATGCTATAGAAGCTGAAGTTGAATGGTTCTATGAAGATCTATAAAATCTTCTAAAACTAACACCAAAAAAGATGTACTTTTCATCATAGTGGGCTGGAATGCAAAAGTAGGAAGTCAAGAGATACCTGGAGAAACAGGCAAGTTTGGCCTTGGAGTACAGAATGAAGCAAGGCAAAGACTAACATAGTTTTGCCAAGAGAACGCACTGATCATAGCAAGCACCCTCTCCCAACAACACAAGAGACGACCCTGCACATGGACATCACCAGATGGTCAATACAAAAATCAGACTGATTATATTCTTTGCAGCCAAAGATGGAGAAGCTCTATACAGTCAGCAAAAAACAAGACTGGGAGCTGACTGTGGCTCAGATCATGAACTCCTTATTGCCAAATTCAGACTTAAATTGAAGAAAGTAGGGAAAACCACTAGACCATTCAGGTATGACCTAAATCAAATCCCTTACGATTATACAGTGGAAGTGAGAAAAAGATTCAAGGGATTCGATCTGATAGAGTGCCTGATGAACTATGGACAGAGGTTCATGACATTGTACAGGAGGCAGTGATCAAGACCATCCCCAAGAAAAAGAAATGAAAAAAGGCAAAATGGTTGTCTGAGGAGGCCTTATAAATAGCAGAGAAAAGAAGAGAAGCAAGAGGTAAAGGAGAATGGGAAAGATACACCCATCTGAATTCAGAGTTCCAAAGAATAGCAAGAAGAGATAAGAAAGCCTTCCTGAGTGATCAATACAAAGAAATAGAGGAAAACAACAGAATGGGAAAGACTAGAGATTCCTTCAAGAAAATTAGAGATACCAAGGGAACATTTCATGCAAAGATGGGCTCAATAAAGGACAGAAATGGTATGGACCTAACAGAAGCAGAAGATATTAAGAAGAGGTGGCAAGAATACACAGAAGAACTATACAAAAAAGATCTTAATGACCCAGATAACCATGATGGTGTGATCACTCATGTAGAGTCAGACATCCTGGAGCGTGAAGTCATATGGACCTTAGGAAGCATCACTACAAACAAAGCTAGTGGAGGTGATGGAATTCCAGCTGAACTCTTTCAAATCCTAAAAGATGATGCTGTGAAAGCGCTGCATTCGATATGCCAGCAAATTTGGAAAACTCAGCAGTGGCCACAGAACTGGAAAAGGTCAGTTTTCATTCCAATATCAAAAAGAGCAATGCCAAAGAATGTTCAAACTACCACATAATTGCACTCATTTCATATGCTAGCAAGGTCATGCTCAAAATTCTCCAAGCTAGGCTTCAACATTAGGTAAACCGAGAACTTCCAGATGTACAAGCTGGATTTAGAAAAGGCCCAGAGAAAAGAATCAGAGATCAAATTGCCAACATCTGATGGATCATAGGAAAAAGTAAGAGAATTCCAGAAAAACATCTACTTCTGCTTCATTGACTATGCTAAAGCCTTTGACTGTGTGGATCACAACAAACTGTGGAAAATTCTTAAAGACATGGTGTTAGGGAAATTAAATGAATAGTCTTGTTTAGGCTTCAGAGACAAAGCAGAGCCAGGCTCTGACCTTGCTTCTAACCTGGTTGGATACTGCCCTGACTAGGAGTGACTGTGAGTGACTGCCTGCTGTGAGTGCAAGACTTGCAGCACCAAGGAAATGATGGGGGGAGGAATCTTGAGATTATTGAACCCCTGGAGAGGGCCTGGTCAACCAAGCCCCAGACTTAGCAGCATTCCAAGTTTTATAAGACAAAACAAACAGCATTAACAAAAAACCAGGTCTGCAATTTGGTCACAGATTGATGGTGATATAAGTTTTCATCCATCCTGGGATTATAAGCATGAACCCTGAACTGCAATCTTTGAAGTCTCATGCACAGAGTGGACATGCTGCTTGGGACCCTTTCCCAACTGGGACTCCAGATGTGCTGTGGCACAGGACTTCCCAGTGCTATTTAAGTCTGGATGTTGGTCAAAACCCAAATTGGTGATGTATCCTCTGCTCTTTCTATTTCTCTTTCCTTTTAAAGTTAGTATGTTGAAAGCAAGCTATATAATTCTCTAATAAATATGTGCATTATTTATTTGTATATAACAAGTGGCTCATTTTGTTAACAAATGAACCTAACATGGAAGTGAAAACTTTCAGCAAAACAGATGAGAATACCAGACCACTTTACCTGCCTCCTGAGAAACCTGTATGCGGGTCAAGCAGCAACAGTTAGAACCAAACATGGAACAGACTGGTTCAAAACTGGGAAAGGAGTGCATCAAGGCTGTATATTGTAACTCTGTTTATCTAACTTATGCGCACAGCACATCATGAGAAATGCCAGGCTAGATGAATCACAAGCTGGAATCAAGATTTCCCAGAGAAATATCTATAACCTCAGATATGCAGATGACACCACCCTTGTGGCAGAAAGGAAGAGGAACTAAAGAGTCTCTTGATGATGGTGAAAGAGGAGAATGAAAAAGCTAGCTTAAAACTCAACATTCAAAAAACTAAGATCATGGCACCTGGTCCCATCACTTCATGGCAAATAGATGGGGAAAAAGTGGAAACAGTGACAGACTAGTTCTTTGGACTCCAAAATCACTGCAGATGGTGACTGCAGCCATGAAATTAAAGACACATGCTCCTTCAAAGAAAAGGCTATGACCAACCTAGACAGTGTATTATAAAGCAGAGACATTACTTTGCCAACAAAGGTCCGTACAGTCAAAGCTATGGTTTTTCCAGTAGTCATGTATGGATATGAGAGTTGAACCATAAGAAGGCTGAGAACCAAAGAATTGATGCTTTTGAACTGTGGTGTTGGAGAAGACTCTTGAGAGTCCCTCAGACAGCAAGGAGATCCAACCAGTCCATCCTAAAGGAAATCAGTCCTGAATATTCATTGGAGGGACTGATGCTGAAGCTGAAGCTCCAATATTTTAGCTACCTGATGCGAAGAGCAGATTCATTGGAAAAGACCCTGATGCTGAGAAGACAGAAGGCAGGAGGAGAAGGGGACGACAGAGGACAAGATGATTGGATGGCATCACCAACTCAATGGACATGAGTTTGAGCAAGGTCCAGGAGATGGTGAAGGGCAGGGAAGCCTGGCGTGCTGCTGTCCATGGGGTGGCAAAGAGTCAGACACAACTGAGCTACTGAACAACAAACGTTAATTCAATGGTGAGCTCAATGGCAAGGAAACAAAACCATCTAGCTCCACTCTGGAACTGGGAATGGATCAGCTGACTAGCCAGGGATTTAACAATGAGTTCTCAGAGATCAAAGAGCCACAGGGGCCTGAAATCTCTCCATTTATCCTGGGTGAACCAGAGGCTGAGACCCGTACGCAACTGAATGATTCACTGCAGAGACTCCAGGAGGTTTTCTGAGGTAAAGCAAATATCCTAAGATTGGATTAAAGTTACGGTTGCACAACTCTATAAATGTGTTGAAACTAACTGAATATTTACAAGGGGTGAATTTTTATGGTATATAATTTATACCTAAAGAATGCTATAACAAATTCACACAATTCCATACAAAATATATGCATTAATTTCCTTACATACTAACAAGCTCCATTCCAAGAGTTCATGAGTCCAATTTGTTCCTAAGTCCAACAAAGTTAACCTAGGTACCCAACTAACATATAGTACTGTACTGTGATAGGCTTATAACACTTTTCACACAAATAATACATAACAAACAAACAAAAAATAAAGAGAACAGTTTTAATCTTATAGTACCGTACCATGAAAAAAGTATAGTAGGGCAAGAACTGGCATATGGGGCTGGCAAGCACGTTTACATCTTTGAAAGTTCGAAACTTGGAAGTGCATATGTAGGGGACTTACTGTGTAACAATGCAAAAGAAAAGATGCAATCCACATATCTGGATACCAAATGAATCTGAAGATATTAAGTTAGGCTTTATTTAAAAGATTTTAAAGTAATAGCTACATGAATTTTTTAAGTATTATAAAAATTTAATAATTTTTTATTGAAGTGTTATCTAATAGAAATTTAAGACCGGTACTGTCCAGTATAAATTTCTGCAATGGTGGAAAACCATAGCAGTGCAATCCAGCATGTTGGCTCCTATTCTCAGGGGACTGTTTTGCTTACTTGAAACACGGCTAGTGTAACTAGGAAACAAAATTTTTTATTCTATTTCATCTTAATTAATTTAAAGTTAAAACGCCATTTTTGACTACTGGCTACTTTATGTGATAACAAAAGGCTAGAAAGAGCCCAAATATCCATGCAACTTTGTTTATGAAAAATGGCCAGTTAACACAACACTGAAAGTGACAACTGATAGTTTGATGGTTTGAAGTAGAATGTGCTCTGCTGCTGCTGCTAAGTCGCTTCAGTCGTGTCCGACTCTGTGCGACCCCATAGATGGCAGCCCACCAGGCCCCGCCGTCCCTGGGATTCTCCAGGCAAGAACACTGGAGCGGGTTGCCATTTCTTCTCCAATGCATGAAAGTGAAAAGTGAAAGTGAAGTCGCTCAGTCGTGTCCGACTCTTAGCGACCCCACGGACTGCAGCCTACCAGGCTCCTCCGTCCATGGGATTTTCCAGGCAAAAGTACTGGAGTGGGGTGCCATTGCCTACTCCCAGAATGTGCTCAGTCGTGTCCAACTCTTTGAAACCCCATGGAGTGTAACCCGCCAGGCTCTTCTGTACTTGGAATTTTCCAGAAGAATACTGGAGTGGGTTGCGACTTACTACTCCAAGGAATCTTCCTGACCCAGGGACTGAACCCACATCTGAGCCCCCTGCGTTGGCAGGCAGACTCTACCCCAGTGCCACCTAGGAAGCCCCTCCTTCCTAGGTGGCAAAAAGCAACTATACCACAGTAAAAATTAATTTTTTTAAAAGTGGCCAATTTAAAACAATGGGAAATGAATGGATAGTAAAGGAATATATTTTTAAGGACTTCAACTCAAGAAATGCAAATTAAGGTAATGTGATACTATTTCTACCCAATTAAATCGGCAAAAGAAAAATACATTGCCCATTAGTCCAAAAATTTTTCACTAACAGATGGAGGAACTTGATTTTTAAGACACTGATTGAATAATCAAAGAATCTGGCTTCTGGAGGGGAAATTGACTCTGTGTATCAAATAATTTAAAATTATGCTTTTAGTTGATTCAGAAATTCCACTTGTTGGAAATGACCCTAAGAAAGTAATTTAAATTCAGTGTAAATGTGCTCACTACTGTGTTTACAATAATAAAACACTGGTAGTAAATTAAATATTTAAGAATATAAAACTAGTGAAATAAATTAACCATTGTATTGGTAGAATTATAGTGTATTAGTATTTTAATATTTTTTTATTTAAACTTAAAATGTTTGTTAGGAAACATAAAAAGTAGGCTGCACAACATTAGAAAGTGTGATTTTACTTCTGAAATCTTTATGTCTATGTTTGCCGGTCTCTATATCTAGAAGCCAAGGAAGTCGGAGGAGCAGCAGGACTCATGTACAGGTGATGAAACTATGAGCATATCAATTAGGGAATCTCTGTTGGCAAGCACAGAAATCAATTCCTGTTCCATTATGCAGACACTGTTTACTTAAGAAGACTGAAAAAAAAAAATGGATTAACTTATATTGAATCTAACCAAGGGGGAAAGAGAGAGGGAGAGAAAGAGAACAAGAAGCACAAAAATGTAGGAGAATTACTGGGTTGGCTAAACAGTTCATTGGAGTTTTTCCATAACATCGTATGAAAAAACCCAAATGAACTATTTGGCCAACCCAGTACATGATGCACAACTCTACATATGGCTTTACGAAAACAACTTTAAACACCTGGAAGCCTTCTGATGGTCCAGACAGTAGGCCTTTAGTTGCTGGACTATAAGATGGTCCAACATATATCTATAGAGAAGAGACCAGGTAGCAAGGGTCAGAGGTGTGAGAGAGAGTTCAGGGATCACGTTAGTAGCCATGTACTGAGTGGTATCCAAGTGTTTCAGTAATTTTAAACAACCACTACTGCTGTACTCATGCAAGCAGGTTGACTATCAGCTTTGTCTGTATCTACATCCAAACATCCCATATTTACTATTTCTTTTCTTCATGAGGTTTCTGTTCTTTTGTTAGAAGCATGCTTCAAATATATATATTTTAGGAGAGAAGAGAATATTAACACATGGATTATTCTAAGAATTAAATTCCTCAAAATTTAGATAGATAAGACAGATAAATAGGGATATAAACACAGAGATATATTTGTCAAATAATACCATTCCAAAATGTAAAACTCTTGTTTCCATTATTTATTTTTTAATGATGTATAGATATTTTTCTTCTGACTCCTAAGTGCAAATTTTGCTACTGAGGAATCTGACAGCAGTCATAGTTTGTGTTTCTTGTGTGTTTACCTTCCTTTGGCCTGCAGGTATATATGGTTTATATCCTTAGAGTGCACAGGTCTTAAATACCAGGTATGCCTGGGAGATGGTGCCTTTTCTGATTAATTTAGACTAGAATGCTCAACATGTTCAGTCTGGAAACCCTGATCTTTCTTTCTCAGAGTGAACTTTACTATTTACTCATTGTCTCTACTCGTTGTTCCTTCTTCTACTGCTGAAATGCATATATTAATAAGTTGAAAGTCTTGGTCCCCCAAGGCTCCTATCTTCTCCCTTATGAATATCAGCTCCTTTTATTCTTAGTCCATGTTTTAAGAGGTTTCTGGCACTTGATCCTTCAGAGAACTATTATAATTGAGGTCTCAATAGTGGCCAGTCTATTCTTCAACTAATCTGCAAAATGTTTACTTGTGAAGATAGGTTTTGTTGTGCAAGAAAGTCTCTTTGCTGCTGTACTTGAAACCCTTTAGATGCCTTTATTTACTTACTATAATGCTATTTTCCATCTATCTTCTTCTACCAATTCTACTCCACTGGTTGTGATTATTTTTCTTTTTTTTTCTTTTCTGACCTATGGTTCCCAAGTCCACTCTATTAGCAAAGAACAGTGATCTTTCTCAGCCCACTGGTCTAAGTAATGGCTATTGGAATGATCTAAATGGTGATGGAAAGACACAAGCACTTTTCCCACAGATCTGCAGTACAGAGGCAAGACACTTCCCTGAGAGTGGTGAACATCTTTCCACGTGCTTACCTGATTGTTGTTGTTTAGCCGCCAAGTTGTGTTCAACTTTTTGCAACCCCAGGGACTGTAACCCACAGGCTCCTCTGTCCGTGGGACTTCCTAGGCAAGAATACTAGAGTGGGTTGCCATTTCCTTCTCCAGGGGATCTTCCCTACCCAAGGATCAAACCCGCATCTCCTGCTTGGCAGATATATTCTTTACCACTGAGCCACCTGGGAAGCCCATGTGCCTACTTACCATCCGTTTATTCTATTTGTGAATTTCTCAACTTCTTTCACCCATTTTCACACTAGATCGATTCATTCTTTTTATGTATATTCTATATAGTAGACCTTTGTTGGCTATGTGGTTTATTTTTTCCCAGACCATAGGTTGTCTTTTCAACCTCTTAACACTATCTCTTGTAGAACGAAAGTATTTAATTCTAATAAAATCCAATTTATTGATTTTTTTTTTTTTTTTAGTGAATCATGAGCTTGGTATAATGACTAAAAATATTTCCCACACCCTTGGTCTCACAAACTTTCTATCATTTCTTCTAAAAGTTATACTTATTAATAAATCTATAATTTATTTTGAGTGAATTTGGATATATGATACGAGGCTTGGGTTTACTTTTTTTTAACTGGCCTTATGTTTTTTAGAGCAAATTACATTTGGCAGCATTTTTACTCTCAGTTGATGATCTTGCTTCTTAAGTCACTGAAAAAACTGAAGTAATCAGAAGATCGTTTCTCATGACTTTTATAACTCACCTATGTATTGAACAACATTTATATTCATATGCTGTGCCTTCCCTCACGTTACAACAGATTAATATCTGCCTTCCCTTATAAAGCATCCTCCTCTCCTCTCTTACTTATACAAGGATAGCACTCCAGCAATATTTCACTCTCTCAAATAGTATCAGTTTCCTCCCTCAGTTGGATTATTCATATTAACATATGAACATACTGCTATTTATTCTATAGTAAAACCTATCTTGCAACTAGAGATTATCATACTAAGTGAAGTAAGTCAGAAACAGAAAGACAAGCACCATATGATATCTCTTATATGTGGAATCAAAATATGGCACAAATGAGCCGATCTACAAAACATAAACAGACTCACAGACACAGAAAACAGACTTGTTTTAACATTTGCCGGGGGAGAGGGGGAGAGGGCTGGACTGGGAGTTTGTTTGGGGCTGGTAGGTGCAAACTATTACATTTAGATAAACAACAAGGTCCTCCTGTATAGCACAGGGAACTATATCCAATCTCCTGGAATAAACTATAATGGAAAAGAATATTCAAAAAGAGTGTATGTATGTGCAAAACTCAATCACTTTGCTATACAGCAAATCAACTATACTGTATACCAACTATATTGTATACTGCTATACTGTAAATCAACTATACTTCAATTTAAAAAATCTAAATCTATCTTGCACATGCTTTCCCTTCAAACTGCTACCCATTTATTTGTTCCCCTTCTCATGAGAAGTATTTCAAATTGATGATCGTAGTCATTGTCTCTTACACTCGTGCTAATCAGTGATTTCCCATTATTCCATTGAAATCCTGTTTTTAACAGCCTTTGTGTTATTAATCCAATGCTCAAATCTCAGTCCCTATCTCATTAGAACAGCAGTTTACATCATGGATCCTTCCCTCCTCCTAGAAACAAAATCACGTTTTGGCCTCTAGGTTTTCCTCCTACTCCATCGGTTGTTCTTTCTCGGGTCACTTTTTTATTGTTTCCCTATTTCTCTAAATCCCTAGGGATTTTCAAACTGAAATAAAAATCACAGATATTTATCTTCCTTCAATAACCAGTCCACAGCCTCCTTCTCAGCCTCCTCCACAGCCTCCTTCTCAGTACCATGCTCAGGACTCTTACGCCCTTCACCAGAACAAATCTACTCTTGCCCACAGACTTTGCTGTGTCCTAACAGAGATGCTCTGTGCAGATCTGGATCCCATGGCTCAGGAAGCTCAAAGTGGTTCTCTCATGCATCAAAGAAAAGATTCCCCCTTAAGATGTGAGGGTCTTAGGGTTGTGAGAGGGTAGGTAACCCAGAGGCAACACCAAAGCATCTGCAATTAATGGACTGCAGAGTAGCAAAATTCCTTCACATGCTTAAATAACATGAGAGTCTGCTTTTTGTGATTTCCAAAGACCAATTTGCAGTCAAGTGTAGGGCAGAGTGACAAACAATGATGACTAGAATTCAAGTATGCTTTAAAGTGTCCTGTAATGGGACTTCCCTGATGATCCAGTGGTTAGGACTCCACACTTCCACTGCAGGGGGCAAAGGCTCAATCCCTGGTCGAGGAACTAAGATCCCTGCAAGCTATATGGTGTGGCAAAAAATAAATAAATCAAAATAAAGTGTCCTATAGCTAGGGTACCCACCTCTCTTGCTGAAGATAGAACACATCAACGTTAAGTAATCTTTCTTCTCATGATTTGTTCTCACACAGAGGGGTTTCTTGGCAGGGATCCCTAATAAAAATGTATTATTTTTTCCATTCTTCATTTTGGCCTTCATTAGTTTCCTGTAGAGCTTCTCCTTCTACCTCCTTTCACTTTATTAAAGCTCATCTTACGGAAATTATCTTACACTAAGGAACATAAATAAACTTTTATTTAGCAAGCTGTGGAAATTAGGGACATGTAGCAAAGAGGACTGAGCTCATTAAGCAGCAAAGTCACTGATGCTCTTTCACTCATTACTCATCCATTCCACTGATCGCTTTAACAGGAGGGGAGGCACCACTTCTGCCCTGGATCATGGCATCCTTCTCTACGGGTGTCACAGAAGATAGGAGGCAGGCCAGCCTGTGGGCTTTGGTGCTTCAGGAGACACAATGGGAGTGCCATCACTGATGGCTCTGGGATTGGGTATTAGCTCTCGGACTCTTCCCTGCCCTTCTCACTCTGGAGCAGAAGCACCAGAGGCACCGCTGACTTTAGAAGATGCTCTGAAATCGGGGCTTCGTGCTCCACATCTGGTGGGCACTAGTTCAGGGGATCTGCAAAAGCAGCCTCGTTCATTTCTATTGTGCCCTAGTTTATTTCCGCTCTAAACCCATGCTTACAGAGTAAGCTCAGCACTGACTCTACCACTAGTACTGCTGGAAGCATCCTTTACTCCCAATAATTGAAAGAATTTGTGATCCATTTCATCACAAGACTTGTTCAAGTTCTTGTAACAGGAAAAAGGGAGAAACTGATTTTCAGACTCTGAGTCAGGTTAGGGAGCTTGTAAGAGACTTCTAATTACACATGGGAACAGACAGCAAGAAACCATCATCTGTGTTTACACAAATGCATGGCAAATTTTCAGCTACCGAATCACAAGGAAAAGCTGCTTGAGGAAAACACAACTTTTAAGAGAAATACAATTGATTTATTAAAACAATATTATCTTCAGGTGTATAGTGGCGAGATTCAGTATTTACAATTCATTTTCCATTAAAAGTTATTACAAGGCAATGGCTATGATGCCCTGTGCTAGACAACATACCCTTGCTGCTTCTCTATTTTATACATAGTAGTTAATGCTTGAAGTTGACTTACCTGAAATATAGACTATGAGGCATATATGAAATTCACCTTGGTGAATGGGATGAGGTGACACTTCACAGGAGTGGACCACCATCCTCTGGAGCAGCCGGTTTTTGTTTGTGTTTTGGCCACCTGGCATGTGGGATCTTAGTTTCCAGACTGAGGATCAAACCTGGGCCCCCTGTATTGGAAGTGTGAAGTCTTAGCCACTAGACCACCAAGGAAATCCCTAGAGAAGGAGGCTTGCAACAGAGCTGTTCCTTTCTAGAACAGCAATATAATAGGTGCCACAAGGTAATTCCGTGTAGTTATTTCTTTAACAAGGGGAAATGATTCCCCTGGTAACAACTCCTGTGAAGAAATCTAGTAATGTTGTAATCTCAGCTATGTGTCAGGCACAGTCCTAAGACTTTACTTCTGTGATGATATCAAATCTCTGAAATAACTGCATACGTTTGGTATTACTGTTACCCAGACCCCATTCCATTTCACCTGTGAGAAAAGAAGGACCAAGCAAAACATCCTACAGCTAGTAGGCAGCCGTGTCAGGAGTGAGAACAAGGCTGCTTAACTGGAAAGCTGTTGCGTTTGACTCCTACCCTCCAACACGTGAAAAGTCACGATCACAGTCTACATATTCATCCCGGGTAAAGGAGATGATATATGAAAGTCTCAGTCTCAGTTGTGTCGAACTCTTTGCGACCCCATGGACTACAGCCCTCCAAGCTCCTCTGTCCATGGAATTCTCTTGACAGCAATAATGGGTGGGTTGCCATTCCTTTCTCCAGGAGATCTTCCTGACCCAGGGATCGAACCCAGGTCTCTTGCCTTACAGGCAGATTCTTTACAGTCTGAGCCACCAGGGAAGTACCAAAGAAGATGAAATACAAGTCATCAAAGTAAGCAGCAGGTTGAGATTAGGAGAAGTGGAGCAGCTGGTGCCTGAAGTTAGAGGGTAAGAGTCTAGAGAGATTACAGCAAACTCATCATAGAGCAAATAGGAACTAAGCAAAGGATACAGACAAGGACCAAGGACACCACTTCAACGTTCTATGTGTTCGGGGCACAAAAATGCAATGCCAAGTCAGCATGAATAAGAACATGAAACCCAGTGCGTCTTTGCACAGATTTTCCTCTCTATTCAGTAAGAGGGGCGACAGGGAGAAAGGGAATAGCTAGAATCAGATTGATTCTCCAATGCAGAGTGGTAATTAACCCTTCTCAGAAATGACTTCCTGGGGACATCAAAGGAAAACCTTAGCTAGGTGGCGTGTGCCCATGTAACACTGGAATTTTATTGCTAAAGAGAGCTAGCTAATCAAGGCTCAGCAGTTACTGGGAAGACACTCCTGCTCCCATTCTGCCCAAATGAAGAACTACTTTAATCAACAGATCCTGGGGGCACAAGGGCCGGGTTCTTAAATTTGTTGACTAGGAAAGAAGCATACATGGGCTTTGTTTTATTTACTGATTACAAAATGAATACATCTTTATTCTGGGAAACAATTAAATTTGCAGAACTGTATAAAGAAATACGGGCTTCCCTGGTAGTTCAGTGGTAAAGAATCCACCTGCCAATTCGGGAGATGCAGGTTGGATCCCTGGGTTGGAAAGACCGCCTGGAGAAGGAAATGGCAACCCACTCCAGTATTTTTGCCTGGGAAATCCCCATGGACAAAGGAGGCTGGCAGGCTAGTCCATGGGGTTGCAAAAGAGTCAAACAGCACTTAGCCACAATAAAGAAATATGCAGGGGAGTAAAAGGTACAAGCTATTGGGTATAAAATAAGCCACAAGGATGTATTGCACAGCATGGGGGAACAGAGCCAATATTTTATAGTAACAATAAATAGAGTATAACCTAAAAGGGAAAAAGAAATTTCGATCTCCCATATTGCCACTCTTTAGAGGCAATCATTGTCAGCTGACATAACTTTTTCATACCCTCCATCTACTGCTAACTTGAGATCCCCACATGACCCACTAAAGTCCATGATGTCCTGCAGAACTTGTGCCACAAGCATCTAATAAGGAACTCTTCTCCCTTCTTCTTGGGCTCTGAACACAACCACTTCCTCCCCTGTGATGGACAATTTGATTAAGGAAGACTGGACTAAATCTGATGTGTTATCGGGGCATGGGATTTTTCTCAGCCCTCAGAGATAAGATTGAGCGATGCTAGGAAACGCACGCTGTTCTGGGGTAGCCAGAGCGAGATCTTCAGATAGCAGTTCCTTTGTCAGCTTCACGCCAAACTCTACAAAGTATCCCAGGGAAATAAATTAGCTGGCAAGCCCTTTGCTTATCAAATCTTTTCCTATTTCAGGGCTGTCACCCTCTGAGGGGAGATAATGGGGGAAAAGGTGCCACTTCCCGGCACAGAAAGTTCCAGTAAAGAGCCCTTCACGAAGCTCGTTCAAAAACTGAAACTAGGGTCTGGGACAACTTTCACCAGATTTCCTTCTCTGTTATCACGTACTGTGTTCACGTTTCTGGTGGGGCTACACGAGCTGTACACGTGTGCACGTGCACACAGAAATACATGTCGTTGATGCATTCGCCATCAGCTGATGTTCACTGACCTTCACCTACGTCCCAGGGGCCATTTTGGTTACTGCTGTAGTAATGAAAGCACTGTCTGCTCTGGAGGGCTTATATATATATTTTTTTAAATTATATTTTTATTTGACTGTGCCACTTGGCATATGGGATTTTAGTTCCCCAGCCAGGGAATGAACCTGTGCTTCCTGAAGTGGAAGTGCAGTTTCAACCACTGAACCGCCAAGTAAGTCCCTAGAGGGCTTACATTTTAGTACGAGGTACAAACACAAATAATACCTAGTTCAATTCAAAGTATCACACAGCACAGTGATAGACAGTTTAAAAAAAAAAAAAAATCCACCTGTAATGCAAGAGTTTTAGGACATGCAGGTTGGATCCCTGGGTCAGGAAGGTTCTCTGGAGGAGGGCATGGCAACCCACTTCAGTATTCTCACCTGGAGAATCCAATGGACAGGGGAGCCTAGAAGGCTATATAGTCCATGGGGTTGCAAAGAGTCAGACACAACTTAAGCGACTTAGCATGCATGCACAGACATGATAAGATGCTTCTATTCCGCAAGAGATAGTCAGGTAAAACCTTCCAAGGAAGTGTCTTTCAGCTGAATCTGAATAAAATGAGGAGGCAAGACCATGGATGACTAGAAGACAAACCAATTAAACAGAGGGAAAAGTACAGTGGCCTAGGGAAGCAAGAGGAGGAAGGGATGGAAAATGTGGTAAATTCGCTTGGCTTCTTTAGAAACACAGCACTTGTGGCTGGAAGGAGGAAAGGAAAGGGGAAGTGGAAAGAAAGGCCTTTAGAAGTCAGATAAGCAGAGCCTGAAGCACCATGAAAAGATATCACTATGGAAATCACTGGTTTCTCCCCACTTCTGCAGCCCCGAGGTCTGAATTCCTTCCCCCGGGGACCCACTGAAGACCTGGACGCCACTCACTACTCAGCTCCAGGTCCTGACCCCTGGCTCAGCTCTGAGCTTCTCTTACTGTCCTGAGCTATCTCAGCTACCCAGCTCCCCGACGTGCTTCCTGGCCTCCCTGCCTCCACAAGGGCCATTTCCTCAGCCTCAAAAGCTTTTCGCCATATTGACCTGGTGAATTATGACCCTTGTGAGAAAAAAAAACACCTTTTATGCGAGGCTTTTCCTGGCTCACACACGAAACCACCCTTGTCTTCATACCACTTTTATTTCCAGTGTGTTTGATAGCTGCTTTGGGATAATTATTTGTCTGCAATACAGCTTCCCACATAAAAAGACAAACTTTGTGCAGTCACAAATTAGCTTTTTATCTTTAGACTTCATATGGTTAGCACAAGGCCCCATGCATGCTAAAATAAAAATAGTAATAATACACATGAATAAGTGACTGAGTTTGTGAGTACCTACATGAATGAAAAGTTGTCTGAATGAATTTGGGGTTTGTTTTACTTCAGGTCAATGATACAAAGTCATCACAAAATGGACTCCTCTTTTACTCTCATTCAGCCAAGAAGACAATTTTTTTTTCTGAACTTTTTCTTTTCCAAATAGAAAACGCAAGTGAAGTGAATGTCAAGAATGTTCCATGCATGGAAAATATAATAACTACATAATACACCTGTCAAAATGGTGTTTAAAATAAAATGCTAACAGACCCATATAACTGAAGAGGCTTTGTGGGAGTTGCTATTATAAAGCAGTTTCTAATGCTCAGCAAAGAAAATTATCACCTACGTGAAACTTTTAGAGCAACTGTGATTTAGAGTTGGAAACTGTACTTGACATTACTAGCAAGCCATTACAAACATTTTTAAAACCTCATCATTGGTTTGCAAATCCACAGAATGGGCCACCTCTTATGTGCTCACGGATGGAAAGGGAGGAAATAAAGGACATTTCAGAGTAAAGTTTTTCTTTAAATATTGCCCTTACTTAAGGTCAATGTCTAAATTTAACATTGGGTGTAAACTATATGAAATTGATGTACGAATGATAAGTGATCTTCTCTATGATTCAATGATTGAATTAAGTTGGAAGTAAAAATCACCTCATAAAAGTCAAGATATTAAAAACGACAGGGAGGTCGAGAAAGTTAACTGAAGATATATTTCCTGCTCTATTTTTTCAAGTCCAACATCTGTTTTCTCAATCTGTGGTCACAATTGCATTAGGTGCTGTGGCAGAGATAGGATTGTTCAAGCAGAGCCTAAACTAGGAAATGCCTCGGGTGAACTGTGGTGGACACTGAAATCATGGATATGGATGGACAGAGTTCATCCGAGCGTACAAGTCGTATCTGGCAATTTGCACTGCTGTGCAAAGTCACTTCAGTTGTGTCTGACTCTTTGCAACCTTGTGGACTGTAGCCCACCAGGCTCCTCTGACCATGGGATTCCCCAGGCAAGAACACTGGAGTGGGTTGCCATTTCCTTCTCCAATGCATGAAAGTGAAAAGTGAAAGGGAAGTCGCTCAGTCGTGTCCGACTCCTAGCGATCCCATGGACTGCAGCCCACCAGGCTCCTCCGTCCATGGGATTCTCCAGGCAAGAGGACTGGAGTGGGGTGCCACTGCCTTCTCCGTCAGACACTATATTCTAACTAATGGAAGCAGAGAGCACACAACTAGCCAACAACAATCCCAACACCTGCCTGGACCAGGCCTGAAAATCTACTGGAGGAGTTACCTGGCATAGGTGGCATAGGTAACATAAATAGTCATTATTTTCCATGACTTTCCAAAAGAATTCCCTTGATTCTCTTCTTACCACTGGTAGTTTTCCCTTTCTGGGTTCCGTCAATCTTCTGATTTTCTCTAATACTTTCTCTCTCTCTGGCTGCAAATACTCTCAATACTTCAAACGGGAGGTTTAATGACAATTCACAGACCTTTAGCCATTCTCTCTAATCAGCTGAATGTAGGAATCACCATTTGGATGTCCCACCATCACTCAGATTTAGCATACCCTTTTATCACCTTCAAAGGGACTTCTCAAGACATTAAGGGAATTGCAAATTCTACAGAGAGATTTCAGACATACTGTATTCATTAATTTGTTCACTCTTAAGATTCCAGGACGGTTGACTCCAGGGTTTGTATCTTTTTCTAAGCAGTGTTCTAGTTGCTTACAGCAACTAGTACAATGCTTGGCACATGGAGGGACCCATCATGTGATTCGCTTACTGAAGTGAACTTAATGGTTAAGTAAATACGAGGAAATGGAATAACGAAGAAAACATAATTTAGTTAAAATATTTTGGACTGTTCAGAAAATATTTCTAGCAGTAGTTTCAACCCTGGATTCTCTATGTTTTTGAGTGGTTTTCAAAGTACCAAGGAACCTAAAATGTATTTGTTGAGCAAAATATTTAATACATACCTACATATATATGAAAAGCTAGAATGGTTTCGATTGCAGTACCACTTGTAGCACCTAGCGGAAACCACAAAAATATTCACTAATGAGGGTTAGTAAAACAAAGTGTGGTACAAAAACAAAATAGCTTATCACATTAAATATTCTGTATGTGCCTGTGTATTGATGAGAAAACCTAAGTATTGAGGTCTCCAACTAAAACTGTGGATTCTTGCATTCTCCTTTAATATCTATCTGCTTTCACATCATGTATTTTGAAGTTATATTGATAAGTGTATCAAAGAAATATGTGTTTTTGAAAAGAAAAAAGTCAAGAATTTGTAATGATATTTTCAGTTTAAATTTCAAATGAACAAGTTTTGACCTAATTAGTGAAAAAGTTGGCTTAAAGCTCAACATTCAGAAAACTAAGATAATGGCATCCAGTCACATAACTTCATGGCAAATAGATGGAGAAACAGTGGTTGACTTTATTTATCCGGGCTCCAAAATCACTGCAGATGGTGACTGCAGCCATGAAATTAAAAGATGCTTACTCCTTGAAAGGAAAGTTATGACCAACCTAGACAGCCTATTCAAAAACAGAGACATTGCCAACAAAGGTCCGTCTCATCAAGGCTATGGTTTTTCCAGTGGTCATGTATGGATGTGAGAGTTGGACTATAAAGAAAGCTGAGCACAGAAGAATTGATGCTTTTGAACTGTGTTGTTGGAGAAGACTCTTGAGAGTCCCTCAGACTGCAAGGAGATCCAACCAGTCCATCCTAAAGGAGATCAGTCCTGGTTGTTCATTAGAAGGACTGATGTTGAAGCTGAAACTCCAATACTTTGGCCACCTGATGTGAAGAGCTGACTCATTTGAAAAGATCCTGATGCTGGGAAAGATTGAGGGCAGGAGGAGAAGGGGATAACAGAGGATGAGATGGTTGGATGGCATCACTGACTTGATGGACATGGGTTTGGGTGGATCTGGGAGTTGGTGATAGACAGGGAGGCCTGGCGTGCTACGGTTCCTGCGGTTGCAAAGAGTCAGACACGACTGAGTGACTAAACTGAACTGAACTGATTTAATATTTGACAATTCTTTTTTTTTTTTTTTTACTGAAAGTCATGTTCTCCAAAATACATTAAGAGCATTAAAGTTTGTACTTTTCTCATCACCAAGAGCAAATATCTTTTCATAGAGTTAAGGGCCATCTTAAATTATTTTTTTAACTGTTCATTCATATATTTTGTCCATTTTTCTGTTAGTCTTCCTCTTCTTAATTTTTAGGCATTCTCTTATGTGTGAAAAATTTTCTGTTATATATTGCCATATAGATTTCCCCAATATTTTGATTTGGGTGAAGGTTGTCAATGCTCTTTTAGTTATAAATGTTTTGTGATGTAAATGAAATCACCAATATTTTCTTTAATCACTTTTGAATTTTGAATCATAGAGCAATTTTCCCCTTCTTCGTTTTAGAATGAAATCCATCCACTCCTTTTCTAGTCAGCGCTAGAGGTCAAGAACCTGCCTGCCAATTCAGGTTAGACGTAAGAGACACTGGTTCAGTCCCTGGGTCAGGAAGATTCCTTGGATAAGGGAATGGCAGTCCACTCCAGTATTCTAGCCTGGAGAATCCCAAGGACAGAGCAGCCTGGTGGGCTACAGTCCATAGGGTCGCACAGAGTTGGACACGACGGAAGCGACTTAGCACAGCACACAAAAAACATTAAGATCTCGCAAATATTCGGTGTATGTTTCGTGTATGGTGCATTGTACAAAAATATTATCCTTTTTAAAATGGCAATCCAATTTTCCAGCACCACTTATTTAAAAAACCCATCCATTCTTTGCTGATTTGAGATAACTTCTTTGTCCATGTTAAGATTCCACATGTCCATGCACATATTTCAGAGATTTACTTTTTCTTCAATTAGTCTGTAGGTCCATTCCTGAGCCCATACTATCCTGTTTTAATTACAGAGGATTATAACTTGGTAACGTTCCCCAAACCGCTCTTCTCTTTAAAGATTTTTCTAACTATTCATCTTAAACAACAGTGTGGTTTTCAAAGTTACAAAAAGAATGTACGTATTTTACTAGAATCTTATGACTTTATAAATTTATTTAGGAAGAACTACAACAGACTGGTTCCAAATAGGAAAAGGAGTATGTCAAGGCTGTATATTGTCACCCTGCTTATTTAACTTATATGCAGAGTACATCATGAGAAACACTGGACTGGAAGAAGCACAAGCTGGAATCAAGATTGCTGGGAGAAATATCAGTAACCTCAGATATGCAGATGACACCACCCTTATGGCAGAAAGTGAAGAGGAACTCAAAAGCCTCTTGATGAAAGTGAAAGTGGAGAGTGAAAAAGTTGGCTTAAAGCTCAACATTCAGAAAACGAAGATCATGGCATCTGGTCCCATCACTTCATGGGAAATAGATGGGGAAACAGTGGAAATGGTGTCAGACTTTATTTTTTTGGACTCCAAAATCACTGCAGATGGTGACTGCAGCCATGAAATTAAAAGACGCTTACTCCTTGGAAGGAAAGTTATGACCAACTTAGATAGCATATTCAAAAGCAGAGACATTCCTTTGCCAAGAAAGGTCCGTCTAGTCAAGGCTATGATTTTTCCAGTGGTCATGTATGGATGTGAGAGCTGGACTGTGAAGAAGGCTGAGTGCCAAAGAATTGATGCCTTTGAACTGTGGTGTTGGAGAAGACTCTTGAGAGTCCCTTGGACTGCAAGGAGATCCAACCAGTCCATTCTGAAGGAGATCAGCCCTGGGATTTCTTTGGAAGGAATGATGCTAAAGCTGAAACTCCAGTACTTTGGCCACCTCATGCGAAGAGTTGACTCATTGGAGAAGACTCTGATCCTGGGAGGGATTGGGGGCAGGAGGAGAAGGGGACGACAGAGGATGAGATGGCTGGATGGCATCACTGACTCGATGGATGCGAGTCTGAGTGAACTCCGGGAGTTGGTGATGGACAGGGAGGCCTGGTGTGCTGCAGTTCATGGGGTCGCAAAGAGTCAGACACGACTGAGCAACTGAACTGAACACCTTGCCAATATTCCTTGAACTCTCTAACTATGAACACATTACTTTTCTATTTGTTGAAGTCCAATTTTTACAATGAATAATTATTTTAAAGGTTTTCTCATATAACTTTTAGATATTTTAAGTATATGTCTAGGATCATTTGTTTTTGTATTTTGGTTGTGTACATGTATGCTCAGTCACTCCAGTTGTGTCTGACTCTTTGCGACCCTATGGACTGTAGCCTGCCAGGCTCATCTGTCCATAGGATTCTCCAGGCAAGAAGACTAGAGCGGGTTGCCATGCCTTCCTCCAGGGGACCTTCCCAACCCAAGGATCAAACCCATGTCTCCTGCATTGGCAGGCAGGTTCTTTATCACTGAGCCACCTGGGAAGTAGTTTGGTTGGGAGACATTAAAGATAACTCTGGCCTCATTAAATTAGTGTGTAAGGGTAATTCTCTCTCCTGCTCCCTCACTGCTGAAGCCTCCCTAACTTTCAAGCTTCTACAAAGAATCTATTATCATGACCATTTCATCACCTGTAATTCTGCAATTTTACTCACACACATTGATGACAACCTGGATTATGGACTGTTCACAGAGTAGGTTAGAGTACACAGGAATCTTTTTTGAGTGTCTGTGTTGGAAGCTGGCTGAACTGATATGAAATCTAGAAGGAAGAAGATTGACATGTAAACTTATTAAGGTGAGTTCAAGAAGTTGCATCTTGACTTATGAAACTCTTAGAATGTCAGCAGCCCTGCTCCTCACTTAACTTCTTGCACTCCTTTTTCTACCTTGTAGATTGCATCTCTCTTGGGCGTACATTATGTCAGCGGAACATCCTGGCATAAATTTTCCTTCACTTAAGTTCACAGGCAATGTTCAGGAAAACTACCATTAGGAATGGTAACAGTGAAAGTTGAAGCAGGTGGGGTGCAGAGGGGTGGGGATGACAACTGGGAACTGAAGTGGAGGCATTGTTCTGAGGCTGTGAAAGGTGCTTTTAAGTATATTAGTGATATTTCTGTGAAAGCTGCCTCATCAATTCATTCAAAATAAAACATCCATTATGTAGAAACGGTGACGCGGAATGAAAGAACATAATGATCCTTTTGTTACAAACATCTGGGCAAATAAGTCAAGATTCAATCAGGGTCCCCTAAAAGAAATGTTAAGTGTTAGAATTAATGGGTCTTTGGAAAATATTTCTGAATATTACAAAACTATTAAAATGATCTGAAAATGCATATTCTTTCTCCCTATATAATTCTTTTCTCTCCTTATAATCTCCCTAGAAGTCAAATATCTGTTTCAACTAACCTTACTTCTTGATGACATTGAGCCCCCTATGATTAACAGTAGGACAGAAATAAATGGTCACCAATATATGTAGTTAGTGTCTCTTCTCTATTATTTGGGTAGTAACTAAAGATACTTTTTCCAAATATGTTTGCATCAGTGTTCATGCATATACAGAATAATATCCAAGCATTTTCAAATTTGTGAATAATGATCATGTCTTTACTATATTAATAATGTACTGAAAAGTATCCCCACTCTACCTTCTTTATTCTGACTTTCTTGTCCCATAACAGAGCACATGAGAGCATAGGACTCTGCTTACGCTTGGAACAGAAGCCACACTGGTGGGGTGTTGAGCTTCTCTCCATCTCCATACTGTAATTACAGGCGATTGCCAGTAATTCGCAAGATGGGTGTCATGTAATTTTCAGAACCATCTTCCAATTCTGATCACTTTCCCACAGCAACATTCTCTGACAGGCATATTCATCTTTCAGATTTAAAAATTGCTGTATCAGGCGACTTAACAAGACCAGATCCAAAAATGAGTGCTGGAAGAGGGAGCACAAAAACTGCGGTGAAGGCAATTACCCCACCGCTGAACCAATGGCGCCCTTGTGCTTTCTTAGTGCCCCTTGTACTGGTGGTTAGAAACGTCTCCCTGACAAAATGACATGCTTGCTTCCCGGTTACTGAGAAAAGGGCTGGAAACTGGCAGCATTACTGCTGCCCTAGCCACAGCCAACATTCTCTGTTACAGCAAGCATTCTAGAATCTGTCATTATTTTAAAATACCAACCAGAAGGTACGGCCGTTTCCTTACAGCTATGAATAACGTATCAGATATTTCAGGTAGTGAAGTCACTAAAAATGACAGGAAAGTTGAAGGCACTGACCTTAACAAAATCCTCAGTATTGCTGAATATTGTTATCTAAAAACAAAACAGAAACAAAATACGACACCAGGCAAGTTAATTTCCTAAAGACTTTGCATGTTTTAACATACTGACTTCACAGCAACACTCTAAGTACTTTCTGAAATACTGAACAAATGCTGAAGTCATTCTTGTAATATTTCTCTAGTTCTTCAAATCTAAGTACAGATGAGCTCTCGCTTTCCTTTCACTCTTATCCAGATGCCTTAACGTGACTGACACTTGAATATTGAACCAGAGTATGAGAGACTGAGAATTAGATTGAAAAATCTTAGAGGAGAAACTGGAATCTTCAGCAATAGCTCTATTTTTCCTTTTTTTCCATTAAAAAAATGTCTTTACTGAGATATAGATGACATATAACATTATGTAAGTTTAAAGTGTATAAAATGTTGGTTTGGAACATTTATATATTGCAATATGATTACCACCCTAACATTAAATAACACCTCTATCACTTCACATAATTCTCATTTCTTTTTTATGGTGAGCCCAATTAAGGGGGCTTCCCTTGTGGCTCAGCTGGTAAAGAATCCACCTGCAATGTGGGAGACCTGGGTTTGATCCCTGGGTTGGGAAGATCCCCTGGAAAAGGGAAAGGCTACCAACTCCAGTATTCTGGCCTGGAGAAGTGCATGGACTGTATATATAGCCCATGGGGTCGCAAAGAGTCAGACATGACTGAGCAACTTTCACATTAATTAAGATCTAGTCTCTTAGCAATTTTGAAGTTCATAATACAGTATTTTTTACTCTAATCATTATGCTGTGCACTAGATCTCCACAATTTATCTACTAGTTATAAATCTGTACCCTTAAACCACATCTCCCCAAAACCCCAGACCCTGATAACCCACATTTCATTCTCTATTTTACGAGTTAGGTTTCCTTCCATTTTGAAGATGGATATTCCATTCTGTTAGAGAAAAAAGTTCTGAATGTGGTAATGATAGATGAGGTTTGTAACTACTACCTATATGAAAAAGTGAAAGTGAAAGTCGCTTAGTCCTCCCGGACTCTTTGCAACCCCATGGTCTATAATCTACCAGGCTCCTCCAACCATGGGATTTTCCAGACAAGAATATTGGAGTGGGTTGCCATTTCCTTCTCCACGGGATCTTCCTGACCCAGAGATCGAAACTGCAGACGCTTTACCATCTGAGCCACCAGGGAAGCCCTCTAGCTATATATCCATGGGAAAATCAATCTGCCTCCCTAATACTCTGTTTTCTCATATGTTAAGTAGGGAAATTAACACCTGCCTATATTGCTTCCCTGGTAGCTCAGTGGTAAAGAAGTCTGCCAATGCAGGAGACATGGGTTAAGGAAATGGCAGCTCACTCCAGTATTCCTGCCTGGGAAGTCCCATGGACAGGAGTCTGGCGGGCTACAGTCCATACGGTCACAAAAGAGTCAGACAAAACTTAGTGACTAAACACCAACAACAATTAGAGTATTATGGATAATATATTGAAAAAAGGTAAGTGAAATCTTTTAAAATTACAGAACAGCACAGTAAATTAAATAATATTGCCATTGATTCAAAAGAAGAAAGGAAGTGACATCACCATACAGGACATCTGGACAGTAAGTTCCCCCTCCCATTCTGAGGTAAGGGTATATTTTTTCTTATTATTTAATTCACACAATATATGAATAACTTATTGCAAGAGATTCAGAAGTACACGGAGGAAAAGGTGAACTTTTTCTCTAATGAATGCTTTTAGGTTATTTCCCCCTCAATGTAACCATTCTTAACAGTTGAAAATAAATTTTCCTCTTTCTTCTTTGCCCAGGCAATCCATCTTTGTTACATTTGAGACAGACTTGGAAAGGTACTGTAATTTCACCTCTGTGTGACCTTCTTTGTCATTTTTCCTGCTTGGAATGTGTGCATGATTTAGGTGTGAAGAAACAGAAATTTCTTTCTGGGTAGAGGTGATGACAAACACTGAATCATTAACATTTCCCCCTAAAAGCTTGGTGTTTAAAATGTTAAAGGTGTTGTTCTTTTTTTTTTCAGTGAAAAGACAATTATTCCATTATCCATGATTCATCAATTTTAGGCTGTTATTAATATGAAAGTTTGAGAATCAAACTGACAAGAAAATGGTGCCAAATCACTGATGTGGATCTTAAAAATGCTGCATAATTTGATTGCTCTGCTGTGTGCAGTGGAATATAATGCCAAAATGCTACTTTAAATCTGTTGAATATACAACTTTTTGTCAAACTTTTTTGAGATGCTTCTGAATTTTACATTTCAGATGCTGATTACTACTTCAAAGGTATGTGGACTGAAAAGAGCCACTAGTTTATTAGGGATTTCATAAAATTTTGTATCAAATCTTAATTGGCTTCTAGATGCTAAGAATCTTTATCTTAATTGTTAATAAAGGTAATATGATACTGTACTTCATATAATCACCATAGCTATACACCAAAACTAATTTTCATTTTATAACCATTTTATGATGTGAGAAATTTACATCCATGATCTTTTAAAATTTATGCTTTTACCCCTAAAAATACATTGAAAAACTATGTACCTCTTCACATATTTAGAGGTGACATATAAAACTTTTTATTATAAATCTAAATAGTTGTAAAATATGTAATTTCTAGCATATCATAAATATTTACATTTAAAAATAAAATTATTTAATTGTATCTAATAGAATCTAAACCCTTGATCTATTTGATACCCAAATTTACTTATTTAGACAAATACCCAAACTCTCATTGGTGAAATATTTAATTGCTGTGCTAAGTCACTTCAGTCAGGTCCAACTCTTAGCGACACCATGGACTGTAGCTTGCCAGGCTCCTCCATCCAAAGGATTCTCCAGGCAAGAATACTGGAGTTGGTTGCCATGCCCTCCTCCAGGGGATCTTCCCAACCCAGGGATGGAACCCATGTCTCTGTCCTACATTGGTAGGTGGGTTCTTTACCACTAGCACCACCTGGGAAGACCAAAATATTTACATCATTCCTTGATTTTTGTGAACTTATACTCTAGGTAACTCTGGAAAGATGAGGCACAGGGAGGTCAAGAGAGTTGCCCAACATCACACAGCACATGTATGGCAGCTCTGGGTATGAATCCAGACTGTCTGCCTCAGGGTCTGCTACTTATATTTATTATCAACCATTTGCTACCTACATTTTTAACTTAAAGAAAATTAAAATGTGTATATTATTATTAACATGTATCAACAACATGTGCTACCTCGCTGCTTCTTTCCTCTGTGAGCATGTAATGTTTTAATCCTGCCATTAGAAGACCATGGAACACGATGACTCAGTGAGTTCCATGCCCAGGAGATACAGGATAGGTTTTTAGGAAAGAAAAAGAACACATTTCTCAGGCTTTATATTTAGAAAAATAGTATGAGATCTTCTTGTGTTTATTACTTTGGAATATTTCTGATGAAGAATAGAGAAAGTCTACTTTCAGTACCCCAAATGAGAGAAAACTATTCTGCGTAGCGGTGGGGAAATGTCATCACTGTCGATTTTCTTTGTTTTTAAAAACAGAGAGACTGATGCCTTGATGATCATGAAGGTCATGTTAATGGAGCCTGAACATGAATGGACCCTTCTCGTTTGGGTCTACTCTTCCACGCCTAGTGGACAGTCTCAAGTTTTACTCCTACTTGTGATAAATTTCAAGGATTATGACCTAACCAACAAAGGGCCAGAAAATCTGAAGAAGGTCTGTTTATTAGTGTTATCCTGAGTAAACAACAACAAAAAAACCACATCTTGTTGAAAATATTTCCTGAATGATTTCCACCTCAGGAATTTCTGAACTTGTGACTCTCTGCATTATGAAAGCAGTTAATGTACTGGGGACCTGGCAAGAAAAAAAAAAAAAATCCTCTCTGAATTTTGGCTAAAAATGTTCATTAATTAATAGCACCAATTAATAATAGTCGATGCCTATTCATTACCAAAAGCAAAGCTAGAACAAAAGCTGATGCTGCTGCTAACTCGCTTTAGTTGTGTCTGACTCTGTGAGACCCCAGAGATGGCAGTCCACCAGGCTCCCCTGTCCCTGGGATTCTCCAGGCAAGAACACTGGAGTGGGTTGCCCTTGCCTTCTCCAGTGCATGAAAGTGAAAAGTGAAAGTGAAGTCGCTCAGTCGTGTCTGACTCCTAGCGACCCCATGGACTGCTGCCTACCAGGCTCGTCCGTCCATGGGATTTGCTGAAGTGAGTTGCCATTGCCTTCTCTGAGAACAAAAGCTATTAAATATTAAAGCCTGACACAGGACAGGCGACCTCTAGTGTGCATTCTGCCATGTTTATTGACAATCACAAACACTTCTTTTTTTTTAATTAAACTTTTTATTTTGTATTGGAGAACAGCTGATTAACAATGTTGTGACAGTTTCAGGTGGACAGCAAAGGGACTCAGCCATACATACAGGTGCATCCATTCTCCCTGGAACTCCCCTCCCCTCCAGGTTGCCATACAACTTTGAGCAGAGTTCCCTGTGCTATAGAGTAGATCCTTGCTGGTTATCCATTTTAAATGAGTAGTGAGCTGCAACCCCATTTTTGATGATGCCTCTTTTTCTTGGCTATTTTGCTTCTGCCTCTTTTGCTGTATTCCTTCCTTCTTCCTGCATCCCCCTCTCCTCGCCTAGCTCTTATTTTGTTATCACTTCTCTTTACAATCACCTTACCACATTATTTCCTTTTGCTCTTCTTTTTCTCTATCTAGAAACCTGCTAGTGGTACCCAGTCTCTAATTAAGTCTGATTAAGGGCTATTAAGTCTTTCTGTGCCTTGAGACTCATCAAGATTAAATAGAATGCTGAGCCTTCTTCTGGAAGAACTGACAACTCAATAATCATTATCTGACATTTTCCTCTATGTCACCCACAAAACCCATCCCACAGTGTGAAGGGTTCAAGGCAATTGGGAGGAGACATCAAGACTTATTTTTTACTCTGTAGCAAACCCTGTGCCGTCCATCTCAGATACATAACCATATTAGATCCAGATAACACAATTCCTACGTTCGACAGATGAAGAAACAGAAACTGAGCTGGGGTGAAACATTGGAGCAGGGATGACCGAGGTCAACCTGGCTCCAACCTGTGCAAAGCTGTTTCCTTTATCCCCTCACTGCCTCTGGCTCTATGATCATCCTTAAATAAATTCTGATTGGATTCCAACCTCAAATTTAGATTCCAAGAAGAGAACATTCATGGAAAACCTTAGCATTCCCACAATCTGAACTGTGGCAAGACACTAGTCTTCGATAAAACAGATTCAATCGTAATTTCTCCCGATTTCAGAACAAATTCCTTTCAGTAAGAGTCTGAAGGCTTAAACTCTGACATTTTCTTTGTAGCTGTGCATACGTTGGGCTTCCCTGGTGGCTCAGATGGCAAAGAGTCTGCCTGCAGTGCAGGAGACCAGGTTCGATCCCTAGGTCGGGAAGATCCCCTAGAGAAGGAATTGGCAAACCACACCAGTATTCTTGTCTGGAAAATTCCATGGATGGAGGAGCCTGGCAGGCTACAGGCATATGTTGGACACAAATTATTTATGGGAGTTAAAATGAACCTTCACTGAAATACGACATTTTTTTTTAAATTTGCCATGATACAATACTAAACTCCCAACAGGTTGCAATTAAGGACATACACCCCCACAAATGAAATGTCATAGAAATTACAAACATTTAGAGCAGGTTTCTCTCAGATCTCTGGAAAGGTAAACCTGTATCTTTTTTTCTCCCACGTAAAACCATACGTCTTTCACCTTTCACCATGATATAAGCACTATTATATTCAAATTGCACTTTTGTTTATTCATTTCATCCTGACAACAAATATCTTGGAGACAGCTATAGGAAAATGTTGAAATGATTGATACTGCATTTGCTATCCAAAGCACAAATCAAATTATCTCCAACAGTACTCAAATCCCTTTTCCATCTGAAACACAGATAATAAATTACAATGTCAAAAATACTCTCTGGCTTAAACATTTGTTTTGAAGATTAAAGATATGACCTGACTCTATCGTTAGTGAAAGTCATACAAATTCTGTTCTTCAAGAGATCACAGCAGTATGAATCCATAAAAAGAAAACGCACTTTTGGACTCTTCATCTTGAGTACTTAATTTTTTTTAAGGGTACTTGAATTACCGTCTCTGGAATATAGCAAAATCATTTTTGTATACTATGGGAAGCAGATCTGGTACTGTGCAAAAACACAGGATTTGGATTCAGGATCTGTTTTTGCTACCTACTATGTAGATTTGGGGAAATTTATAATCTCAGTTTCCTCATCCATATAATGGAAATGATAGTGGTGCCAATAAAATTGCTGCAAGTATTAAATGGCATTATGTGGGTAAAAATCCTCACCATTATACCTTATATGTAGTGTAGTAAGGTAAGTAAGCTCCCACGCTTTAATTAACCCAGCATTTTTCAGTGTTGTTTACCGAGGACAGGTTCTCTCACACATCATCTTAAAACTTTGATGTGAATGTCCTATGGAAATCAGAATAGTTATAGGTACCCCAATATCAAGTTCTTCCTTGGCAGTGATTATATTTGAGGAATGGGCTGGTTTAACTGATGATGTTAGCTTTTAAAATAAGGCATATTTTTAATAATGAAGGAATGCACAGCTATTACTGAAGTTTTATAAAATTAAAAATATAAAATAATAATGATTAATTACACTTAGGCTTATCATGCCCTCCTGAAAAAAAATTTGTAAGTTAAATTTTTAATTGAATATAAAACTTAAAAGATAAGGTGGAATGTACATTAAAAAAGCTAATTACATGCACAATATTCCAAGCTATCAATGTCGGGAAGTTATAGACTTTTCTCTTCATTTAGGTGAGTTTTTAAGACATGAAACAAAATATGAACCTTCTAATGCATGTGAGCTCTTTTAGTATAGAACAATGATCAACAGAAAACAATTCAATCAAAAAATGGGCAGAAGACCAAAATAGCCTTTTTGCCAAACAATAAATGCAGGCAGCCTATAGGCACATGAAAAGATGCTCAATATCACTACTTATTAGACAAGTCAAAATCAAAACTACAATGAGATACCACTTCACATCAGTCAGGTTGGCCATCATTAAAAAGTACAAATAACAAATGCTAGAGAGGATGCAAAGAAAAGGGAACCCTCCTACACTGGTGGTGGGAATGTACGTTGGTACAGCCAACATGGAAAACAGCGTGAGGGAGCCTCAGAAGAATACAAATAGAATTATCATATGATCCAGCAATTTCACTCCTGGGCATATATCCAAACAAAACTAATTCAAAAAGGTACATGCAGCCCTATGCTCAAAGCAGCACTATCCACAATAGCCAAAACATGGAAACAACCTAACTGTCCATTGGCAAATGAATGGATAAACAAGATGAGGTACATATATACAGTGGAATACTACACAGCCATTAAAAAAAACAATGAATAATGCCATTTGCAGCAACATGGATGCAACTAGAGATTATTAAAGGAAGTGAAGTCGGAAAGACACCTACCAAATGCTATCACTTCCGTGTGGAATCTAAAATAGGACACAAATGAACCTATCTATGAAACAGAAACAGACCCACAGACATAGAGAACTGACTTGTGGTTGCCAAAAGGAGAGTAGGAGAGGGAGGCTGGGCTTAGCAAATGCAAACTATTACATTTAGGATGGAAAACAACTCTTCCTGCTGTATACAGCACAGGGAATTATATTTGGTATCCTGCAATAAATCATAATGGAAAAGAATATTTTTTAAAAGAATGTATATATATAATTGAATCACTTTGCTGTACATTAGAAATTAACACAACACTGTAAATCAACTATACTCCAATTTTAAATTTAATAATAATTTTAAAAAAGAATAATAAGTCGTTTTGACACAATAAAACGTGTTCCAGCAATTCCTTTGGTAAGTAATTAGACCTGCTGGGCAAGAGCAAGCTCTAGCGCTATAATAAGGTCACCTCTTGTGACTGTTGCTGCAGCTCAAAGAACTCACTGTACACAACAGGCAAAACAAAAACCTGAAACCATAATCCGTTCTGTCAAGACAGACCTTCAGAGGAGGAAGAAATTTAGAAATGTTTAGAGAATTTGCAGCAGGTACCTGAGGGCACGTGTTTCCACGTCTACTGAACTCGAGTGTGCTCCAACCAGTTCTCTCCCATATCTTTTCCGATCCTGGTACTTAATCTTCCCGTATCATTGAAGATCAGGTGCGAGCCAGGGAGAGCTCTAAATAGCCTGAGGATCAAAGCATATGGCGATTTCCGTTGAAGTCAGCACGAGTTTTTTCTCAGTAGGACACACACACGGGGGCAGAATTCCGCAATGGATTACACTTGCACTCACGGCACGCTTCTGCATTCTGTGTGCTGATGGAGCCCTTCTGTGACTCCTGGGGCCCAGCACCCAGAGAACAGTGACAGCACTCCTTACGACTCACTAAATTGTGCAGAGCCATTGCTAGGCCAGGCCCAGCCCACCTCTCCTTCTGTTTCCTGTGGGTGCCCAGAAACCCTTAAGGGTCTAAGTCAGTGTAACCTCATTAAAATTCACAGCGACAGAAACACATGCGTCCTCACTCCATTCCATCCTGCAAGAGGCGAAGGTTAAAGCATGAAGGGCAACGTCAAAAGGCCGCGTGGTCCAGGTCTCTCTACGGGTCAGACATTTCAGACTCCTCTGTCCACACCGCCCTCAGCAGCTACCCGGGCCCCAAGGTCAAGGCACGAAACACGCTGCTCAGAAACCACTAAGTCAAGGCAGACTGAACCCAGACTCCGTGAAGCCAGCCCTTGTCCACCGTCTACCTCCCCAGGGCTGCTGCCTTGGCCTGTTCTGGACCACTCGCAGGTCCACCGCACCCCTGAGCCCCCTCAGCCCCATCTGGCCCGATCACAGCCCTGCAGCTCCTGGGTTCGTGCTGCACCGGACCACCGGTATAGCTGCTCCACAAACCTCTGGACCCGTGCAACTCCTCACTCCAGCCTGCCCCTCTCACCTCTCCAGCAACTCCAGCCGTCAGCCCCGGGCCCGGCCACCCAACCCCCCAACACACCCAGCCGTCAGCACCCAGGCTCCAGTGCGCCCACTCACAGAGCAGCAGCAGGAGCATGGGTCAGCAGCAGTGGCGTGGCCGTAGAGGGCCTCCATGCGCATGTGCAGAGGTGGGCGGGGCCGGGAGCTGACCCGCCGCCTGAGGTCAGCTGGTTCAGGTGCAGCACCCCACACAGGAAAGAAGAAAGCAAGCATCATTAACATGAATTGCCTCGCTTGCCCGAATTTTTCTAGCACTTCTTGTTTATTCGTATGTTTTCTTTAGACCATTCCACATATAAAACCTGGTGTGTAGCTTTTTCACTTAACATTTTAACAAATTGTTCTAAACTTAAGGCAATGGCACCCCACTCCAGTACTCTTGTCTGGAAAATCCCATGGACAGAGGAGTCTGGTAGACTACAGTCCATGGGGTCGCTAGGAGTCGGACACGACAGTATAACTTTCAAGTAGACAACCTGAGCGACTTCACTTTCACTTTTCACTTTCGTGCATTGGAGAAGGAAATGGCAACCCACTCCAGTGTTCTTGCCTGGAGAATCCCAGGGACGGGGGAGCCTGGTGGACTGCCGTCTCTGGGGTCGCACAGAGTCGGACACGACTGAAGCGACTTAGCAGCAGCAGCAGCAGCAACAGATTTTGTCGGTAAAATATTCTATTGTTTTCACTGAGTTACCATGCCAGAATCTACCTAACCATTAATTGGTGATAATGGATTTATGATTTTACCGAGTTATGATTCTTACAAACTAGTATTAAACTCTCCTAAAATTCTAAAATTCGTCGGAGAAGGCAGTGGCACCCCACTCCAGTACTCTTGCCTGGAAAATCCCATGGACGGAGGAGCCTGGTAGGCTGCAGTCCATGGGGTTGCTAAGAGTCGGACACGACTGAGTGACTTCACTTTCACTTCTCACTTTCATGCATTGGAGAAGGAAATGGCAACCCACTCTAGTGTTCTTGCCTGGAGAATCCCATGGACGGAGAAGCCTGGTGGGCTGCCCTCTATGGGGTCGCACAGAGTCGGACACGACTGAAGTTACTTAGCAGCAGCAGTAGCAGCAAAATTCTAAAATTCGTCAGAGAAGGCAATGGCACCCCACTCCAGTACTCTTGCCTGGAGAATCCCATGGACGGAGCAGCCTGGTAGGCTGCAGTCCATGGGGTCGCTAAGACTCAGACAGGACTGAGCGACTTCACTTTCACTTTCATGCATTAGAGAAGGAAATGGCAACCCACTCCAGTGTTCTTGCCTGGAGAATCCCAGGGACAGTGGAGCCTGGTGAGCTGCTATCTATGGGGTCGCACAGAGTCGGACACGACTGAAGTTACTTAGCAGCAAAATTCTAAAATTCTAAGTTCTCTTCCCCATATTTTGAATTACTTATTCATAATGAAATCTGAGATTTGGGATTAAAGTATCAGAGCTTTATTTACTAATTTATTTACTTATTCTACAGATGCTTATTCACTTTTATCTGGGTATCTGCTGAGTGTGATGCTAGCATTGAGAGCTAATGGGATTCAGCTGTGGATCCTGTCTTAGAGGATGTTCTATCAGGTTTTTAAGTCTACAGATATATAGAAACAAATTGGTTTGGTTAAAAGTACAATCCAATTAGTGCTATAGATTATCTTAATTAAACTCCAAGAGCAGCTGTAAAAATATATTTAAAATATTGATAAAATATAGACACATAGAATTATAGATACAGACTAACAGATACTGTACATAGACATATAAAAGTGAATCTGTGTGGGAGAGGAAGGTAGTATTATGATGGACATGTGGACATCTCATTTTTCTCCTGCTTTCAGCACTAACCTGTTTATCTAACAGATATGTAAATATCTGAATATCGCTGCCAGTTGTCTTATATAAATGTTATTTTGCATATATTTCCCAAAATAGAGACATCAAAAGAAATTCTCAAGTTTTTAATATATTTTAACTTATACTGTCAAATTGCTCCAGTATGATGTAGCTCTGAAGGAAAGTCCAACCTGCCTCTAGGCCCTCAAATTCTCAGGTCCATTTACTTCTTAAAAATTCATTCAATCAACAGCATTCCAACAAACTGCTTCCAGATGTTTCTCTCTCTCTCCTCTGAATTCCCTCAAAGTGATGCCACCCCTAGCATCTTATTTCCACTATTGCCAAAGCAAATCAAAGTGGTTTCTCACTCCTTTAAGCTCTCCGAAAGCCAGCTACCAAATCAACACTCCTGAAACTAATTCTGATCATTTTGTCTTCTCAACTAGAAGCCTTTCATGATTCCCCACTAATCCTTGCCGCCCCCTACCATGGCAGTGTTGGGGGTGGGGAATATCTGAAGACAATTTTTTCAAATCAGGATTTTTTTAAACATTAATTCCTAATTTATTTTCAATCTACCTTTTCTCAAATTAACTCATGTCCAGTAACCAACAACAAATCATATTTCTTTCTCCTTCCTTTCAGTCAACTCCAGTTCCCGTTAATCTAAATCCCCAGCTCCCACATGCTTCACTTTTCTACCTTCTTCTTTGATTCATTCTGTCTAGTTGATCTAGAAAGCCCAATGATGCCAACATAATGATAATAGTTATCAAGTACCTGCTTTTTGCTGGGGACTCAATGCATGTTTTCAAAGGTAATCTCATGTGCTTTAATCATCACAGCCTCTGTTTCACCTAGGAAACAACTGTGGTAACTTAAGTGACTTGTCTAGATACACACAATTTGCATAAGTGTAGAGTTCTCTTCAGAGAAGGCAATGGCACCCCATTCCAGTACTCTTGCCTGGAGAATCCCACAGACGGAGGAGCCTGGTAAGCTGCAGTCCATGGGGTCACTAGGAGTCGAACACGACTGAGCGACTTCACTTTCACTTTTCACTTTCATGCATTGGAGAAGGAAATGGAAACCCACTCCAGTGTTCTTGCCTGGAGAATCCCAGGGATGGGGGAGCCTGGTGGGCTACCGTGTATGGGGTCCCACAGATGTGGACATGACTGAAGCGACTTAGCAGCAGCAGCAGCAGCAGCAGAGTTCTCTTAAACTCCAGACTTCTTACTTCAATACATTTCATCATCCCAATACTATTTTTTTTTTTTTTTTTCTGGTACCACTATGTGACTTGCAGTACCTTAGTTCCTCAACCAGGGATCAAACCTGGGCCTCTGGCAGAGAAAGCCCTGAGTCCCAACTACTGGACTACCAGGGAATTCCCAACTACTTGTTTTTTAATCACGTGTGCTATCGTGCTTACTCTCTGAGACCCCTTGGACTGTAGCCTGCCAGGCTCGTCTGTCATAGGATTTTTTGGGCAACAATACTGGAGTGGGTTGCCATTTCCTTCTCTAGGAGATCTTCTGAACCCAGGAATCGAACCTGTGTCTCCCGTGTCTCCTGCGTTGAGGGCAGATTCTCTACCAGCTGAGCCATTGGGAAAGCCCCTTTTCGTTACAGTTATCACCAAATTCGTGAAACCCCTTCCATCATTTCAGTTAGCAGTGATTTCTCACTCTTCCAAGTTCGTGTAAATCTTATTCTGTATTTCCAGCTCATCACTGATTATGTTTCCTCTTCATTTATTTAGGTAATATGTCTTTGTTCACTTTTTTTATCCATTTAATATTTTAAGTCCGGGCCTAGTAAATGACAAGGACTTTTCTAGATATCTTGTCTATGTACTGTGCTTAGTTGCTCAGTCATGTCCAACTCTTTGCAACCCCATGGACTGCAGCCTGCCAGGCCCCTCTGTCCATGGGGATTCTCCAGGCAAGAATACTGGAGTGGGTTGCCATGCCCTCCTCCAGGGGATCTTCCCAACCCAGGGATTGAACCCAGTTCTTTTGGGTTCAAATCAGATTTTTTATTGTCTGAGCCAGCAGGGAAGCCCAATTTGCCTATAAAACAAAGTAAACACGTTTTAAAAGTAAACATTTTTCCTTTCAAAAAACACACAACCTACTTACATTAAATAAACTCAAAATATATACTTATACATTTTTACTAGTTCTGTGAGGCAAAAGCAGGGAGTACAGGAGACAATAAATAAAGAAAAATCATATTGTGTATGTGGGCAGAGTGGAGGAGGTGAAAATAATTCATTTGGCCTTGGTGAGGAAGTATTAATGAACTGTCAGCCCAGACATCAAGATGTAAAGAAATTAGTCAAGTGAAAAATAGGAGTGTGAAGGAACCACATTCTAAGCAGAAGGAAAAGCATAGGCAAATGTTGTGAAGCAGAAAAAAGACAGTTTTCCAAGAATTAAAAGAAGGTCATTCAAGGATGTGGTATAAAGCTGTGCAGTTGTCAGTGCAAATGGAGCCCCATAGGGTTTTGCAGCAGTGCCCTGAGGTCAAAATGTCTTGAGTGAACCAATGGACTAGAAAAGTAGAATGGCGTCTGTGTGGAAAAGAAGGCAGAGCCAAATCATTCATCAGTCTGCTAGAGCATTCACATCTCCTTAAGTGTAAAGGGAAGTCTCTTACAAGATTTAACAAGCAGTTGCTATAATCCAATTTCAGATGTTTATTTATTCTCCTAGAAGGAAAGACTGTAGGTTGATACATCTTTGCATACATTTCATCTTTAATATATTTTTAACTCCACAGTGCCTAATATAATTCTTTGAGGATATCTTGTTTTTAAATGCTTATTTTCTAAGATAAAATTATTAGGGGAAGCACTGACCAAAACCTCCCAATAGTAACGATTTGCATGAGTTAATCTTACACAGAAAGTCCTACTGAGGAATGCAGAACAAGCTACCACAACAGAATCTGGGAAAGATCAAAAGGAGAAGAGACTTCAACCCATAATCCTACCCTCCCAGAATGCTCCTGCCTGGAATCCATCTTGGCTGAGTGATGCACACACCACCAGGAATGCCCTGGGTCAGAATGACTGGCCAGAGACGACCGGGAAACTAACCACATCACCGTAAAACTGGAGACTGCAGGCTGCGTGGCAGTTCTCCTGGATCCACTTACCCTGTTGCTTTCCACCCAGGTGCCCCTTCCTATTAAAGTTTCTTGTTTTGTCAGCACATGGGTCTCCTTGGACCGTTCATTTCTGAGTGTTAAACAACAGCCCCCTCTTGAGCCTCTTCTTGCAACAAAATGAGTTAGTGTTTCTATCTTCCTCAACATACATGCATTATCATCATAACCAAACTATTTTCTTATATCCCTACACCAACTCCCTCCAGAAAATGTGAATAAAATTCTGCACCTTTTTTTTTCCCCCAGGTGGTATTTCTTTAATCATTTTTAATCAAGTTTGAACCTTCCCAAATAGCTGACTTGAGTTCACGGTATTGTTGTCAGCCAGAAATGACCATGAACTACAGACGTTGGGTGCAATGATGGCTTTGACAGTCTAAGTATAAAAGAACTGTCAACCTTGTCCCTCTAAGGCTACAGGTTACAGAAAATTCAAAAATACAGTTTGGTGTTCTCTTTGAATCAATTTGTCACCAGCTCTGCTAATTCCATTTCCAAAAGGGCTTACTTTCTAATAGATTACATATTATAGCCCTTGACCTTTCTGAGAGGACTCAATAAAGTTGAATTTTTAGCAAGTTAGAGGTTATATGGCCCTTTCCCGGTGGAAATCCACTGGGTGGACTGAAGTAAATTTACTAGACTGGGGAGGGAAAGTCACTTATATTGCATAAACCAGTGCCAATCAGTTAGTAATAGCTGTATGGATTGGGAGACCACATTTGGGTTGGGGAAGAGATGATTAATATCTGTCACATGTTCAGAAGGAAGAAATGGCATTTGGACACATGGTTATTTCTGCCCAAGTTCATTTAGAATAGCCAGGGAAGAGATTTTAATCAAAATACAAAACAGATTTAAAACAAGATTTTTAAAGAACAGTAAAATCATATTCGATATAAAAAGGCTTGTGAAATTAAAAATAATATCCAAAGTGTTAGTAAGTTGGTAATAAAAATGACCTTGAAATAAATGTGGGTAATAAGCCCAAGCAGTTCTTGAATTGTTTTAATAGTCCGTTTTATTTAGCTTACTTACTGAATTGTTCTTTGAATTTCTCATCAATGTTACATTGATTTTCTTAGATTTTCACATTGAGAATCTGCAGGTAATTATAACAAATTTCATCACAACTTCCAAACACCTAAATATCTTTTTCTTATTGCACTGACTGCTGCTGCTGCTGCTAAGTCACTTCAGTCGTGTCCTACTCTGTGCGACCCCATAGACGGCAGCCCACCAGGCTCCCCCGTCCCTGGGATTCTCCAGGCAAGAATACTGGAGTGAGTTGCCATTTCCCTCTCCAATGCATGAAAGTGAAAAGTGAAAGTGAAGTCACTCAGTCGTGTCTGACTCCCAGCGACCCCATGGACTGCAGCCTACCAGGCTTCTCTGTCCGTGGGACCTTCCAGGCAAGAGTACTGGAGTGGGATGCCATTGCCTTCTGAAGGAGTAAGTGTATTTTTTTCTGTTCTTACCTTTAATGGAAATATTTTAGTACTTTACTATTGAGAGTCAGAGATTACAATTGTGTTATTTTTTAAATCAAAATAGAATTTACATTTTATAAATAATTTTTTGATATTAATTGATATCATTCATATGATTTTCTTCACCTTCAAATTATTATGTAATATATTTCCCAGTATTGCCAAAATAAACATACTTGATTATGGTATACTATTCATGTTAAAACAATTGATATACCAGTATCTTATTTTAAGATTTTTGTTTTGATGTTTGAAAAATGAGAATTGCCCAAATATTTTTTCTTAGGTATAATTATTGATAAGATTATTGCATTGACACAGTGCTTGTTTTATGAAATTCTGTATTTTGCTGCCGTTTATGTTCTGGGAGCAACTTTAAGGTAGTAATTAAGAGTCCAGGCTCCCACAAATCAGAACAGAACAGTCCTGGCCTAAAGCAGACCCTTAGATTAATGCTTGGGAAACTACACATCCACGGACAAAAAAGGTTGAGAAACTACACAACCACGTACAAAAAAGTGAAACTGGACCACTATCTTACACTATACAGAAAAATAAACTTAAAATGGATTAAAGACTTGAATGTAAGATCTGAAATCATCATACTCCTAGAAGAAAACATAGGGGTAAGCTACCTGATATCAATCACGGCAATGATTTTTTTTTAATTTGACACCACTTGCAAAGGCAGCAAAAACAAAATAAAAGCAAAAATAAACAAATGGGTCTACATCAGACTAAAAAACTTCTGTACCACAAGGGAAATCATCAACAAAATGAAATGGCAACCTATAGGATGGGAGAAAATATTTGTAAATCATATCTGATGAGGGGTTAATACCCAATATATATAAAGAACTCATGTGAGGACTTGCCTGGTGCTGCAGCGGTTAAGAATCCACCTTGCAATGCAGGGAACACGGGTTCAGTCCCTGGTCCAGGAAGATTCCACATGCTGCAGAGCAACGAAGCCACTGTACCACCACCACTGAGCCCGTGCACTGCCACTGCTGAGCTTCATGTGCCTACAGCCTGGGCTCCACAAAAGAGAAGCCACCGCAATTAGAAGCCTGTGCACTGCAATGAAGAGTAGTCCCTGCTCACCATGACTAAAGAAAGCCCACATGCAGCAGTGAAGACCCAGCACAGCCAAAAATAAAGAACTTAGAATCAATAGGGAAAAAAAAAACCCCAAACAATCCAATTTTAAAAACGGCAGAGGAGCTGAACAGATATTTTTCCAAAGAAGAAAGACATACAAAATGGTCAACAGGTACCTGAAAATGTGCTCAGCATAACTAATCACTGGGGCTTCCCTGGTGGCTCGGTGGTAAAGAATCGGCTTGCCAATGCAGGAGACATGGGTTTGATTCCTGGGTCAGGAACATGCCCTGGAGGAGGAAACGGAAACCCATCCCGTATTCATGCTTGGGAAATCCCACGAACAGAAGGAGCCTGGCATCCTTGGAGTCCAGTCCATGGGGTTGCAGAAGAGTCAGACACAACTTAGCAACCCAACAACAACACTCATTAGGGAAATGCAAATCAAAACCACAATAAGCTGTCACCTGTTAGAATGTCTATTAGGAGAAAGACAAGAAATAACAAGTGTTGTCAAGGATGAGGGGAAAGGGGAACACTTGGGCACTATTGTTGGGAACATAAATTGGTGCAGCCATGATAAAAAATAGTTTGAAGTTTCCCCTCAAAAATAAAAATAGAGTTACCACATGATTTGGCAAACCCACTTCTGGTATTAATATTTATCTGAAGGAATAGAAGTCACTGTCTTGAAATGATATCTGCACCCCTATGTTTATTGCAGCATTATTTACAATAGCCAAGACATGGATAAAACCTAAAGTACGCAAGAAATGAATGAATAAAGAAAACGTGGAATATTATTCAGACACTCAGTTCAGTTCAGTTCAGTCACTCAGTCGTGTCCGACTCTTTGTGACCCCATGAATCACAGCACGCCAGGCCTTCCCATCCATCACCAACTCCCGGAGTTCACTCAGACTCACGTCCATCGAGTCAGTGATGCCATCCAGCCATCTCATCCTCTCTCATCCCCTTCTCCTCCTGCCCCCAATCCCTCCCAGCATCAGAGTCTTTTCCAATGAGTCAACTCTTCGCATGAGGTGGCCAAAGTACTGGAGTTTCAGCTTTAGCATCATTCCTTCCAAAGAAATCCCAGGGCTGATCTCCTTCAGAATGGACTGGTTGGATCTCCTTGCAGTTCAAGGGACTCTCAAGAGTCTTCTCCAACACCACAGTTCAAAAGCATCAATTCTTCGGCGCTCAGCTTTCTTCACAGTCCAACTCTAGAAGAAAACAAAAGTCCTGTCATTTGCAACAATATGGATAGACTTTGAAGGCATTATTTGAAATGGAATAACTCAGACCAATAAAGAAAAATATTATGTGATCTCACATATATGTGGAATCTAGTAAACACCCAAACTGATAGATTTAGAGAAGATATGGGTGGTTACCAGATGTATGAAGTAGGGGTAGACAAAATGGGTAAAAATGGCCAAACGGTTTAAACTTCCAGTTATATGATAATTAAGTCCTCAGGATGTAACATACAGCATAGTGACTTTAGTTAACAATACTGTATATTTAAAAGTTGCTAAGAGAGTGGATCTTAAAAAATTCTTGTAACAAGAAAAAAACTTGTAACTATGTGTGGTGATGGATGTTAACTAAACTTATTTTGGCAAACATTTTGCAATATACACATATATAAATCATGTAATACAGCATTATATGCCAGGTGTATCTCAATAAAATTTTTTTAAAAAGAATCTAAGCCCTGAAGTGTGAACTATTTGGGTTAGAAATCCAGTTTCATTACTTGCTGCTGCTGCTGCTGCTAAGTCACTTCAGTCGTGTCTGACTCTGTGCGACCCCATAGACGGCAGCCCACCAGGCTCCCCCGTCCCTGGGATTCTCCAGGCAAGAACACTGGAGTGGGTTGCCATTTCCTTCTCCAATGCACGAAAGTGAAAAGTGAAAAGTGAAAGTGAAGTCGCTCAGTCGTGTCTGACTCTTAGCGACCCCATGGACTGCAGCCTACTAGGCTCCTCCATCCATGGGGATTTTCCAGGCAAGAGTACTGGAGTGGGGTGCCATTGCCTTAAGAAAAGGAATAAGAATGGTACCTACTTCATAAGATTGTGAATGTTAAATAATAGTTGGTACCAAGTACTTACCAGGGTTTGTGTCAAGTAATAAGTACTCAACAGAGATGCAAACATGTACACATAGGCACACTCAAAGAAACACACAAATTAAGAATGTGTTATATTTTATTAATTTTATTGCCCATCCTACACAACATGTGGGATCTTACTTCCCCGATTATGGATTCAGTCTGTGCCCCCTGCATTGGGAGCAAGAGTCTTAACCACTGGACGACCAGGGAAGTCTCAAGAATGTATTATATTTTTAAAGATCATAAAATTTGCCAGTAAAATTAGTGACAACCTAATGCCTCTTGAACCCTTAATTCTTTGAAATCCCTTTCTGCTTCTCCCATATGTGTTTGCTTTTCAAGGCTCTCTGCCTCTTCTGTCTTTTTTTATATTCAATTTGTATTAGCCCAGATACCAACAATTTCGGTGAGATTTTAAAAAGGCATTAATGAGTCACACATAGCTTTTTAAATATATAATTAGCTGCTTAATCCCCTCTGAATCTGGGCTATATCCTATTTCTCTCTCCTAATAATTTCTTCTTCAACATTGTAAGAGGTTTGTCTGTTCATCAGTGTTTCCCAAGACCAGCTCTTGAATTAAATACTCGGTTTGTCTTCTTTTGGTTTTCTAATTTATTGATTTATGTCTTTATCGATTTCTTTCTTTCCTTTTGATTTTTATTTTCTGGAATGCATAGTCTCTGCCTGACTGAGTATGCAGTGGCAGGGGGAGCAGCCTGGAGAGGACTTGTGGGTCATTGTCTGTAGCTAAAGTTGACATGAGGCCGTTTCTGTTTCCTACCCTAGGGGAGTCTCTGGGGTCTGGGTCAAGGATCATATGGGCAAGGGGTTGTGTGGTAGGGCCCAGAGCACCCTCTGGGTGGTCATACATGGTCTCTCATTGGACAGATCTAGTGTAAGATTGTGAGGTTTGAAATAAGACACCTAGATTTGAGTCCAGGCTCTGCTACTTATTATCTTTGCAATAGATTCCTTCTTTTTTTTTAATTTATTTATTTGGCTGCAGCAGGTCTTAGTTGCAGCATGCAGGATCTTTAGTTGCAGTATGTGGGATCTCGTTCCCTGACCGGGAATCAAACCCGGGCCCCCTGCATTGGGATCACGGAGTCTTAGCCACTGGACCACCAGGGAAGTCCCTTCCTTAACTTTACTTTAAACTTCATTTTTCTCATCTGTGACAGTACTCTTGCCTGGAAAATCCCATGGGCGGAGGAGTCTGGTAGGCTGCAGTCCATGGGGTCGCTAAGAGTCGGACAGGACTGAGCGACTTCACTTTCACTTTTCACTTTTGTGCATTGGAGAAGGAAATGGCAACCCACCCCAGTGTTCTTGCCTGGAGAATCCCAGGGACGGGGGAGTCTGGTGGGCTGCCATCTATGGGGTTGCACAGAGTCGGACACAACTGAAGCGACTTAGCAGCAGCAGCAGCAGCAATGGTATTTTCCTCATAAGGTTATTGCAAGGATTAAATTAGACAAGGCAGGGAGTGCATTTACTTCACTGGCATAACCCTCCTGGTAAATACTGATGCGTGTGTGTGTGTGTGTGTGTGTGTGCATATAAAACATTTCTTGAATTAATAATTCAAAAATATTTCTTGAATGAGCCTTGGGAATTTCCTTCCAGCCTTAAAACCCTACATGTTCCTGGAACCCAATCTTGTGAAGAGATTGAAGAGCTCACTGAACCTCTGCAGCTATTACGTGATAAAAATGATTGAAGCCACTTGCCAACATAAAAGTGCCTTGTGCACAGTTATTAATAATACTGAGCAGTGCCCATTATAGAAAACCTGCAGCTTTTATGCTTCCATAATTTTAGGCATGCTATCATCCTCTCAAGAAAGAAGAATCACCTCCAACACAAATCCTACCAGCTCTCTATTTTCCAATAAAGAGAACCTTGCAAATGATGAAAACAATGGCAGGTCTTTTCCACTAGCCCCACTCGGAGGCAGGGAAGGGATGTGGATGACGAACATTTACCTTGCCCTCCACAAATCACCACCTGCTTGGCGGTTTCCAAGCTGACGGCAAGATCTTCCATTAACAGACATGGGAAGGAAAGTGTTTCTCCTTGGACAAAGAGCCATTTCTGAAAAGAAAAGGCACTTCCTTAGGATAAAAAGAACATGAAAAACAAATCATTTAGAGAAAAATAACCAAACTAGACTCCCCAAAGGAAAGTACATATTCTTCTACATGGCATATATACTTGTTTCAGGGAAGTCACTTAGTGAAAATCTTTGACATTCTAGAAGCCTCTCCTCTTTTTTATGTGACTTTATATAATGACTCCACTTCCCATTTAGAGGGCAGGAAATGATTGTTTATTATTCTGCATTGCTGTGTGTAAATTTTTAAAATTAGAATGTAATTTGTTGGGCTGATAGCAAATATATAACATTTATACTATATATAAAACACAAGTCAGCCTCTATAAACTGCATAAAATGATGATAGAAAAATTACTATATAAACATAGTAAACATTTTAATCATAACCAGGGCACTGAGAGAGTGCCCTGAGAAAAAGTTACCTATAATATGAAGTAAAGACATGAATATAAGGATCCAAAGAGTGGAAAAATAAAACAGGAGGAGAGAGACAGGTGGAGAGTTGGTGCTGACAGCCCTGTCTTTAGTAAGATCATAGGGTCAGAGTTGTCTGCATGCCTGCTAAGTCGCTGCAGTCGTGTCCAACTCTGTGCCACCCTATGGACTGCAACCCTCCAGGCTCCTCTGTCCATGGGATTCTCCAGGCAAGAATACTGGAGTAGGTTGCCATGCCCTCCTCCAGGGGATAATCCTGATCCAGGGATTGAACTTGAGTCTCTTATGTCTCCTGCATTGGCAGACAGGTTCTTCACCTCTAGCGCCACCTGGAAAGCCAGAGTGGTCTACTTGAGGGGATAACATTCTCAGTAAGTCACTCCAGACACGAGCTTCATGGCTCACTTCCTCCTCAGCATCCTCATAGCTGAGCATTCCAGCTCTGCTTATCTATCTGCCCCCGAGAACCAGAAGGATGCTCAGAATTGCCATGCTATCTCTGGGGTCTCTGTCCTGCCAGCTAGAAAAAAAAAAGATTGGGGTTTGATTTTTGAAGAGGTAGGTGGGGAAGGAAAACAACTACAGTTTAAGATGAGGAGCTTCTGTTTTTTTTTTCCTCTGGGTCATAAAGTAGTCCTGGGACAAAACTGTCTTTTACAAAAAGACTTTAGTGGATTTTTTTTTTTTTTTGAAACAGATCTCAGTAAACTAATGATTCCATGCTTGATGGAGCCATAATTAGAGCTTGATCCCATGATATTAAATGTTACATCCTTTACAAAAAGTATTGGTAATTTACATAATAACATGAAAAGAGAAGAACAACTGTTTTTCATATTATGTATCTTTTCCCAAGATTCTATTCAATATCAGCTGTTAACAGGTTAAAATAATAGATACTTATTACATATGACACTTTTTTTTTGAGATGGGCCTCTTATGCCTTCTTGCATGTTTCCGGAGGATTTTCTGAATTCAATATTCAAGTAGCAGTCAAAAGTCTCCAGGACTTAGTAGAGTAACTACGTTCTACTCTACATCTCTGACTCAGTGATAACATTTCCATTGTGTGGAATTATGTTTCTTTTGCCCAATGTTGATGTAAGATTAATATAATTTGGGGTATTTGATGGTATAGATGTTGCACTTAGAAGATAGAAGCAGGAAATCCCTCTGAACAAATATCTTTGAGAAGAAAGGCTGCAGTGAAAAGTTGGGTTCCATCAACTTCCAAATAAAAGTCCCTCCTCCAGTTGTCATGCAGAACATGAAGGTTTTTCTTATTTTCAGAAAACAATGAAATTGGGAAGGAATTGTGAAATGCTTCAGAGGAAGGGAAAGGGTATTTCCTTTCCTTGTACCTTTGCTCAGGACCTTTATGAAAAGATAAACTTGAATCCTGCCTTCACTCTCTCTCACAGTACTGTGGAAACTATCATAGCCATGAAATCTCTTGTGATTTTGTCAGCCAGAGTTATCTTTATTGAACTTATTCAAGGACTAGTAAAGGTACTGGTTAACAGCACCCAGCTGCAGATCTCGCTGGTAGAATTAACTGGTGAAACCAGGAAAGGGATCAGGGTTTTAGCAAGCAAACTAAAAACCACAGACAACATAGACACCTTACGCCCCCTATTGTTAAAAATGTATAAATCTGGAGATACATCCATCTACACTCAGCACCAGGTACATCTCTCTCTCTCTCTCTCTCTTTTTTAAAACGATTTTTATTTTGGATTATTAAAAAAAAGCTTAAGCTTTTTATTTTATATTGGTGTATGACTGATTAATAATGTCATGATAGTTTCAGGAGGACAGCACAGGGACTCAGCCATACATATGCATGTATCCATTCTCCCATAAACTCCATCTCTTTTGACTTGTGATCAGGGCTGTTCCCCATGCAGAGAGCTTCTTGTTATTTTTACCAACCTACCAGATGGCCCGCTCAGTCCACACTTTCATTATTATTATAGCCACGTGGATATTGTCACGCCAGGCATGAGGAATGGACTGGTGAGGAGGACTCCAGCATACACAAAGCTCCTGTGGAGAGCCCTGCTAATTGCCCTGTGGTCCAGACTCAGCATCACCGTGATTTCCTGACAGCAATCCAGATGGTTGCAGCCTCTACTGTAGGCATGCCAGCCTGGGAAGGAGGGCACTGACACCTGCTCAAGGAAGATGGCTGAGCCCATTTATTCTGATTTACAAAGATGACACAGATTCCAGAGTGTTGGCCCTGTGGGACCACAGAGCCCATTTCTAAACAATAGACACTGAGGCCTCCTCAGCCATCCACCTCCCTGCCCTCTGGCCTTGCTTGTAACAGAAAGTTAGCTGCAGCCCTTAAACTCTGTTTGCTCTCTCGTTTTATTGCTGGCAGAAAGCAGTGCAGTTTATCAACATTATCTCATATCGGCAGATCCCAGACAGTGAAATGGTAGTTGTTGGGGCCATTAAAAGCTACTTCCACACTCTGCCTGGTGCAGAATTTATAGAGCCTCCCTGTTTTAGGTCCTGGAAAGTACAGATCGTCTCATTATATGAAATGACAACCTAGCGCCTCAGAGATAGGGCAAATCGGAGTACTCACGGGCCTCAGGTACAACTGGGCTTTTGAGGCTTGTTAAAAATGATGCTGATAAACTTTTAAGATTTTTATGGGATGCATCCTTTCCTATGCTCAGGCTTTCAAGGGAAAATATACTTCATCTCAGAAAGCTCTGGCAAATCCTCTTCTGAGGAAATTCGCATTCCTTTCTTAATCAATTTTGCTCTTTATACTCACCTGTATTTCCACAGTGCATTTCTGCGTATGTATGTTTTCCTCTGAGCTCCTCAGAAACGGAGGCCGAGACAGGATTCTTGTGTACATGGTTTATTGAAGAAGTGCTCTGAGGAAAATGGAAGTGAAAATGGAAGTGGGGGGAGCAGGGTGGGGCAAAGAAAGGAGCTGAGCAAAGCAGAGGCCGCGGCTTGATCCCACAGGGGCTATGGAGGATGAGTTAAATACCCCAGAGATGGTCGCACCGTGTTGTCAGGAAACCTTTTTTTTTTTTTTTTTTTTTGCCCCTCTGTCAGTGAGTCATAGTCTCTGATGTGGAGGAGAGATGTGCAGGGTTTGTTGTAACTCTCAGGCAAGGAGAATTTAACTCAGGGAAAGGGCGATCCATGGTCATCATGATTTGATGATCCATCATGTGGGAATTTGTTAGACCTGTCAATTCTCAGGGAGCTCCTCAGACCTACTGAATCAGAAACTCTGGAAATGGGGGCGCAGAACTCAGAGGGTCCACTAACCCTCCAGGTGACTGTGATTCATAATAATATTTAAGAACCACTTCTTTAAGTCAGTTCCCTGGAGAACAGGGTCATCGCTCACAGCAGCTGCAGGATGGTTGCACAAGCCTGGTAAAGGGGAACAATGATTTCTATTAGGTCTCAGGAAAGCACACAAACGAAGAAATGTGTGTGTGCTCAATGGTGTCCAACTCTTTGCAACCCCCTGGACTGTAGCCCGCCAGGCTTCTCTGTCCATGTAATTTTCCTGGCAAAAATACTGGAGTGGGTTCCCATTTCCTATTCCAGAGGATCTTCCTGACCCAAGGACTGAAACAAAGAAAGAAAAATGGAGGCTAAATCTTAAGTCTGAGGATATTAATTGGGTAAAGGAGGTGGATTTCTATTCAGGGGGAGAATCATATATGAAGGTTCTAAAGTGAAAAAAGGTTATTGAAGAAGCCAGAATATCAAGCACAAGGTAAATAGCAGTGCAAGGTGAGAGTTGAAAGGTAGGCTGGGGTCAGAAAGGTGCTTCTAGTGGCCAAAAATAACTACAGTTAACATTTACAGAGCATTTGCTACCTGCCAGATACTTTGCTAAGTGCTTCTCACGCATCTTAATCAGTCCTCATAAACATACAGGATGTAGAGAGATTAGATGAGGGCATTGAGCCTTATTAACTAAGGCGAACAGTAGTGAGTGATGGAGCAGAGAGTGCTGACCCAAAACTTCGGGTACAAAGCCCCCCTGTTAACCACCACATTCTAACATGGTATGGATTTTTGGAGTCTAATCCTAAAAGCCATGGAAAACCACTCAAGGATTTACCAGAAAAGTGATACGGTCATGTTTGTATTGTATAAAGAGTATCTTAGCTGTTTGACATATAATTAAGATGTAACATTTCATAAGTTTAAGGTGTACGTGATCTGATACATGTAATCACATATATTTATTATCACATCTGCTTAAGAACAGAAATTACTCTTTTTGCTGAATAAACAGTAATTGCCCGCCGTCTAACCCAAAAGCACCCCACCCCAGCACAACCATTCTTATATTCCCTGCCCAGCCTCAGAGAATGTGATTTGTACATCTGGAGTGGGACCCGGCAGGCTACTTTTTTTTTTTTTTAATCTACATTACCAAAAAAAAAAAAGTTCCCTAGTAGATTTATTTCCCAGTTGGCTCAGCAGTAAACAATCTGGAACAGATGCAGATTCCATTCCTGGGTGGGGAAGATCCCCTGGAGGAGCGCATGCAACCCACTCCAGTATTCTTGCTTGGAGAATCCAGCGGACAGAGAAGCCTGGCGGGTTACAGTCCACGGTGTCGCAGAAAGTCAGACACAAATGACGCAACCGACTATGCATGCACACACAGCAGATTTTAAAGCAGTTGTCCTTACCCCAAGGGCTTCCCAGGTGGCGTTAGTGGTAAAGAACCTGTCTGCCAATGCAGGAGACATAAGAGACGAGGGTTCAATCCCTGGGTCTGGAAGATCCCCTGGAGGAGGAAATGGCAACCCATTCCAGTAGTTTTGCCTGGGGAATCCCATGGACAGAGAAGCCTGGTGGGTTACAGTCCATGGGAGTCGCAAAGAGTGGGACATGACTTAGCGGCTGAGCACCGCTTACCCAAAGGGCTGCGCTTGCCACCACGCGGCTCTCTATTGCAAAAAGAGCCGCAAGTTCCAAGTCTCGCGAAAGTTTTCCTTTCCTGAGAATTTGGTACAAGTCGCGCGAGAATGGCTCGTCCGTTCATAAGGCTGCATGAGACGCAAAGGTGAGGCGCACTGGAAGATTAAGAGGTCCGTGCTTCTAGTATGTTCGCGCTGTGTGTGGCTTAAGACTCGGGTTGTAGACGCTCACACCAGGCTAGTGGTCTGGCAGGAACGTTGACCTTAGAGGTGAGTCACGTGATATTCCTCCCAGGGCTGCGAGTTCACTTAACCTGTGTTTCACCCAGGTTTCTCATTTTCGACTTCTGGGCCTGTGAGGCGCCGACTTTGCGGTCCAGGGAGAGAGACCCGAGGGTCCCTGTGACAGTGTGTGCGCGCCTGCGCGGTGTTGGGTCGGGGGCGGTGGGGAGGAGAGAGGAGGGTGGGGGGAATCTGAGGCAGCAAGATGAGGGCGTGGAAACAGTGGAAGAACCGGCAGTGGCCACACTAAGCATTTATAAGTGAGAAACGCAAAAAAAAAAAAAAGTATCATGAAGCAAACCAAGAACGAGGATTTCAGCCCCATTATTTCAATTATGTTTTATGATGGGGGCCCGCTTTGTGTTCCAAATAGGGTAGGGTGCCTGCAGAATTTGGCCTTGGTTGGAAAATCTGATTTGTGTGGTGGGCTGCGGTCCATGGGCTCATAAGAGTCGGACACGACTGAGCGACTTCACTTTCATGCATTGGAGAAGGAAATGGCAACCCACTCCAGTGTTCTTGCCTGGAGAATCCCAGGGGCGGCGGAGCCTGGTGGGCTGCAGTCTCTGGGGTCGCACAGAGTCGGACACGACTGAAGCGACTTAGCAGCAGCAGCAAACCACAAATAGACTGCAAGAGTCAACTTTTGCAGCAGAAAGACAAACTAAAAATGCCCTGGTCCAGAATTTTACCTGAAGGTAGGCCACAGTTTGGTGTAAGGAACAGTATTGAGTGCCTTTTTTTTTTTTGGCTAGACTCTTACATTAGGCTAACTTTTCTCCAGAGAGCCAGTTGCAGTTTTCCCATTTGGATCTTAGGTCATCTGGAGATGGCATTTGCTATGTTTCAAACCCACATTTTGCCCTGCCTTTTTCTCTCCCATTTCCGTCTTTTTCTCTTAACTCCATGCAGCTAGTTTTTGAATGGCTCCATCTGTTGGTGCATGCTGCTCCAGTTCCTGCGCTAAACATCAGAGTTGAAACAGTTTATCACAGCTTCAGCCTGTCCACCTGTTGAGAGCCGGCTATTAAATTTCATTGCCTGTGTCGCCTACTGTCTGGTTTTCTAGGACTGCGGTCCTGCAGTTTTAAATGTCAACACTTTTTTCCATGGAGGAACCCTCCTGCCTTAATCTCACTTTTCATCTTTTTAAACACATGGCTTCTTTCAAAGCTTTTTCATTCTATTTTCTGAATATATCCATTAGCCAGGAAGAATTTGCAGCACTTTAATTACTGTTTAATGAACTAGGGATGCTGATAAATGTTTAAAATTATATCATGCAGGTGTAATTATTTCTATTTTATTCTGTCACACTTTGTATCCTGAGGAAGGTTTTTTTTTTCCTGATTATATGTTACTGTGTGTTGTGGTTTCTCTTGTCCAGGAGTGATGGTCCAACCCACTCTTCTACAGAAATCTTTCCAGGTGCCTTTCCCAGTGGATGGGAGTCTATGTTCTGCACCCCCAGGAACCCTGGAGAATGGAAGCTGGAGAGATGGAGAAGTAGACCCAACACAGAAGAGGACCATCCCTCACCACCATCACCAGCCTTCCTTATGGTGTGCTTCCGGTACATTATCTCCTTTAAGACTCACTTAGTCCTGCACCTGAGTTAGCCTTGGTGTCTGAGAGGAAGTTGAAGATCAGAGACATGAGACACTTTCAAAGGTCATGTGTCAAGCAAGTGGCTGAGTTAGAACACAATATTTTTGAGTTCTAAACCTGTGTTTTTCCCAGTATCCCGGAGTTTAAGGACTTCAGGTCCTGGCTAGGACCAGCATCGTGCTTGCTCGCCTGTGCTCCTTTAGTCCCTTCAGAGCCATTTTCAGTACAGTAGTCCCCACTTATCCCTGGGGGATAAGCTCCAAGACTTCAGTGAATGCCTGAAAGTCTGGATGGAACCAAACCCTATATATACTATGTTTTTTCCAATACATACATACCTATGATAAGGTTTAATTTATGCAGTAGACACAGTAAGACGTTAACAGCAAAACTAATAATAAAATAGAGCAATTATAATATACTGTAATAAACATTATGTGAATGATTCTCTTTAAAAAATATCCTCTCTTTTAAAAAATGCCTTTTCTGTCTTAACTAAGCACTTAATACACATTGTGGCTATAACTTTTGCAGCTTCAGGTACAACAGCAAAACTAGCACAAATTCCTTTTTCCTTCTTCATAATTTCACAGATAGAAGATTGGGTTTTACTCTAGATCTTAGCAACCTTAGCATATGACTCTTTTTCCCCCTTAAGTTGAGAATTTTCTCCTTTTTATCTGAAGGAAGCACTTTCCAGCTTCTCTATGGCATTTCTGAATTGCTAGTATCACTATTCTTATGCTTTGGGCCATTAACTAAAAGAAGGATTACTTAAATACAAGCACTGTGATACCAAAACAGTCAAACTGATAACTAAGTGACTAAGGGCAGGACAAGCTGGACAAAGGCATGATTCACATCCTGGACTGGATAGAGCAGGGTAGGGTAGTATTTCACTACACTACCCAGCATGGTGTATAGTTTAAAACTTATGAATTGTTTGTTTCTGGAGTTTTCTGTTTAATATTTTTGGACCATGTTTGAACATGGGTAACTGAAACCTCAGAAAGCAAAACCATGGAGAAGAGAAGACTGCTGTATCAGCTGCAGGGTAATAATAGTATTAACAGGACACTTAATGAGTTATCAAGCTTTCTAGAAAATGTTAAGAGAAAGTTGGGTGTGTCGTTTTACTGGTGAATAATATAAATTATTTTAAAAATTAAATAGACAAGGGATACATTAATGGTGCATGTCATGCGATTAAATGTCCCTAACTTATAAAAGACAAAATGCAAGCTCAGGACACTGATTTTAGAAGCTCGCATCAGGCTAGCCCCCAAAGCTACTCTGAAGGCCCACATTCCTTCTCTGCCACAAAGTCTAATAATGTTGAAAATTGAGAAACATTGTTTTTGCTTAAATACCTTCTTGAATGGATTATATTTCTTTTTGCTAGTGATTCTGCCATTTCCTTGAAGGTGGGGACTGAGAGAGAGAAGTAAGGATCTAAGTATTCCCTTGTGTACAGATGAAAGTGTCCAGACAAAAAGATGGTTTTACAGCATTTATAATTTGTGGTGCTGCCCTTCCCTCACAACTGTATGTTTATGTTTAATGTGGATGTCAGCATTCTTGCCTTCTAAGGTGGTTGACCTAGTTGTCAGTCACAAAGTAAGACCGCAGCCTAATAGGTTAATGGCAGATTATACCTTTGAGAGGCAGTATTTGAAGAGTATGTCATATATAAAAGAGATGAATTTTCAGGGAAGAAAAAATAAGGTTAGCCTTAGTGTTTGGAGCTTAGAAAAGTAAAAGAAGGTACTTTGACTTCTGTTCTGTTTCTGAAATTTAGCACGACTCTCTAACAGGACTGGAGGACTGCAGTCCATTCCAGAAAGGCAGAGAGTTTTTGAAATTGATATCCAACTGTCTAAGATGATGTGGATATGCTGGTGTTCCGAATCAACTCTTCAGTTGAAACCTTTTGCTTCATTTTCTCCATGTTAAGTTATCAGTGTTATTTCGTGTTACTCCCAGTGATTTTCATTCTGAGGCTGCTGCCTGGTCTCTTGGGACATTAATATTTATGGTTGTCAGTGCCCATATCATTGCTCCTGGCACAAATTAGCAACTTATTTAAGCTCATCAAAAATAGATCCACTCTTCCTGTAATGAGTATCATTGCCTTTGTGCTTAAAATTATAAATGGCCGCTTTAGTATATGTGCTAAATTTCTTGAGAAAATTCTAGTGCAAAAATGAAACTAGCTTGTTAAGTGGCTATTGTAAAAGAAATCCAAAACTCTTAAATAGCAAAAGTGTGGATTTTGTTTCTTTGCTTGTTTTTTTTGACATATTTTATTTTAAAAATGTGCTTAAAAGTTAAATAGTTCTAAATGGCTGAAAGTGAAAAAGATACCAGTCTAATTGATCTCTTTTCTTATACCTGAGTCCCACTACCCAGAAGCAAAAATATTCAACTCTATTAGCTATTTGTTCAGGTATTTATATTAATATTTCTAGATGTCATGTTTACATTGTAGTTTGTGGATTTAGACATTCAGATGTCATTTGTTGATTTATTCCTGTGATTTATTAGGGCTTAGTGAGAACACATGCCCACCTGCACATTTCTTCTCTATATTGCCAGTATATATACTCTGGTTAAATCAGTACTCAGTGTTTATGTTTATTGCTGAAGTAACTGACCTCACTGAAATATACTCTCAAACAGTCAATTCCAGTTAGTGAAACATGGCTTTGTTTTGTACATTGCATTTTTTTTTCTTTTCTATGTATTTATTACAAATTCATCCAGAATGCTTTCATTTTTCACTCATTGTCCCAGAACTTTCCTGCATTATCCAGAGTTGATCCTTTGTTTCATGCATCCTGTTTACTCATTTCTTGGTTTGTTCTACTTCTTAATAGAGTACATCCTTCAAAAGTTTTCTAAGAAAAAAGGTAGTGAAAAGGTGGCTGTCATTCTATTTATTTTAACCTTGAGTGGTTTGGCTGGGTATAGAATCCTATGATGGAACTGGTTTTTCTTCAGAATTTTGGATGCATTGTCTTTTAGTTTTCAGGAATGCTGCTAAGAAGTCTGAAAACATTACTTTTGATCTTTTGTGCTTTACATATTTCTACCTATGAAGGTTTTATTTTTCCACTTAATTTCTAATGTTCTGAAATGTCACATAATATGTCCTGGGGGAGGTTGTTTTCTGTTCATTGTAGCAGACAGGCAGAAATGGTCCCTGTCAGCGTCATGTATGGATGTAAGAGCTGGACTGTGAAGAAGGCTGAGCGCCGAAGAATTGATGCTTTTGAACTGTGGTATTGGAGAAGATTCTTGAGAGTCCCTTGGACTGCAAGGAGGTCCAACCAGTCCATTCTGAAAGAGACCAATCCTGGGTGTTCTTTGGAAGGACTGATGCTGAAACTGAAACTCCAGTACTTTGGCCACCTCATGCGAAGAGTTGACCCATTGGAAAAGACCCTGATGCTGGGAGGGATTGAGGGCAGGAGGAGAAGGGAACGACAGAAGATGAAATGGTTGGATGGCATCACTGACTCAATGGACATGGGTTTGGGAAAACTCCGGGAGTTAGTAATGGACAGGGAGGCCTGGCGTGCTGTGTGTGATTCATGGGGTCGCAAAGAGTCGGACACGACTAAGCAACTGAACTGAACTGAACTGAACGGTGAGATATTTTGTTATTTCTTTAATCCTTCCCACACTTTACCTCATTATTTCTTTATGATAGTTCTACTATAATTTTTTATCTTCTGGATTTTTTATAATTTATTTTCTGTTTTCCATTTTTGGCTTTCTTGCTCATGTTTCTAATTTGCCTCCATTTTATTTTAGTAATTTCTATCATTTTTAATATTCAAATTCATTTTTCATCCTCTAAACCTCCTATAAAAAGTTGTATTATATTTTTGTTTCATGGATATAATATCCTTTCTTATCCCTTTGAGGGTATTAGAGGTATTGTTTCTCATAATCTTTCTTTTCCTGTTCCTTTTATATAGTCTCAGTTTCCTCTGACTTCTTTTTAATTAGAAGCTCTTGTCAATTTGATTGTCCCTGTATGTCCATTTATATTTAACAGTGAAATATTAAATTTGTGATAAAAAAAAAAAAAACTCTGCATACCTGGAAAAGATTTATCTACTGGTAGAATTCACTGTAGAGCAGTTGGGTTTTGAAAGAGTGTACCAGTTTCTGGGTCTTTTTGTGTTAGGCTGGTCTTCTCTATAAGAAAACCCTTTAATATTTTGCCTGAAGTGTATACTTGGCTGCTAACAGTCTGGGAAGCAAGAGTAAGAGAGCAGGCTTTCTTTTAATGCCATTTCAGCCTTGTGTTCAGCCTTCTCCATTGTTCTTTGTGTTCTTCAGTCAGTGGATTCTTGTCATTAACCTTTTCCTGCTTTGGCTGGGAGGTGGGAAAGGTAGTAATTAGTTAGCCATGTGGAGTAGCAGAGGGTACTTGAAGGTATAAGCTTTCCATCTGTAAACTTTGAAGCATTTTCCCTGTTTGAAGCCCATGTGCCATTTCTAGCTTCTATAACACCAGTTGACTCTAAATCCTGAAAATATATAGGGCATCTCAGGTCTAATTCTCACCAGAAAGATTTTCCTCTTGAAGTACTTAGTTTTTCTAGTCTAGTTTTCTCAAGTAGGGTCTCCACTCTTCAATCTGCATACTGTCTCCCCAGAAGGTATGGCTATCTCCAGTCTACTGCTGTGACGTTTCCTACCTCTGCCCCACTATTTATGTATTTTATTTGATTACTAGTGTTTTAATGTGATCTTAGAGAGGGATCATATTAAAATTCCTGTGTTAATTCTTAAAATTCTGTTTAAATTAAGATAGGCACCATGGTTTGACTGGAAGGAGTTTCTTTTCTACTAATTAGGGGAAGATAAGAGACATAAAACATGCCCTATGTATCTTTAAATTTTAGTATCTGAGATCTGCTTAACTATGACTAAGTAAAACTATTTTTGCTCCAATCTTCAGTCCTTAACCAATCCTCAGTCCTTAAATCCACTAAAATTTAAATATTGAGTAAGGAAATGGCTGCCACCCAACCCACAAATCCCAAAGCACACCAAAAATTTCTGTGAACTATTCCCTGAGGTGAAAACACCAACACATCTAATTTGAGGCTATGCAATTTACAGCTCATCCTGGTTCTGAAATCTAGGCATAGCCTAATTCATGTAGTAGTAGAAGTATGGTATCTCATACCAGTATGAAATATATGACACTAGTTTAGCTGCTGGGAGAAGGCAATGGCAACTCACTCCAGTACTCTTGCCTGGAGAATCCCAGGGACGGAGGAGCCTGGTGGGCTGCCATCTGTGGTGTCGCACAGAGTCAGACATGACTGAAGCGACTTAGCAGCAGCAGCAGCTTAGCTGCTGGCTCAGGAGTGATAAGGAAACGTTTATTAGAAAATGGAAAAATGGAAAGTAACTTACAAATAGTAACCTGCAGTAACTTGGTGCATGCGTGCTAAGTTGTGTCCGACTCTGTAACCCTATGGACTACAGCCTGTCAGGTTCCTCTGTCCATGGGAGTTTCCAGGCAAGAATACTGGAGTGGGTTGCCATTTCCTTCTCCAGGGGAACTTTCAGACCAAGGGATTGAACCTGTGTCTCATGTCTCTTGCGCTGACAAGCAGCCAGGGGTAGGGGGTGGGGTGGGAGTCTTTACCACTAGTGCCACCTATAGATACTGCTGAGCCAAAAGCAATTGGGTATATTTGACAAGGGCTTCAGTCGTGTCCGACTCTGTGTGACCCCACAGACGGCAGCCCACAAGTCTCCCCTGTCCCTGGGATTCTCCAGGCAAGAACACTGGAGTGAGTTGCCATTTTCTTGTCCAAAAAGAGAGATATGAGCTAATTAAAATAATTGGCTAATTTGAAAGTGGAAATGAAAAGAGATTAAATAGAACTCAGAAATTTGGTACAACATAGAGTCAGCATAGCTTATTTCTTTTATACTGAAAATGCAAGAGATAAATTTGAGAAGGTCTTAAGATCCATCAAAACTCAGCCTTTTGGAATAGATCAAATTAAGACTATGACCTTCACCTCTAAAGGTAAAGTTACAATATCAAAGTGAATTAAGAAGCCTCAAAGCAAAAATAAAAATAAGGGCATAGCATTATAAGAAGAGGGACACAACGTTTCTGGAATAGCTCACCAGCTCTAGGGTAATCTAGTTTAAAGCTAGAGATATGAGGACCAAAAAACCCCAAAGAAGCACAATTTATGTGAAAAACATGTTCTTAAAAAGATCTCTGGCACATGTAACTTTCTGGAATGGAATGCATGAGAAATCTCTTACATTTTGAGAGTTTGCTGTCAAATATATATCATAAGGCTGCATTTAAATATCCTGTAACTGAGTATTGGACACCTACCCATCATGTGCAGAATAATGAAAGTGAAAGTGAAAGTCACTCAGTCATGTCTGACTCTGCGACTCCATGGACTATACAGTCCATGGAATTCTCTAGGCCAGAATACTGGAGTGGGTAGCCTTTCCCTTCTGCAGGGGATCTTCCCAAACCAGGGATTGAACCCATGTCTCCCACATTGCAGGCGAATTCTTTACCAGCTGTGCCACCAGGGAAGCCCAAGAATACTGTAGTGGGTAGCCTATCCCTTCTCCAGCAGATCTTCCCAACCCAGGAGTTGAACCAGGGTCTCTTGCATTGCAGGTGGATTCTTTACCAACTGAGCTATCAGGGAAGCCCCATGAGCAGAATGAGGGCTGGGAAAGTTGTGCACTTGTAAGAAGAGTGTGTTCCTCAATGCCCACTTCAGAGACAGCCAAAGAGGAGAAAAGGAAGAACCCTACAGACTGGGGCCAGGGATCACAAAGAACAGTGGACAAGGAAGCTCTTCCCAAGAGAAAAGCTTTTCCCAAGAGTTCCCAGGACTCAAGCATGGGATCATTCTTCATCCAAGAGTGGGCCCTTCACAGTGTTGACCTAGCTAGCCATGAAAGGGTTACTTTTCATGTTTTAAATAAGTTATCTTGAAAATAACTCAGAAAACTGATCTTACAGAAACTTTTACAATTGAAAGGTCTCTTCTCAGTTCTGTTATATAAACCTTGGGTAATGCTTATTTTGAACTTCGTGAGATTCACTGTAGTAATTAAAGTGTTATTTCCTGGAGATGTGTTCTGTCACTGATTCCTCCAGTGATAAAGAACCTGCCACACTGAGCTATGACAAAGTTAATTCCAATATATGGAGCTGATGATAATGAGAGTAATCCAGGAAAGTTAATAATTTAAAAGAAATTTAATATTCTTTGGATATTTGTTTGACTTTTACATTAAGATGTTATTAAGAGTCTAATTTTATATGGATGGCCAGTAAATACATGAAAAGATGCTCAGCATCACTAATGATTAGAGAAAGGCCAAGCAGAGCAATGTTGAGGTACTACTTCATCTTTAAAAAGTCTGTAAGTAACAAATGCTGCCGAGGGTGTGGAAAAAAGGGAACCCTCCTCCATTGTTGGTGGAAATTTAAGTTGGTGCAGCCATGATGGAAAACAGTTTGGAGAGTCCTCATAAAACTAAAGATAGAGCTACTGTGTGACCCAGCAATCCCAGTTCTGGGTGTATATCCAAACAAAACGCTAATTCACAAAGTTACATGCACCCCTGTGTTCAAAGCAGCACTATTCACAGTAGGCAAGACGTGGAAACCACCCAAATGTCCACTGACAGATCAATGGATGAAAAAGATGTGGTACATATGGACGATGGACTACTACTCGTCCATAAAAAAGGAAAAGCTCATGCCATTTGCAGCAACGTGGATGCAACTAGAGATTATCGTACTAAGTGAAGTACGTCAGAAAAAGACATACCATATGGTATCCCTTATGTGAAGAATCTGAAATACGACACGAACCTATCTATGAAACAGAAACAGAATCAGGGACATAGAGGACCACTTGTGGCTGCTGAGAAGGGGATTGGGGAAAGGATAAAGTGCTAGGTTAGGATTAGCAGATGTAAGCTTTTTATGTATAGAATGGAAATAAACAGCAAGGTCCTACTGTATAACACAGCAAGCTATATTCAGTAGCCTATGATAACTCCGGAGTTGGTGATGGACATGGAAGCCTGGCGTGCTGCAGTCCATGGGGTCACAAAGAATCGGACACGACTGAGTGACTGAACTGAGCTGAACTGATGATAAATCATAATGGAAAATAATAAATTAAAAGGGAATGTATATATATATATATGTATATATATATGTATAACTGAATCACTTTGCTATACAGCAGTAATCAACTTTGTACATCAACTATACTTCAATTAAAAAAGAATCTGATATTAACAAAAATTGTATACTTCTTTCATTTTTGTCAAAAATAAGGAAGTTTTACATGCATTATATATAAAACATTTTTTAACATTTGTGTTTCTTTCATGTCACTTTTTTTCACCCATCATTTGTATTTGGATAGTGTTATTCTTTAACAATCAGCCAAAATAAAATTAACTTCCATGAATACGTGTGTGCATGCTAAGTTGCTTCAGTTGTGTCCGACTCTTTGTGACTCCACAGACAGAGGAACCTGGCAGGTTCCTCCGTCCATGGGATTCTCCAGGCAAGCATACCGGAGTGAGTTTCCATGCCCTCCTCCAGGGGATCTCCTGCGTCTCCATAGGGAACCTGAGTCTCCTATATCTTCTCCATTAGGAGGTGGGTTCTTTACCACTCACACCACCTGGGAACCCCAACTTACATAACTTAATTATTAAAATTATGTTAAAATTGTGTTTTAATGTTTGTTTCTAGCTTTCACACTGAAAACTGTGGTTCTTAAGATCTGTTCATCCTCACTTTTTATAGTGACTTTTCAAACCAGACATCATTTGGGAATGAAATGAAAAATATTAAGTATTTGCATATTAACATAAACTTTTTTTCCCTTAAAATATCACCATGGCATGCAGGAAGCCATGTGGTTTTAGGATATCTGTGGATTATAAGTCCTGAGTTCAAGCGATTGTTGAAGGGCTGCTTACACTGGTGGTTCTATACTGATGTAAAACTCCTCTCTAGAAATTTACTATTGCTAGCAAGAGTTTTCCTTTTTAATTAACATACTCAGATTCTATTCAGCAGGACCAGGCCCAGGTTATATTTTCTCATCACTTAGAATTCTGCTTGGAAACCTAAGTTTAAGTCTGTGATGTTCCCTTGCTTCTGTGGAGTGGGATTGCTCTTCTGGCTTATTCTTCAGTCAGCTCCTGGTTCTCATTATGCTCACTGAGCAGAAGCTTATGTTTGGAAATTCATTGAGGATTTTCTGTCTTTAATTGATTTGGTAATAATTTATATTTAGACTCTTCATATACTGATTAATGCTCAATGAAGATTGTCTCAATCAAGAGCAACCAAGACAGTTGCAATTCCCACAGCTTATGCTAAATGTGTGAACATACTGAGAAAAGTGAAGGCAAAAACTTAGACTCATTTTTGGAGATTTCCTTTGCCCTACTGACTTCATGGAACTGAATATTGAATACGTTTTTGTTTTTTTTTTTTTTTATTCTATTTATGGCTGTGCTGGGTCTTAGTTGCTGTGCAGGCTTTCTCTAATGTGTTCCCTAGTTGTGTTCCCTAATTGCTCTCTAGTTGTGTTCCACAGGCTTCTCATTGTGGTAGCTTTTCTTGCTGCAGCTCATGGGCGCCAGGGCACGTGGGCTTCAGTAGTAGCGGCATGTGGGCTCAGTTGTTATGGCTCATGGGCTCTAGAGCACAGGCTCAATAGTTGTGGTGCAAGAGCTCAGCTGTTCCACAGCATATGGGATCCTCCTGGATCAGGGCTTGAACCTGGGTCTCCTGTGTTGGCAGGCAGATTCTTTACCACTGAGCTACCAAGGAATCCCTGAATACGTTTTTATATATGAAAGTACCATTGCAAACAGAGGTGCCAGTTTATTCTTAATGTCACTAACAATAATCTGAAATGTTTGTCTTCTCTGCTTGCCTGTTGTCTGTCAGTAAGAATGGAAATATCTTAGAAAAGTATCAGATATCATATGAAACTAAATATTTCCTTTTTTTGAATTTATCTGACCTTTTTCAGTTTCCCTTATTCTTCTTCCTGAGGAGAATATTCAGAGAAGTAAATTGAAAAGTGTGAAATCATTATGGTCTATACCTAAATGGCACAGATATTTCTAAGTACTACCTCTGATACACAGATGACACCACACTTATGGCAGAAAGTAAAGAGGAACTGAAGAGCCTCTTGATGAAAGTGAAAGAGGAGAGTGAAAAAGCTGGCTTAAAACTCAACTTTGAAAAAACTAAGATCATGGCATCTGGTCCCATCACTTCATGGCAAATAGATGGAGAAACAATGGAAACAGTGAGATGCCGGGGTCCAGCCCCGGCTGATCCAGAGTATTCGAAGCGGGGATGGCGTCAGCAAGGATCAGGATACAATAGCTTCAATTAGATATTAATTAAAGATGTAAAGAGTAATAGAATGAGGATAGCTCAGTAGGAAAATTCCGTGAAGAAAAGAGGCTGAGTAGCTTGGTTTACTCGGGAGACCAATAAAACTTCAAGACAAGAAGCTTGCACCACTTACTTAGGCCGCAGGCGTCCTTCCGTTCTCCCGAAGAAGAGGAGGCACTGAGGCCTCCCCAGTCGGATCTTAGAAGCCCAGGCATAATTAGTAAGCATGGTGGGTTCCACGTTCCAGATGGAGACTCAGCCAGAGTGAGAGAGAGCGCGACATGGGGAGACCAGTATTTCGAGAAACTGATCCCAATTCTTTATTTTCCATGGTCTACTTTTATACACTGAGATGTTATGCAAAAATCACGCGGGTCAGCACTCCTGACTTTTATCAAAGTCAGGTGCTTCATACAAATGTATACAGAGGTCTTAGGGGTGTTACATCATCTTCTGGCCAGGGGGCCTGCTGACAATTTATGACTCTCTCCTTGTGACAGCGGTCAGTCAACCAGAACACTTATTTCTCCAGGGGTGATTATTTTTAGAACAGACGCCACCCAAATAAAGTTACATTCCTATAGGGTGAGGGTGTAGTGGGTTTTAGTTAAGGAAAGAATTTACTTAGCCTAAGGTCTAACATGATTTATATCAAAGGTTAATACTTATTTCTTCTATATATTCATTAATGTGTAAGGGCAGGGGATATGGAGACTTAGCAACAAACATTGGCTCAACAAATGAAAAACCCTTCACCAATACAATTTCTAATCAGCCCATTATACTTATAGTTTTCTAACTTTTCTAAGGAACCTGTTTTTAGAAGGTTTAAAGCATCTCATGCCTCTCACGGTTGGGAGGCTGTGAGCAATCACATGTGGCCGGACAAGCCTGTCAGGCAGGCTAGAGAACCTTCAGAGGAGTTTGTAGGTTAAAACACTCTTGTCACACCCAGGAGTTTTTATTAACTGGAGCTCTAAGTTAACTCCTTCTCCGAAAGAGGTGGTGGGGGACAGCACCCCGTAAAGTCAGAGGTGTAGGTGAGAGCACAAAGTAGTAAAGTAGGCAGGCTCTGGTTATGGGGGTAGATGCTCGAGGATTTCCAGGGGGACTCCTGAGGCTCGAGCCTGCCTTTGCATATGTCGAGCCTCCTTCCTCATGACCTTTGCCACGGGCGGAGTACCTCACTCTGGCCCCCAACAGTGAGAGATTTTATTTCCTTGGGCTCCAAAATCACTGCAGATCATGACTCCTTGGAAGAAAAGCTGTGACCAACCTAGACAGCATATTAAAAAGCAGAGACATTACTTTGCTGCAAAGGTCCATCCAGTCAAAGCTATGGTTTTTCCAGTAGTCCTATATGGATGTGAGAGTTGGACTATAAAGAAGGCTGAGCACTGAAGAACTGATGCTTTTGAACTGTGGTGTTGGAGAAGACTCTTGAGAGTCCCTTGGAATGCAAGGAGATCAAGCCAGTCAATCCTAAAGGAAATCAGTCCTGAATATTCATTGAAAGGACTGATGCTGAAGCTGAAACTCCAATACTTTGGCCACCTGATGTGAAGAACTGACTCATTGGAAAAGACCCTGATGCTGGGAAAGATCGAAGGCAGGAGGAGATGGGGATGACAGAGGATGAGATGCTTGGATGGCATCACCGATTCAATGGACATGAGTTTGAGCAAGCTCCGGGAGTTGGTGATGGACAGGGAAGCCTGGCATGCTGCAGCCATGGGGTCACAAAATGTCGGACATGACTGAGTGAACTGAATTTTCCTTTTTCGGTATAGTTGAACAATTGAAAAAATTATCAGAATACTTTAAAAGCTGCCCTTCCCAAAGGAAAGGATATTCTTGATGATGTGGTTAATAAAAAATGAGTTTTGTTTTTATTTAAAATGTCAAACTTCAAAATTAAGGCTCACCATAGTGGGCTAGGGTCTGTTGATACTTGGGAGAAAAAGCCAGACTCATTTGAGCATTCTAGTTATTTATGCTTAGAAATCTAAACCAAATCCAATAAACTTTGCAAGGTACAATACAGTTAAAACAGAGCTGGGTGTGATAGAAAAGACTATGAGAGATGATTTGTAAAATTTCAATACTGGCATGACCCTAGTAGACAGAAAGACAGCATGCTGTTCCTAGTGAATGCTACCCAAAACAATCTACTCCTTCAATATAATCCCCATCAAAATTCCAATGTCATTCTTCACAGAAATAGAAAAAATTTTTTCAAAAATTATTATGGGAACCACAAAAGACCCCAGATAGCTAAATCAATCTTGAGCATGAAGAACAAAGCTGAAGGCATCACACTTCATGATTTCAAATTGTATTACAAAGGTATAGTAATTAAAACAGCATGGTACTGGCAGAGAAACAGACATATAGATGAATGGAACGGAATAGAGAGCCTAGAAGTAACTGCATGCATATGTGATCAACTAATCTTTGACAAAGGAACCAAGGATACAGCATGAGGAAAAGATAGTCTCTTCAATAAATGGTGTTTGGGGAACTGGATATCTAGGTGGAAGAGAATGGATTGGAACTTTATCTAACTGAACATAAAAGTCAACTCAAAATAGGTTAAAGACTTAAATGTAAGACCTGAAACCTCAAAAATCTGAGGAAAAAACATAGGGCAAAAGCTCTTTGACCTTGATCTTGGTAATGAGTGTTTGGATTCATTGCCTGACCAAAAAGCACAGACAGTAAAAGTAAAAACCAAAACCAAACTAAAAACAAGTCAGATTACATTAAAAAGTTTCTTCATAGCAAATGAAACAATCAACAAAGTGAAAAGGCAACCTATGGAATAGAAGATATTTGCAAGTAAATATCTGATGAAAGGATTAATATTCAAAATGTATAAGAAACTCAAACAACTCGATAGCAAAGTAAATTTAAATATGAGCAAGGGACCCAAATAGACATTTCTCTAAAGAGAATGTACAAATGGCCAATAGTTTGTGCAAAGATGCTTGACATCACTGACCATTAAGGAAATGCAAATCAAAACCAAAATAAAGTATCACCTCGCATTTGCTAGGATAGCTGTTTTTAAAAAGTCAAAAGATACCAAGTGTTGAAAAGGGTGTAGAGAAAAGGCAACCCTTACACGGTCTTGATGGGAATGTAAATTGGTATGGTCATCATGGAAAACAGCACGGAGGTTCCTAAATAAAAACAGAACTACCTTACAATGCAGCAGCTCCACTTCTGGATGTGTATGCAAAGGAAATGAAATCAGGCTCTTAAAAAGATATCTGCACTCCCATGTACATTGCAGCATTATTCAAGGTAGCCAAATTATGAAAACCACCTAAATTTTTAAGGATAGAGAATATAAATTGCTCAGCTTTAAACATAAAGAAATCCTGCCATTTTTGACAACATGGATAAATGTGGAGGATATTATGCTAAGTGAAATAAGCCAGATGGAGAAAGACAAATACTGCGTGATCTCATTTATGTGTGGACTCTTAAAAAAAAAAAGGCATGGGGGATGTGGGGGGGACTTCCCTAAGACTTCACCCTCCCAGTACAAGGCGCCTGGGTTCAATTGCTGGTCAGGGAACTAGATCCCACATGCTGCAACTAAAGATCCTGTATGCCATAATTAAGACCTGGCACAGCCTAAATAAATAAATATTCAAAACAAAACTGAGCTCAGTAACAAAGACTTGAATGACGGTTACCAGGAGCTGAGGGTTAGGTAAAAAAGGGAGATGTTGATTATAACTTTAAGAGAGTAATAAGTTCTGAAAAACCAATGCATAACATCAGGTGTCTAGAGTTAATACTAAATTATACTTGAAATTTAATAAAAAGAATAGATCTCAGTGCTCATCACACACACAAAATAATAACTGTGAGGTAATGGATGTGGCAATTAGCTTGATTGTGGTCATCATTTTGCAGTGTGTACTTATATCAAAAGCATCACATTGTACACCTTAACATATATACAATTTTGTCATCATATCTCAGTAGAGCTGGGATGGGGGAAGGTCATGATCCAGGAATTTTTGCCATGGAGTAAAGCAGACTTGAAGATGAGATACTACTTTCCCAGGTGTCAAGTTTATGTTGGGTGTGCTGCTAGCCTGTTTGGGGAAAAGGATATAAAGAGGCAAAGGTAGCTATTAGAATAAGCTGAAGGAAGAAGAAATTATTTTCTTGAATATGAGATCTATTGCAGAATACAAGTCCAACAAGGGGTGAGAAATATCTAGAGCCAGAACAAGGGAAGCCTGTCATGCTGCAGTCCATGGGATCGCAGAGTCGGACACGACTGAGCGACTGAACTGAACTGAGAACAAGGGTGTAAGTGATGAGATAAGGGGCAGATAATGGGACTGATTCTTCAGCATTTTCACATGCAGTACGTGTATTGCCTAATACTGAGAACAGCATGAGGAGAGTGTGGTTACTTGTTTAGATGTTCTAACCACAAACTCGTGATTTCGTTGTAGACACAAAGCAACTCTAAGTAGGGAGAGAAGTGGAGAAAAACAATGTTTGTTAATACATCCTGGTGCAACTTTAAATAATTCACATAACTTATTTTGGTGACATTTATTATTTTTCTCCAATTATGGGTAATTTGTTCCTGGAAAGCTTAAAAGTATAGAAAAGAATACAAATTATTGATAGTCACACTACCTTAGATTACTGTAAACCTCATAGGTTTTATAGAATTTATGCCATATAGCAGAACATTTCATATACTGTTTTATTTGCTTGCTGTTGTTATTGTCACATTATCAGCTATTTCTGGAAAAATTAATCTTTAGTGACTTCTTTTGGCCATTACTAAGTAAATTATTTGGGATATGTCAGAATTGCTCCTCAACCTTACATCAAATATTTATTTTGAAAAATTTTATCTTAAAAATGTATTACAAGAATCAAAATTAGTAAAGGTAGTGCTAATTTTTCTTTTTATTGTCCTGTATAGAGATTTGGGGATCCTAACACAGAAATGAACTCCCACTGGTTACATGGCCAAATGATTTTATTACCCATGTAGACGAAAAACTGTCATTGTGATCATTGATAATGACTTTCAAAACTGAGTAATTTTGAGTCGGTATATTTGTTTTAGTGTAGAATAAACAATTTTATCTGTTTAGTATTTAACACTAATTGCCTTCTGGAAATGAACTATTTACTCATATACTAATTATAATTGAGTATTTCAGGATATTGGGTATGATTTTATGAAGTAACTTAAAGGGGTGATGTGAATATGGTCGGAGAAGGCAATGGCACCCCACTCCAAGCACCCCACTCTTGCCTGGAAAATCCCATGGACAGAGGAGTCTGGTAGGCTGCAGTCCATGGGATCACTAGGACACGACTGAGCGACTTCACTTTCACTTTTCACTTTCATGCATTGGAGAAGGAAATGGCAACCCACTCCAGTGTTCTTGCCTGGAGAATCCCAGGGACGGGGGAGCCTGGTGGGCTGCTGTCTATGGCGTCGCACAGAGTCGGACACGACTGAAGCGACTTAGCAGCAGCAGCAGTGAATATGGTATGAATATTCTAGAATATGGTATCTAGAAACTATGATAACCAAGGTGCCTTAGCAGTGTTACTACTACTGACTGGGCTTAATCTTATGTCATCTAATGCAGAAAACCAGTAAGCTAATAAGCTGGGCTTTTTTCTCTAATTGAGGCCAGCTGGAATGATAAAGGACCTTGGATGACCTCCACTGTAAAAATAATTTCTATTGAGGAATGACTTAATTATATTGATTCAAAATATGCATTCAAACCATTCTCATAAACATAATAGGAAATGTATTTCTAAAATTCAGTGTGCTGTTGGGTGGATGGCATGATAATCATAACATTTTTATGTATTAAAAGAAAAAAGGTTTCATTTAAGGCAACCCCTGCTTCCACAGGAAATAAACTTAAGCCCACTGAGTTTGATAGTGTCAATTGTTTTTAGATAGAATAGAATTCAGTTTATAGTCCAGTGCATTTTACTTGAAATTGGATGGCCTTCCAGTGTACTTGTGGAGGAAAAGTTGCTTAATTTCATTGATCCATTGTCTTTCTAATAAAATAGTGGAAAGCAAGCAAAAGCTACCAAAAGTACTTCCAAAAAAGTTGTTCTTTCAGTAGGTGAAAAAAAGGAAAATGTATAATTTTGTCTGGTCATTTATTGGACCCTTAGTATTTCTGCCTTATAATAAACACCTTCCCTTTCATTTTCTTCCCCTTTAAGCTGTATTTAGTAATGAAAGGCAGGGCATTGAGGGAGATTGAAGTTAAAATCAACACAGAAAGAGTTTTTACAGAGTCAAATAGACCAAAGCTGGTTCAATTTATGAGCCAGGAAAGCTGTTTCTTTACCAACCTGAACAAGCTCTGTACTGAGGCTATTCTAACTCACTCGTCCCACAGAGCTTAGAAAAAGGTTTTCTTGTTGCTTGCCCTGAGGTCCAAAATTGAATTTTCCAAGTTTAAGGGTAAAATTATTTCAAGAAAACCTATAAAATTGCTGGCTACCTTTTTTTTTCCTTTGCTGAAGGTTAAACACGTAAAACTTTATTTTGCTCTGTGTTTTCCTCTCTCAGTTATCAGTATCTACCATAATGCAAAAAAAGCATTAATTATTAGGCTCAGTTAATGAACAGAAGAATTTCCTCCTACACCTCCGGTATTCATAGCAACCTCTTGCTGGTGGAAGCTGTTCTGAGAACATACTCACACAGAACAGGAGATGGAGCTCTTCACTAACACGAATTCAAGGTGCCTCCTGACTTTTCAGTTTAACCTCCTTTACTTTATCCTACAAAATTCAGAGCTTCTCACAAATCAGGGCTGCCCCCATTTCCTCTGATTTTTAGTTACCTATGTTGGGAAGTATTGAGTTTGGGGAATCAAAGTCCTTCCAAACTCACGGATCTTTTACTTCAAAATGATGAGAACATGCAGAAACAGCTCTGGGTCACAAGGCTGTGAGATTTAGAGAAGAAAAGGTGGTATTCCTCACAAAGAATCATATCCCAAACTACAGGGCAATTTACCTGCAGCATTTGACTGGAGATGTGGAGCTATTAATATTGTGTGTGTGTGTGTGTGTGTGTGTGTCTATGGCAAAGTAAGACCCTCGCTGTCTTTGACATAGATGAGTTCAGTTCCTTAGTTGTGTCCAACTCACATGCCGGGCCTCCCTGTCATTCACCAACTCCCGGAGCTTGCTCAAACTCATGTCCAGTGAGTCGGTGATGCCATCCAACCATCTCATCCTCTGTCATCCCCTTCTTCCGCTTTTGATCTTTCCCAGCATCAAGGTCTTTTCCAGTGAGTCAGTTCTTCACATCAAGTGGTCAAAGTATTGGAGTTTCAGCTTCAGCATCAGTCCTTCCAAAGGATATTCAGGTCTGATTTCCTTTAGGATTGACTGGCTTGATCTCCTTGCATTCCAAGGGACTCTCGAGAGTCTTCTCTAACACCACGGTTCAAAAGAAGCACTTTGGTGCTCAGCTTTATTTATGGCCCAACTCTGACAACCATCCATGACGACTGGAAAAACCATGGCTTTGACTAGATGCACCTTTGTCAGCAAAGTAATGTCTCTGCTTTTTAATATGCTGTCCAGGTTGGTCATAGCTTTTCTTCCAAGGAGCAAGCAAAGCATCTTTTAATTTCATTGCTGCAGTCACTGTCTTCAGTGATTTTGGATCCCAAGAAAATAAAGTCGCTCACTGTGTCCATTGTTTCTCCATCTATTTGCCATGAAGTGATGGGACCAGACGCCATGATCTTAGTTTTCTGAATGTTGAGTTTTAAGCCAACTTTTCACTCTCCTTTTTCACTTTCATCAAGAGGCACTTTAGTTCCTCTTCACTTTCTACCATAAGGGTGGTGTCATCTGCATATCTGAGGTTATTGATATTTGTCCTGGTGATCCTGATTCCATTTTGTGCTTCATCCAGCCCAGCAGTTCACATGATGTACTCTGCATATAAGTTAAATAAGCAGGGTGACAATATACAGCCTTGACGTACTCCTTTCCCGATTTGAAACCAGTCTGTTGTTCCACATCCAGTTCTAACTGTTGCTTCTTGACCAACATACAGATTTCTCAGGAGGCATGTTAGGTGGTCTGGTATTCCCATCTCTTTCAGAATTTTCCACAGTTTATTATGATCCACACAGTCAAAGCTTTGGCATAGTCAATAAAGCAGAAGTAGATGTTTTTCTGGAACTCTCTTGCTTTTTCAGTGATCCAACAGATGTTGGCAATTTGATCTCTGGTTCCTCTGCCTTTTCTAAATCTAGCTTGAACATCCAGAAGTTCACAGTTCACGTACCTTGAAGCCTGGTTTGGAGAATTTTGAGCATTACTTTGCTAGCGTGTGAGATGAGTGCAATTGTGTGGTAGTTTGAACATTCTTTGGCATTGCCTTTCTTTGGGATTAGAATGAAAACTGACCTTTTCCAGTCCTGTGGCCACTGCTGAGTTTTCCAAATTTCCTGGCATATTGAGTGCAGCACTTTAATGGCATCATCTTTTAGGATTTGAAATAGTTCAACTGGAATTCCATCACTTCCACTAGCTTTGTTCGTGGTGATGCTTCCTAAGGCCTACTTGACTTTGCATTCCAGGATGTGTGGCTCTAGATGGGTGATCACACCATCATGGTTATCTGGGTCATGAAGATCTTTTTTGATATAATTCTTCTGTGTGAAGTCTATGCCAGTGAAGCTATAAGGCCCCTTTTTCAGTCAGAGTGCTCTTACCAAAAGAAACAATGGAATTGCCCCTCTAGTTGGCTCATTTAATTCACTTACTTTTGAGAATAGTCATAGATACCCTCTTCCTGTGCTAACCTCTCTGAATATGATTTTTTTTTAACATTTCTACCTTTTCCAGCTTTGTTCTAGGCACAACTTCATTTCTTTTCCTTTATATTCTGTTCAATGGTAGGAAATAATTTTGGAAATGAAAACCCCTCACAATTCATGGGAAGGAAGCAAAAGAGCAGTTTTAGCCATCACTCTTTCTGACAGAACACTAAAGAGACACAGTTCCTTTATACATTTAGTCTATTAGGAACTGTTAAATTCATCACCCTTATTGCAAAGAATAATCCTCTTTAGGAAAAGCCTCTATGACAACTTAAGTGTAGCCATTATTGTTCACCATGGATATTTGGGAGTTTCCCACTGGATTCAACATTCCAATCATAGGGAGCTGCAGAAAGGGTGCTTAGCAGCTCACTCCTGGTTCACTCCTAGTGCATGCACTTACTGAAGAAGGACCGGCTGCAGAATGGGATTAGGTTATAAATGAGGGTAAGAGACGCAGGTTAGACCCCAGTTCACATCATCTTATCTCAGCTCCTCCCATTGCTAGTGAAGCCCAGGTGATGAGATCAACTGTGTCTAGCCATGCACCCATGGACAGCACTCACCCTTCCATGAGGTTTGTGAGCCCAAGAAGTCCTTCTTCTGCAGCCTCTGTGGGGCAGTGTTCTGTTTCCTTTCCTTCCAATTCAGGGGGAACCCTCTAAGAGAGCTTTCTTTGTGTCCTGCAGAAACAGTAAAACTAGTGGGGGGAAATGGCTTGATAATTTATCTATTTATAAGCACTAAAAAGTGAGAAGCCAAGGACGATTTCCTTTTTTAAAAAACGTAAAAAAAAATTGAGGTATAGTTTATCTACAAAATTATATAAGTTTCAGGTGAACAACATAGCAATTCACAATTTTTAAGTTATATTCCATTTATAGTTATTATAAAGCATTGGTTATATTCCCTGTGCTATCCAGTATATCCTTGGAGCTTATTCATTTTGTACACAGTAGTTTGTGCCTTTTAATACTCTGTCCCTATCTTGCCTCTCCCCGCTTCTCTCTTTCCGCTGATAACCACTAATTTGTTCTTGATATCTGTGTCTGTTTCTTTTTCTGTTATATTCACTGTAACAAAAGTTTGTTGCATTTTGTTGTACAAAAGTTTGTTGTATTTATTCTTGGATTCTACATATAAGTAATATCATACAGTTTCTGTCTTTGTCTGACTTACTTTACTAAACATAATACCATCCAGGTTCGTCCATGTTGTCGCAAAAGGCAAAATTTCATTCTGTTTTCATGGCTGAACAGTATTCCATTGTGTGTTTTTCTGTGCGTGTGTCTGTGTGCGAGATACAGTGTACATACGCTACATTAATAGTCTTTGTCCATTCATCTGTTGATGAACACTTAAGTTGCTTCCATAACCTTGGCAGTTACAAACAGTGCTATTATGAACGTTGGGTGCATGTACATTTTCAAATTAGTGTTTTCATTTTTTTTTTTTCAGATATCACCGAGGAGTGTAATTGCTGGTTCATATGATAGTTCTCCCACATGGCAGGTGGATTCTTTACCAGCTGAGCCACAAGGGAAGCCCAAGAATACTGGACTGTATAGTCCATGGGGTCACAAAGAGTTGGACAGGACTAAGCGACCTTCACTTTCACTTTTCAGTTTCATAGTAGCTCTAATTTAGTTTCTTGAGAAACCTCCATAGTGTTTTCCACAGTGGCTTCACCAATTTACATCCCACCAACAGTATAGGAGTGTTCCGTTTTCTCCAAACCCACTTCAGCGTTTATTGCTTGTAGACTTCTTGATGATAGCCTCATTGCTAGGTGTTAAGTATTAGGTGACACCTCATTGTGGTTTTAGTTTGCATTTCTCTGATGGTTTTTGATGTTGAGCATCTTTTCATGTGCCTGTTGTCCATCTATGTCTTCTTTGGAAAAATGTCTATTCAGGTCTTCTGTCCATTTTATCCATTTAATCTGGTTGTAGAAAGGCTGAGGATCAGAAAGGGCATGATTTTTGTAGAGCCTGACTTTGCTCTCTATTATTCCCAGTCCTGTAAGTGGTAGAGACCTCGTAAATGGTTTCTAGACTTCTTTCCCAAATTTTTCCTACCATTTGGAGAGGTCAGAGGATATAACGTCCTGGGGTCCTCTCTGGGTTTCCGGGATTTCTGGAGTGATGTAGATAACAGTTGAGTTAGGATTTTACAGCAGAGCCTAGGGAAGATATTTTCAGAAAAGTGTTTTCACATATTTTCTAATTATGATGAATTTGTTAAAGAAATCCTAGTTCATTAGGTACTGTCAGTGATGTGATATATTTGATTTGTGACAAGCCAAAATCAGAATTTCTTACTTTGATGTGTTTTGGAAATGGATAATGCACAGTACTCATTATGGATGCACACAGCATATCATCAGCCTGTAATTGTGTCCATCGGCAACAATTTATATGTGATGCCCTGTCAGTCCTGTTGAAAAGGAAAACCACTTGGTGGAGATTTGGTCAGTTAGGTTTGAGTTGTTGGAATTTGTTGGTTCTGTTAAACAGTAACAAGGAAAATAAGTGTTTTATTTAATTTATGTGGAAAAATTAAAACAAGTTCTGAGCCTAGAAAGAAGCTTCAGAAGGCTTTCAGTGAGGTACATTAACATTATGTTCTTGCATTCTGTCGAGATATGAAACAGTGCTCACAACTGTGTGGTTCGTTTAGAACTCAATAGAAGAAAATTTAAGTATCTTTTCTGAAAACACATGTGTCCCTTTTTATATAATAAAGTAATCTATAATTACTTCCTTTAACATCAGCTGCAAAAAACCCACTTATAATTAATCACAACATCTGTATTAGCTTGGTGTTCCATACATTTATGTTGTATTATTACTCCTTTAGAAATTCTATTGAGAGCTTAACAGTATTACTGTGAGTTTATGTTAAAACTGAGTACAAGGTACTGTTTTTCTCTTTCCTTTTTTAAGGAATGATATTGGTGATTGCTTCTAATAAAAGTATGATCTGAAAGTTACTTTGATATCCATGAGTATTTGCCCTTGAAGAATCTCCAGTGGTTTCCCCTAGTTATGTCAATGTAAACTATTAGACGTCAATTGCTGGGGAAGAGATTTGAACAGGAGTATAGAAGGATACTAAGAAACATTTTAGGTTTTTAATCACAGGTGTCCTTACAGCCAAATCTGGTTATGAATAAGAAAGGAGGTTAATTTGAAGAACTTTCTGGGAGGGAAGATACCAACATAGGTACTTTATGTGATGAGAGTGCTAGCCTTTTAAAAATAGTTTGAAGGATCTTGAAACTTATCAAGTCCAAGAATTTCTTCTTACAATATGAACAAATCAAAGTATTGAGGGTTTAAATTACTTTCCCAGTATCACCCAGACAGTTCAATGCTGAACCAGAACTGGAATGCATGGAACATGGTGTTTTGTTTGTTTGCTTGTTTTTGTTTTCAAATATCACAAATTACTGACCCAGCATTTGGAAATTCTGGTATCAGATAAACTTAAGGGTTAAAATAGCTTGATTAGCTTTAGTCACAATCACATTCTGGTTTACACCGAGATGACCTGCATGAGAGCTGGAAAAATAAAAGGGGAGGCCAGTATCTTTCATCAGGAGTCTCTGCTGTTCTGCACCTGTGTAATATTCAATCATTGCTCTGTACATCCCATCAGGCCTTGCTAAGAAAGGCTGCTTCTACTAACCGGCCTCCAACCAGCACAACTGCGAGTTACAAAGTCATAATAAAACGCAGGTTATTCAGTTATCTTTACAGTTGTTCTGTTCCAAAGACAGGTACCTTAGTCCTCAGTAAAAAAGAAATTTGAGAAAATTATTTGGCACCATAAACCCAGAGCCTTCAGAACATCCATATTTCCTGACCTGATAGCCTCCCAATCTTTCCTAAGAAATAACGGCAAATTCAGAAGAAAATGACTTTATGTCAAAATCTCAGTGCTATTATTTATGATACTGAAAAATCAACAAGAAATACAAGCAAATTACATAAAGTAGTTATGAAATAACAGTAATTTGAAGGAACATTAAGCATATTTTTACAATATGAGAAAATATAAATATTCATTGTTAAAAAGCAAAGAAAATCAGAGAAAATATTAGATATTGTATCCTTGAGTAATAAGGATTAAGAAGTTAAAATTTACTTCAAGTAAATTTTTCTGTATGTTCCAATTTGTCTCCATATAATATGCTTATAGTTTATAATCAAGAATTAGGTTACTGAAAACAGATGAAAGAAAATGATAGAAGCCTTTAAAGACTACAGTGCAGAGTGCTATGGAAAAGGAAAAAAAATGTATATAGTTATAAAAACACTATGCTTTCAATTTTAGGGAGCTGGGAGACCGAGCTCAAAGACATTTAAGCTCTGGATATGGCTGCTACTTGTGAATTCTGCTCTCGTTTTTAATTCATGGGTAAAATTAGATTTTTATTACTGTCAACTTCTCATTTTCTATTCTACCACCTTTCCCCTTCTGTCATCTTCCTGCTTTCCTTCTGTTCCATTTCTCCTAGGATTTGGAAACAAACTCTAACTGAAATTTGGTTACAAACTCGAGGTATTTGGTTATTCCATTTTGAAAAGCTTAAACATGGTTCTAGGAAAAGCATTTATTCTGATCAAAATTATAAAAGTGAAATAAACCCTTCCTATTATATATTTTTAATTAGGTGATAAGTCTGTTAGTTCTTCCTACTTGCACCCAATATAAAAGAAGCCTCAGGAAACCAAGTTCCTTTCCCAAGATTGCTTCAGATAATTAGTACTATTAGATTATTACTGTTTCAGAGGGGGAGTCTTTAAGAATTGGCTTTTCTATGTGTTAAATTTTCTTTCTCAAAGCTTTTGGTAACATTTATTTTTTTCCTCGTAACTTTGCATGGATAGCACATTCATTTCCAAACACTTACCATATGTTATAAATCAGATATTGGTAAACTTTATCTTTGTGTGTTTGTGTGCTCAATCGTGTCTGAATCTTTGTGACTCCATAGACTCCAGGCCACCAGGTTCCTCTGGAGTGGGTTGCCATTACCTTCTCCAGGGATTTTCCCAACCCAGGGTTTGAACCCTCATCTCCTGTGGTTTCTGCATTGGCAGGTGGGTTCTTTACCACTGAGCTCCCAGAGAAACCCCACTAACATATAAGTGATATAAAGCATAATGAATTTTAAAAAATGAAAGCCAAGTAGTGTCATTTAGTGAGAACTTGAGACCCTAAAATGTTGAAGCAGCTTTTTACAGTATCAGGTTAGAATGGTAGAGGCAGTAACATGCTTGACACACTCATTTTAAACTCTCAGTCACTGATCACACAATCATCTCACCATTTGAAAAGAATGATGTGGGAAATATTACTGCTGAGAATTTATTATACCTTGTTCTTTATGAGATAGTATATAAAGAAGGCAAGCCATGATTTAAAACTTTGGCAAATACCTAGATATAAACTTCATGATAAAATTGCAGTGCAGAATACCCATTAGATACATCTTTGGTGAACAAATGGTGTTCAATATGTTGTTCAGGGTAATTTTCTTTTTCCTAGAAAAGTTACCATCCAGAAAAGAAGAGACATTTATCTCTTGAAAGGCATCTTTGTAACAAGTTTTGCTCAGTTATAGGAGACTTGCAATTCAGTAGAATGGAACACTTGCTCAGTTTTCAACAAAGGATTGCCTCCATGTTACAAAATTTTACAAAGTTTGTGGAAACCAAAGATTCCTCATTTTGGTTATAGTGAAGTTTAGGAAGCTAAATAGCATATGGCCATCCTTGATACGGTATCTTAGGTTGGATTCCTTAGAAACAAGTCTTGACACAGGGATTCTTGTTTTGGTGTTTTATCAAGTATACTCAGGAGAAAGAAAGTGAAGGAAGCAGGGTAAGGTGTGGGGGTGGGGGTAGGGGGTTCTGTGGGAGGGGTGGGGAAAGGAGGTTATGGCAGCAAGAGTGTAGTTTGGGCCTGAGTTCACAAGGAGTTCTGGAACGTGAATAGTGCCACAGTAAATATCCCACCAAAACCAAGGCCCTCAGTGTTTTTTGTTCTTTTTTTTTTTCTTTTTGAAACCCACATACATAAGTTATTGGCTAAAGTGAAGGTAGGCTCTGGCTTCCATATGGTAAAAGGCAATTTTGAGACCAGAGAAAGGAGCATCTGTGAGCCTTTAGTAGCCCAAACTACAAAATGAATATGGTAACTTGGTAAATGTAATCTGAGTAAGTCACCAAGAACATCTACTAAAGTTGGCTTCGAAGAGCAAGAGGCTTCTAATCAGAAACCACGTGAACACAGAGTTGTGCATAGTTATGTTTGAGTGCTGCCACCTCCTATTCTGTTTTCTCAGAGCTTATTTTGAGGCATTCCTGCTTTTAGAAAATCATTAATAAAACGACATACTCCAAGTGGAGAGCAAAATAATTCCATGTGAAGGATATATAATCAAATATTTGATTTCATTCACTGTAAGACTGTCTTTCTCTAATCATGTCTAATCTCTTTCCAGTAATTCTTACTGTGCCACACGCATGTGCTTTAAATCATATTTGTTTGTTTCCTTGTTTTTGGTCATCTATTTGGAGACAGTTGCTTTAGAAACTCTTTTTTTGTTCTGTGAGTTCACCCTAAAATGTTCTCTATGCTCTTGATATGCCTCATATTGTATTTTCTTGTGAATGAAGATACACTTAGACTTGGGCACTTCTACCTTCTATTCTGTTTTTTAAGAGATTCCAATTGCACGTAAAAGTTTTGAAAATGATTCCCTTTTAACCTATATTTGAAGTCATATAAATTTTTAACTATTTAGCACTGCTTGTACATATGGTGGTTTATGACTTTTTCAAAAATTTAAGCTGCACAATAATCCTATGAGAAACAACAGATACCTCTATCTCTGTTGTACGTGTGTGTGCATTCTCAGTTGCTCAGTCGTCTTTGACTCTTTGCCACCCCCATGGACTGTAGCCTGCCAGACTACTCTATCCACAGGATTATCCAGGCAGAAATACTGGAGTGGGTTGCCATTTCCTACCCCAGGAATCTTCCCAACCCAGAAATCAAACCCACGTCCCTTGCATCTCCTGCATAGTCAGGTGGGTTCTTTACCACTGTACCACCTGAGAAGCCCACCATTTCCATTCAGTCCAGTTGCTCAGTCGTGTCCAACTCTTTGTGACCCCATGAATCGCAGCACGCCAGGCCTCCCTGTCCATCACCAACCCCCGGAGTTCACCCAAACCCATGTCCATCGAGTCAGTGATTCCATCCAACCATCTCATCCTCTGTCATCCCCTTCTCCTGCCTTCAGCCTTTCCCAGCATCAAATGAGTCAGCTCTTCGCATCAGGTGTCCAAAGTATTGGAGTTTCAGCTTCAACATCAGTCCTTCCAATGAACACCCAGGACTGATCTCCTTTAGGATGGACTGGTTGGATCTCCTTGCAGTCCAAGGGACTCTCAAGAGTCTTCTCCAACACCACAGTTCAAAAGTATCAGTTCTTCGGTGCTCAGCTTTCTTTATGGTCCAACTCTCACATCCATACATGACTACTGGAAAAACCATAGCCTTGACTAGGCGGACCTTTGTTGGCAAAGTAATGTCTCTGCTTTTTAATATGCCATTTCCATTACCTGATGGTAAAATCAAATTACAGAGAAATGAATATATTCTTTTACTAAGAGATATTTATGGTTTCATATTTTAAGAGTCCAGGAGTGGTTGATGTGATGGCTCTTAAATCTCAGCCACAAGACAGGAGCCTAACTGAGGCTAAACCAATGTACATTTTTTGTAAATCACAAAAAATGCTTCAAGTTCTGAGTTTTTGTGATTAAAATAAGTTTAAAAAGAAAAGACTTTTTGTCTTATCTATATCACAGACAGATTTCATTGCTATAAATCAGGAAAAACAGCATGAATAAATATATCTAAATAAAGCGAATTTAAAAGGATAATTCTTCTAGATGAAGATATGAGAAGCCATAAATGGATATATATCTGAACTCCATAGTCAGGGTGGTGCTAGGGGATGAGATTTAAGCAAATACCTCAGGTTGGAAGAAGTGAGTGCGGTGGGGAGAAATAAAATTTTAGAAGGCTTGTGAAAAATATATGCTGAGATTTTCACCAGATGCTGAACTTTAACGGAGAAGGCAATGGCACCCCACTCCAGTACTTTTGCCTGGAAAATCCCATGGACAGAGGAGCTTGGTAGGCTGTAGTCCATGGAGTCACGAAGAGTCGGACACGACTGAGTGACTTCCCTTTCACTTTTCACTTTCATGCATTGGAGAAGGAAATGGCAACCCACTCCAGTGTTCTTGCCTGGAGAATCCCAGGGACGGGGGAGCCTGGTGGGCTACCATCTATGGGGTCGCACAGAGTCAGACATGACTAAAGTGACTTAGTAGCAGCAGCAGCAGCTGAACTTTAAATATTTCATTGAGTTTGAATGGACATTTGGGAAAATTATATTTCTTTTAATTATCAAACACTAGAAGCTGATTGTAACAGAATTACCAACCCCCAGTTACTTAACTTCCCCTGATCTTAGAATAAGGTCTTTTTCTTGGTCCTTCAGTGAGGACCTGAAAACACAAAAATCCCAGTTAGAATTCAAGCTGGAGAGCATCAAACTTACATATTTAATTCAAAGATAATAAGCTTATACAGTGAATATTTTTCCTATTTACATGATTTATGTCTTAATTTATTTAAACTTTTCTTTTTTATTGAAGTATTTATAATATTGTGTTAGTGTCAGGTGTATAGCAAAGTGATTTGGTAATTTTTTTCAGATTATATTCATTGCAATTTATTAAGAGATACTGAATCTAATTCCCTGTGCTATATAGTAAATCCTTGTTGCTTATCTAAGTATAGTAGTTTGTATTGTTAATTCCATTTAATTTCCCCTCCCCTGCTCCCTCTTCTTTTGGTAATCATAGGTTTGTCATCTGTATATGAGAGTCTATTTCTGTTTTGTGTATAGACTCATTTGTATTGTTTTTAGATTCCGCATATATGTGGTGTATATAGTATTTGTCTTTTCCTGTCTGCCTTACTTCATTGAGTATAATATTCTATAGGTCTGCCTTTTAACAGTTTTGAGACCTCTAAAAAGGCCTTATAATTCATTAACTTTATTCTCCAGTACTTTATTTCTTTGATATTTAAAGTAAATAGTATCATTTCAAACATTGTATTTTCAACTGTTTGCTGCTGGGTTATATAAATGAAATCAATTTGGGGGTTGCCAAAATTGATATATTTTCTTAATAACTGTTGCTAAGCTCTATTGAGTTAGCCCAGGGATGGGGGAGCCTGGTGGGCTGCTGTCTATGGGGTCACACAGAGTCGGACACGACTGAAGTGACTTAGCAGCACTGAGTAAGCCAAAAAGTTCATTTGGACGCTTCCATAATACCTTATAGAAAAATGCAAACCACCTTTTTGGCCAACTCCATAAATTCCATTTATTTGTCTTTAGATTCACAGGCCTTAAAATTTTTTTTATTGAAGTATAGTTGATTTACAACATTGTGTTAATTTCTGCTGTACAACAAATTGATTTGGTTATACATGTATATGTATTCTTTTTTAATATATTCTTTTCCATTATGGTTTGTCATAGGATATTGAATATAGTTTACTGTGCTATACAGTAGGACCTTGTCATTTATCCATTCTGTACATAAAAACACACATCTGCTAACCCCAGCCTCCTGCTCCATCCTTCCCCAAACCCTCCCTCTTGGCAACCACCAGTCTGTCCTTTAGGTCTGTGAGCATCTCAGGCTTTTTGATATAGAAGACTGTAACATTTGGGATAATGACGGTTTAAGTTTTATCTTTCCTTCTTCATATATTTTATTCCTTTGTTTCTTTACTGCTTTTCAAGTAATCCATGTGTTTATTTCTGTCGAGTCCCCTTTATTATATTTATTATTTACTTCAGTGTAGTACTTCTGTCACCAAGTCAATTAAAATGGTGACAGGAGTTGATGACCAGGTTGCTGGTTTTTTTTTTTTTTTTTGGCTGTGCCGCACAACACTGTGGGATCTTTCTTCCCAATCAGGGATGAAAGCCTCAACCCCTGCAGATCATGTCTGTAATGATGAGTGAGAATATTTCAAAGGCAATTGCCTCTATATGCAATTCCATCTAGCAATTGAAGTGAGGTGGGTAAATTTATAAAGAGATTTGCATGTGAAATAAAGGGAAGAATTAGGAAGAAGATAGAGTACTGTGAAGCAAGAGAGATGCTTATTTTTAATTAAAAGACTTGATAATAAAGAAACATTAGGGAATTCCCTCTTGGTCTAGTGGTTAGCACTCATCACGTTCACTGCGGTGGCATGGGTTCAGTCCCTAGTCAGGGAAGTAAGATCCCACAAGTTGCATGATGTGGCCAAAAAAAATAAATAAAATAAGGATCATTAAGAAAAAGTTCCAGAAAGAAAGGGTTGAAGATATTAGAAAGAAATTGTCATATCTTTAGAGGATACCTTTATAAGGTCCTAGGCTTCCCTGACAGCTCAGTTGGTAAAGAATCCACCTGCAATGCAGGATACCCCAGTTCGATTCCTGGGTCAGGAAGATCTGCTGGAGAAGGGATAGGCTACCCACTCCAGTATTCTTGGGCTTCCCTGGTGGCTCAGCTGGAAAAGAATCTGCCTGCAATGTGGGAGACCTGGGTTTGGTCCCTGGGTTGGGAAGATCCCCTGCAGAAGGGAAAGGCTACCCACTCCAGTGTTCTGGCCTAGAGAATTCCATGGACTCTGTAGTCCATGGGGTTGCAAAGAGCTGAACATGACTGAGCAACTTTCACTTTCAGTTTATAAAGTCTTATGGCCCATCACTATGACTCCTCCTTTTTATACACCCTGATGACTTCTGTGATATGTCAGTTTAGCTAGACTATAGTCCCCAGTTATTTGATCACACACTACCCTACATGTTGCTATGGAAATTTGTGCAAATGAAATTAAAGTCCTTAATCAGCTAACTTTAGGTAGAGTGTTTTACCCTGAATACTATGAGTGGGCCTGACTAAATCAACTGGAAGGCCTTAAAAGTCAGACTGACATGAGACATGTCAAGGTATAGAAAAAAATTTTCCTGTGGACAACAGCTTCTGACCATGCCCACGAAATTCTATCCTATTTAAAGTCTTATTTTTTGATTGCCTGTGGACAACAGCTTCAGCTTGTACAGTGGGTTCCAGCCCAACCAGGATAGGATCTTCCCTTCCACACTGCCTGCCGAAGTGTGGCAGTTTGGGACTTGCTTAGCCAGATCTCACAATCACATAAGCCAATTCCATGTAGTATATACATACTACATATATATATATGTAATATATATGACTTGTACATATGTACATATATAATATGTATCACATCATACATATGATGATGTACAACCAGTTCTGTTTCTCTGGGTGAACCTGACTGATGTATACACCCTCAAGTTCCTTGGTCCCCTGTCTCTCTATCCTACTGTCATGGAAAAATGAAAAGTTTAGTTGAATCCAGCACTCATTATGACTAAATATTAATAAATATGGAGTTTTAAAAGATATCTGAGGAGAAGGCTACATAATAGGTGAGAAATAGCAAATTAATAAAAAGAGAAAGATATTTGGGACCTACACGCACTTTCCAAACAGAACCCAGCCATTAAGCTTCTTTATATTGAAGAACTTATTCACCTGAAGTCAGTATTGTATGGCTTAAAATTATATGGCCTTAAAATGTTTAGAATAAAAAATAAATAAAAGCTTAAGATTCACTAAATAATCTTTCTAACAAAATAGGTCTTCCTACACAATGTAACCTCTACTTTTTATTCTCTCCCTCATCTTCAGAACAATCTAGCTATTGGGTTCTGAGAAAATCTTATCTAATAGCATGCTAAAGGCACTGTTTATAAGGTAAAGGAAAATAATATATCCAGAGTGTCTGCATTTCTCTTTGATGAATGGAAAGTTTAATCAGCCTTAATCAAGATGCTATAATTATTTATGCTAATGTATGAATAACTGAGGCCTGGCGTGCTGCGATTCATGGGGTCGCAAAGAGTCGGACACGACTGAGCGACTTATCTGATCTGATCTGATCTGATGAATAACTGATAATGGGATTTACATAAAGCCAAACAAATGAATCTCCAAAGAGAGAATTTCAGAAATCAGCAAATAAGTCAATTCATGGATAGTGAATAATGTGTAAAATTCTGTAGGTTGTAAAATGGTGCTACACCAATGAAATAATTTTGAGTCTGGTGAAAGTGAAGGTAAATGTACAACTAGGTGAGACATCTATATTCTAGGCCCCCACTGTCTCTTTTGACAGCCCTACTTTCTCTTATTCTACCCTGATTAATAGTGTTGTTGTTCAGTTGCTCAGTTGTGTTCAACTCTTTGCAACCCCATGGACTGCAGCATGCCAGGCTTCCCTGTCCTTCACCATCTCCTGGAGTTTTCTCAAACTCATGTCCATTGAATAGGTGATGCCATCCAACCATCTCATCCTCTGCCATGCTCTTCTACTCCTGCCCTCAATCTTACTCAATCAGAGTCTTTTCCAATGAGTCAGCTCCTCACATCAAGTGGCCAAAATATTAGAGCTTCAGCTTCAGCATTAGTCCTTCCAGTGAATATTCAGGGTTGATTTCCTTTAGGATTGACTGGTTTGATCTCCTTCTCCAGCACCACACTTTGAAAAGCATCACTTCTTCAGTGCTCAGCCTTGAATGGCTCTTTCTCATTGGAAGCGGGTTGTATTGACAATGGGATGCGGTGCTCCTGAGATCCTAAAGGAACTGTATTAGACAACTCTTACCTTGCTCTTCATTCAGTGTCTGAAATTGTCATTCCTTAATAATGGTGCTTTAACCTTATTCCTGTTGGCCCTAGCCTATGTCCTAACTCCAAAAGCCTAGAAACTCAGGAACTCTAAAATTACTTGCCATGAAATAATGCACTTAAAGTAAAATCTAGCTTTATTCAAATGATGAACAAGGTTAGCCTATTGTGAATTAATTATTATTTAAAGATTATAAAAATTTGAGGCAACCAGCTAGCCCATAAATAGCCCAATTGTGAGGCAGTATAAATATGATTAAAGTCATTCTGGTCCTTCAACTCCAGATGTGTTCCATTTAAGCCAATTGCTGCTTTATCTGTTTCATTTTTGTGAATTAAAAACATGCCAGAGTAGGCTGAGTAATTAGCATTTGCTATTTTAAGGATGATATTAAACTGATAAATCTTGAATAAAATATTTATTTGTCCTTTGTAAAGTTTTGTTTAAAGAGATTTTCTTCCAGTAGAGAGTGTTCTTGGCATTTTCAAACATTAAAAACCCATTCAAAAATATTTACATGTTCTAAAGGAAATATATCCCCCAAATATGGACATCTCATTACCTCTAGTTTTGCCAGTATCATGGGAAACTCAGTGGTTATTGACTTGAGATAGGAAGAAGAGTTTTTTGCTGTGTGGCTCTCTAGAGCATTTTGCCTAGAGTAGCAGTACTGACAAGCTGGGAGAGAGGAAGTGAAAAGTGTGAAAGTGTTAGTCGCTTAGTCATATCCTACTTAGTCAGGCTCCTCTGTCCATGGAATTCTCCAGGCAAGAATACTGGAGTGGGTTTCCATTCTCTTCTTCAGGGTATCTTCCCGACCCAGGGATCAAACCCAGGTCTCCTGCATTGCAGACAGATTCTTTACCATCTGAGCTGCCAAGGAAGCCTGGATTCTAATCCTAATTCTGTCTGGGGAGGAATATTAATCAGATACCTTACCTTGGTTTCAGTTTTTTCTTCTACAAGATGATGAGTTTTGAGAAATTAAGCTGTGACATTCTTTCCAGCTCTAGCATTTTATGAGGAATTCTGAACATTGAGATGGATGTATTTTTCAGTGTATTTCAGGCTACTGATCTTTCACAAAGAAAATGACTGTGCCAACATCCATTATTGTACTCAGAGAGTGAACAAATGAAACTTATAAGGTTGTCTCTCCATATTCAAATGTAACTAATCCACTGGATGTTCAAATCTCCTTTCTAGTTGCTAAAACACTACTCAGTGCCTTTTTTCATTTCAAAATAAATTGACTTTTCTAATGTTCTTTCTTCAAGATTAAAAAAAAAAATGTAGTGTAACTATGTTTTAAAATAGATCAAATAGATCACATTGCACTGATGAAAAAAGCTAAGAGAGAAGCTCAAATTTTAAAAAAGATAACAGCTTATTAATACTATCATCCAAAGATGGTATTACTTAAATCAAACAGGAAGCCAAGACTTAGTAGTTTTTTTAGTTCATCTCAAGTAAAAATGCTCTGAAAGCAAGAGGCAGCATCAAGCTTCAGTTCCAACTTGTAAAGAGCTTGAAAATTGTTACTCTCACCCTTAGAACAAGGGGAAAACTGACAAACTGAAAATAAATGACTTTCCTCAGATTCATCAAAAAATTAAAGTCAGGACAAAACACCACCCTGAAATCTGGAAAAACAGGCAAATACAGAGACTCTCAGTTGAAATGGAGAAACACAGCCAAGTTTCAGCCTATGTGGATCAGATATTTCTGGAGCCATCAACTGGTGGGAAAGCTTCAACAGTCATTTTGACAAATTGCTAGAGGGTGAATGCAGATGAGATTCAGAGTGAAAACTCTGGAGTACCTAATCTTAATGTAGATCTGACACTTTCATAAATATGCTTCCAGGAGCACCATCAAGTTCTCATGATAAAGAGTAAAGAAAAGTCTCCTGGTGTTTCTGATAAAGGGAGAACAGTATACCTTTTTGAAATACGTACAGAGCATTCTCCATAGCAGAGGTATACTCTCCAAGGGAAAGGACTTGACCTGAGGAAAGAATAACTATCCAACTCTTACACTCAGGAACCTTCTATCTCATCTAAGGGAAATGAAAAAAGCTGAGACGTGCTCATGATGGTTACAGCCCAGGAACATAGACCCACTAAAAGACATATTTAATTGTAAGAGTATAGAATTCTTATGTTCCCAGTACCTCAACAGGGATCAAGTAAGATAACAGTGCATTTCAGCTGAAAGAGCTAAAGACACATTCTATTTAAGGAGTTGTTAGGGAAACCCAGAGACAACAGGGGAGACGAAAAACAAGGACACTACAGGAAATGGAAGCTTCTGGAACTAACAAATACAACCAACTCCTAGCCAGATTAGCAAACAACTTGTTTACCTCACTCCCTATTACCCAATACACTGAAAGGAAAAAACTCATCATTTCCTCTAACGTCAATACTTCTGACCACTAAATGTGAGTGTCTTTTACCACATCAATCAAGTCTTAAACAGCAGCCATGTGTAACAGTTCAATTTGGTTCTAACACTGTCTACCTGGAGTTAGCACCATATTCCACAAGTTAAGGGCTCATTTCCTCAAGACTGCCCCACTTCAGATGCCAATCACAAGTCCCAGGTACCTGTACTTCTGATTGACATTATAAATCAGGATTCCACTGAGCATCCCCTTGGGTTTGATAATGTGCTAGAATGGCTCAGAGAACTCAGGGCAACATGTTTACTATTTTATTATAAAAATGATACAGCTCAGGAACATCCCATTGGAAGAGGTGCATAGGGCAAGGCATAGAGGAAGGGGCACAGAGCTTCCATGCCTTCTCTGGGCATGCCAGTATGTCAGCTTGTTCACCGTCCCAGAAACTCTCAGAACCTCACAGACCAGATTTTTACGGAGACTTCATCACGTAGGCATGATCATGTAGGTTATTGACTCAGATTCCAGCTCCTATGCCCTCCAGTGAGGATAGGAAGTAGGGCTGAAAATTCCAAGTTTGTTATCATGGCTTGGTCTTTCTGATGACCAGCTCCCAACCTGAAGCTCTATCTAAGAGCCCACAAAGAATTTCCTCATTAGAATAATATACTCCTTTCACTCAGAAAATTCCAAGGAATTTAGAAACTAGAGTCAAGAACAAAATATTAAAACAAAAGATGCTACTGACACCTTTATTGCTGGGACATTATGAAGGTTTTTGGAATTCTGGGAAGGAGCCAGGATGAAGACCAAAATATGCATTTCATATAAATCACAATATCATAATCATGTTCAACTTTCCAAAAAATGCTTGAAAGAAAAAATAGTCTACAGAGAAGAAGCAAGCATCAGAACCAGACTCATATTACTCAGATTCTGCAGTTACCATAGAGAAAACTACAAGTCACCATGATTGATATAGAAAACTACAATCACTATGATTAATATGTTTAAGAACTGCAATAGAAAAAAATACACAACATGTAAGAATATATGGTAATGTAATAGAGAGATGGAATCTCTAGGAAAGAATCACAAGGAAAAGCTAGAAATCAAAAACAGTGACAGAAATTAAAAATGCTTCAATGGGCTCATCAGTAGACTGGTCATCATCAAGGCAAGAGTCAGAGTTAAAGCCATGTCAGTAGAAAATCCCCAAACTAAAATGCGCATAAAAATAAATATTTAAGACAAGAATCACCACCACAGATAAAAATCACCAGACTAAAATATGTAAGAATTATGAAGCAGTAGCAAAGGTATAACATATGTAGAATATAATTGGAATACCAAAAGGAGAAGAAAAATAATAGAGAAGATATATTTGAAATAATAATGTCTATGAATTTTCCAAAACTAATGACAGACACCAAACCATAGAAACAGAAAGATCAGAGAACAGCAGGCAGGAAAAAATGTGAAAAATCTATATATAGATTTGGCAGAAAATCAAAAGGAAAAATCATAGAACGTGGTTCATTCAGTTCTCAGAAAAGTTTGGTAAATCTGATGAGGAGTCCATGAGTCAAATTACCTGTTAGGGGAGTCTCATGTCTTTCAGGATCAGGGCTGTCACAATCTGGCTGAGAGCAACCCCTGAAACGAGTGGAATTCCTCACGAACACAGTGATGAATCTCAGGACACAGAAGCGGGGGTGATAGGTCAGTTATTCTCCCTGCAGTTGGAGACCTGAGAGACCCCTACTTTAATGGCTGCTACACCATGCCATGATTAAAATGTTCAATTCACTAAGAACATAGAACAATTCTAAAAATGTATATAAATTACTCCTCGTAACATATAAAGGAAAAGAATCATTGAACTAGAGAAAGGTATCTCTACCATGTAGATTTCACCACGTTTTTAATTATTAATAGGTGAAGTACACTCTTAGAAATCACATAATGCACATATATACCCAACAATTAGAGCAACATACTCTTCTGAAGTGTACCTGTAACATTTATAGAAATTGGTTAATGGTAGTTCATAAATCAATCTGCAATAGATTTTTAAAAACATATCACAAAAATCACATTCTCTGGCAGCAATGCAATTAAATTAGAAGTCAATAACTTAAAGGTAAAACTTAAAACTGACAAATAATTGGAATTTGGAAACTTCTGAATAATTCATGGGACAAAGAAGAAAGTAGAAAGGAAATTAAGTGTGGAGAGGACAAGAAGGTCTATCATCATGGAGTAGACAGCTTCTCTTCAAACTCAGATAATTCAGATCCTCTCTATGTTATGCTTTCCTCTTAAGAGGTCCCAAGCCCCTGTTCTTCAGAGTCTGCACTTGCATGTAGAGCAAGGATGCAGGTGTGTGGACAGGTACTGCTTCCTGGGGGCTTCCCAGGTGGCACTAGTGGTAAAGAACCCACCTGCCAATGCAAGAGATATAAAAGATGCTGTTTCTGTCCCTGGGTCAGGAAGATCCCCTGGAGGAGAGCATGGTAACCCACTCCACAATTCTTTCCTGGAGAATCCCATGGACAGAGGAGCCTGGTGGTCTGCAGTCCATAGGGTTACAAAAAGTCAGACATGACTGAAGCAACTTAGCCTGAATGCCTGCCCTGCTTTCCTGAGCAGATCATATTGAACCTTGGTGTAGTAGGTAAATCATCAAATTTACCTACTACACCAAGTAGGTTCAAATCCCTACACTTGGTTCAATCCCATCACCACCCTCCAAGTTCTTTGAACAAAGATAGGTGACACAAAGTCACCAAGTCTCAAGTTCCGCATTTTAAATGGAGTCAGTCAATTCAGTCACTCGGTTGTGTCCGACTCTTTGGGACCCGATGGATTGCAGCACGCCAGGATTCCCTGTCCATCACCAACTCCCGGAGCTTGCTCAAATTCATGTCCATCAACTTGGTGATGCCATCCAACCATCTCATCCTCTGTCGTTCTGTTCTCCTCCCGCCTTCAATCTTTCCCAGCATCAGGGGTTTTTCCAATGACTCAGTTATTCACATTAGGTGACCAAAGTATTGGAGCATCAGCTTCGGGGTTGACTAGTTTGATGTCCTTGCAGTCCAAGGGATTCTCAAGAGTCTTCAACACCACAGTTCAAAAGCATTGATTCTTCAGTTATCAGCTTTCTTTATGGTCCAACTCTCACATCCAACTATGACTATTGGAAAAACCATGGCTTTGACTAGATGGACCTTTGTCAGCAAAGTAATGTCTCTGCTTTTTAATATGCTGTCTAGGTTGGTCATAGCTTTTCTTCCAAGGAGCATGTGTTTTTAATTTCATGGCTGCAGTCACCATCTGCAGTGATTTTGGAGCCCAAGAAAATAAAGTCTCTCACTGTTTCCACTGTTTCCTCATCTCTTTGGCATGGAGTGATGGGACCAGATGCCATGATCTTAGTTTTTTGAATGTTGAGTTTTAAGCCAGCTTTTTCACTCTCCCCTTTCACTTTCATCAAGAGGCTCTTCAGTTCCTCTTCACTTTCTGCCATAAGGGTGGTGTCATCTGCATATCTGAGGTTATTGATATTTCTCCCGGCCATCATGATTCTAGCTTGTGCTTCATCCAGCCCGGCATTTCGCATGATGTACCTTGCATATAAGTTAAATAAGCAGGGTGACAGTATACAGCCTGGACATACTCCTTTCCCAATTTGGAACCAGTCCATTGTTCCATGTTGGGTTCTAACTGTTGCTTCTTGACCTGCATACAAATTTCTCAAGAGGCAAGTCAGGTGGTCTGGTATTCCCATCTCTTTCAGAATTTTCCACAGTTTGTTGTGATCCACATAGTCAAAGGCTTTGGCACAGTCAATAAAGCAGAAGGAGATGTTTTTCTGGAACTCTCTTGCTTTTTCTATGATCCAACGGATGTTGGCAATTTGGTTCCTCTTCCTTTTCTAAAACCAGCTTTAATATCTGGAAGTTCTCGGTCACATACTGTTGAAACCTAGCTTGGAGAATTTTGAGCATTACTTTGCTAGCATGTGAAATGAGTATATAATGTAAATGTAATAAACATGTAAATGGAAATAGAATAATAACAGCTGTATTGTTGAGTTACTGTGAGACTAAAAGTAGAGACCTTATGAGACAAGTGATATTAAGTATATGCTTTACATGAATGGCTTTCTTTCCCTCTGTATGAATTCTTAATACTTGGCTATCCAGCCTTGTTGGATCCCTGTTGGTGTATTCAGTTCAACCTTGTACTGCAGGTTCATCTCAAGTTTAAAAAGCTTCAGGGATTAGCTTAGTAACCCAGCCAACATTTTTGTCCCTATTTTTCCCAGTTCTCACTTAGCTGGGGAAAAGGTCTAAGCCTAATCATGTCTATCATCAAAAGATGTGGCTCTGAACACTGTAGAAACTTGAAACATGAATACTGAATAGATGGATGAACAAATGGGTTCTAAAAGTCTATTTGTAAGTGGAAGCTGCTAGTAGATGTTATTAAGACTTTCCTCTCCACCTGACTGAAATTCAATTTTGAAGGTTCATACTCTTTGATCAAAACCCTCTTAAGTTCTTTCACACTCAGATAGGATAGGCAAATAGAATAAATTGAGTAGTCTTCAAAGAGGATATTCATTTTTCATGAACAGGTTGCTTGATATCTGCTTTCAAAAGTGCCTGAAGTTAGTAAAAATGCAATGAACTCCTCTCAGAAACACTACCTTACACAAAATCCTTTCCATTTGATTCTGTTAGATTCTACTTTGTGCCAAGTTTCTTAAGTACTTTGGTTTAGGTCAGTGTTTCTCAGCCTTGACACTGTTGACATGTGGGGCCAGATAACTCTTTGTTGGACTGTCCTTCGCATAGTAGGATGTTAAGCAACATCTGTGTCTGCTTCCCATTAGATGCCAGAAGCAAGCAGCCCCTTCACCCTATTGCAACCTCCAAGAATGTCTCCAGATAACCCAAATAGTCCATGAAAGAAAGAAAATGACTCAGTACTCATTTAGAATGATTCTTGCCACAATACCAATAAGCCTTCTGCAAAAGTTGAGAAATTAGGGATGGGTCATCAGCTCTGGAATCAGCTCTTTTGTTGAAGTTTATGGTTGTTTTATTATCTTAATTCCATCAGACAACCCCTGAGGATATTTAATTTTAAACAAAAGATTGAAGATTATACTGGCAGAGCATATGTGTATCACATATAAATGAAGGTAGATATGTCATAGTTTATGTGCTTGAGTTCTGTATTGATGAGTTGTTACTCTATCATTTTCAACATCAAAATGGTCTTTTAAAATTTCCAACTTTAGTTTTTCCAAAAATACTTTTATGCAAAATTATTCAACACATCAATAATCCACACGGTTGCAGTATTTTGCCTTAGTTCTACCTTATCTGGAAATAGTATCATGAAATAAGACTATTTTTGTGTGTTTGTTGACATGTGTCTCCTTATTTGGCTTGGCCAAAATGTTTGTTTGGTGTTTTCCATAAGATGGCTTTAATTGCCTTTTTTGTTGTTGGTCAGTTGCTCAGTCATGACCAACTCTTTGGAACCCATGAACTGCAGCATGCCAGGCTTCCCTGTCCTTCACCATCTCCAGGAGCTTACTCAAACTCATGTCCATTGAGTCAGTGATGCCATCCAGTTTTCTCATCTTCTGTCATCCCTTTCTCCTCCTGCCTTCAATCTTTTCCAGCATCAGTGTCTTTTCTAATGAGTCGGCTCTTCACATTAGGTTGACAAATACTGGAGCTTCAGCTTCACCATCAGTCCTCCCAATGAGTATTCAAAACTGATTTCATTTAGGATTGACTGGTTTGATCTCCTTTAGTCCAATGGACTTTCAAGAGTCTTCTCCAACACCACAGTTCAAAAGCAGTAAGCCTTCTTTATGGTACACCTCTCACATCCAGCTCTCACATGACTACTGGAAAAACCATAGCTTTGACTACACAGACCTTTGTTGGCAAAGTAGTGTCTCTGCTGTTTAATATGCTGTCTAGGTTGGTCGGAGAAGGCAATGGCAACCCACTCCAGTACTCTTGCCTGGAAACTCCCATGGATGGAGGAGCCTGGTAGGGTGCAGTCCATGGGGTCGTGAAGAGTCAGACACGACTGAGCGACTTCACTTTCACTTTTCACTTTCATGCATTGGAGAAGGAAATGGCAACCCACTCCAGTATTCTTACCTGGAGAATCCCAGGGACAGAGGAGCCTGGTAGGCTGCCATCTATGGGGTCACACAGAGTCGGACACGACTGAAGTGACTTAGCAGCAGCAGCAGGTTGGTCATAGCTTTTCTTCCAAGGAGCAAGCATCTTTTAATATCATGGCTGTAGTCACCATCTGCAGTGATTTTGGAGCCCAAGAAAATAAAGTCTCTCACTGTTTCCATTGTTTCCCCATATATTTGCTATAAAGTGCTGGGACCGGATGCCATGATCTTCTGAATGTTGAGTTTTAAGCTAGCTTTTTCACTCTCCTCTTTCACTTTCATCAAGAGGCTCTTTAGTTCCTCTTCACTTTCTGCCAATAAGGGTGGTGTCATCTGCATATCTAAGGTTATTGATATTTCTTTGAGAAATCTTGATTCCAGCTTGTGCTTCATCCAGCCTGGCATTTTGCATGATATACTCTGCATAGGAGTTAAATAAGCAGGGTGACAATATACAGCCTTGACGTACTCCTTTCCCAATTTTAAACCAGTCCATTGTTTCATGTCCAGTTCTAATTGTTGCTTTTTGACCTGTATACAGGTTTCGCAGGAGACAAGTAAGGTGGTTTGTCATTCCCATCTTTTGAAGAATTTTCCACAGTTTATTGTGACCCACACAAAGACTTTAGTCAGTTAAGCCGAAGTAGGTGTTTTTCTGGAATTCTCTTGCTTTTTCTATGATCCAACATGTTGCCAGTTTGATCTTTGGTTCTTCTGCCTTTTCTAAATCCAGCTTGAACATCTGGAAGTTCTCAGTTCATGTACTGTTGAAGCCTAGCTTGGAGAATTTTGAGCGTTACTTTGCTGGTGTGTGAAATGAGTGCAGTTGTGTGGTAGTTTGAACGTTGTTTGGCTTTGCCCTTTTTTGGGATTGTGATGAAAAGTGACCTTTTCCAGTCCTGTGGCCACTGCTGAGTTTTCCAAATTTGCGGGTATGTTGAGTGCAGCACTTTAACAGCATCATCTTTTAGGACTTGAAATAACTCAGCTGGAATTCCATCACCTCCACTAGCTTTGTTCATAGTGATGCTTCCTAAGGCCCACTTGACCTCACACTCCAGGATATCTGACTCCATGAGTGATCACACCATCATGGTTACCTGGCTAATTAAGATCTTTTTTGTATAGTTCTTCTGTACATTCTTGCCACCTCTTCATTTTAAACAATTTTGTTAGATTGTATAGTGACAACTGTCATATCAGCGTGCGTTTTTTTTAAAAAGCTTATTAAAATTATTGAATTTTGTGTAGCCATTTTAATATTGAAGATGGAAGGAAGAAAAGCAACAGTTTGGCATATTATGCATTACTGTTTCAAGAAAGGTAAAAATGCAACTGAAATGCAAAAAGTACTTATGCAGTGTATAGAGAAGGTGCTGTGACTGATCAAATGTGTCAAAAGTGGTTTGTGGAATTTCCTGCTGGAGATTTTTTGCTGGATGTTATTCCACGGTCAGGTGGACCAGTTGAAATTAATAGTGATCAAATCCTGCAGACATTAAATGACAACCATCAAGTTATACCATGCGGGAGATAACCTACGTACTCAAAATATCTAAATCAAGTGTTGAAAATCTTTTGCACCAGCTTGGTTATGTTAATAGCTTTGATGTTTGTGTTCCACATAAGTTAAGCAAATAAAAAAACCTTCTTGATTGTATTTCCGCATGCAATCCTCTACCAAAGTATAAAAAAATATTCTGTTTTTAAAACAAATTGTGAGTAGTGGTGAAAAGTGGATACTGTACAATAATGTGGAATGGAAGAGATCATAGTGCAAGATAAATGAACTACCAACAAACATATCAAAGGCCCACCTTCGTCCGAAGAAGGTGATGTTGTATATATGGTGGAATTAGAAAGTAGTCCCTCCCTTATGACTCTTCCAGAAAATCAAACAATTATTTCCAAACAAGTACTGCTCCCAATTAGACCAGCTAAATGCAGCACTCAACGAAAAGCATCTGAAATTAGCAGAAAATGCATAATTTTCTGTTGGGGTCCTTTAATGGACTGGAACCTGGTGGTCCGAGTCCACGATAAAAACGTGAAAGAAGGAAAGAGGCTAATATTCCCTGGGTTATGTAGCCAGCCTTCATGCTCCAGGGAATCAGCCAGAAATAAAGAGAGAGAGAAAGGGAGAAGGAAGGACACGGGGACCCAAGTCTGGAGGAACAAGGGTGCTTTATTGAATTCTGTGTGATTATATATACCGTATTACAAGGTAGCTTCTTCAGATAAAGATCAAAAGACCAGGCTTTACAAGTTACCAAGGAAACAAGGAGCAATAGAGGCCATAAAGCCAAAAAGCAATCCATATCAAAAGAGGGTTATAGATAATCCCTTTCAGTGTATGGAAAAGCTAATGAAGGAAATTGTATGCAAGAATCGCATCTCTTTGACCTCAGTCCTGGGAGTGGCTTGCCCCTCCTCTTGATCCTATCAGGAACTGATAAGGAACAGAGGGTTCAGGAGAGATAGGAAACAGCACACAGGAATCCTACTGTTAAACATTTCCTGACAGTTTTCAATCAGCATAATGAAGACCACATGTGTCTTTGATGTCCAGGCAAAAACTTACAGCTTGGCTGGGAAGTTCTGATTCATCTGCTGTGATCACAAGACCCTGCACCTTTGGGTGTCCATTTATTTTGGTCTTTACAAAATTCTCTTAGTGGAAAAAATTTCAGTTCCCTGAAAGACTGTTAAAAGCACCTGGAGCAGTTCTTTGCTTAAGAACCTAAAAAGTCTTGCGAAGATGAAATTATGAAGTTGCCTGAAAAATGGTAGAAGGTAGTGAAACAAAAAGGCCAGTACATTGTTCAGTAAAGTTCTTGGTGAAAATGGAAAATAGCTCTTTAACTTTTACTTAAAAACCAAAGGAGGGATTTCCCTGATAGTCCAGTGGTTGGGACTTTACCTTCCAATGCAAGGGGTGTGAGTTTGATCCCTGGTTAGGGGATCTGCCTCACAGCCAAAAATCCAAAACATAAACCGGGAGCAGTATTGTAACAAATCTAATAAACACTTTAAAAATCGCCTACATTAAAAACAACAAAGGAACTTTTTGACCAATCCAGTATCTTTTTATCTTATTGTTGTACTCTGTTTAGGGTCTATTTATATTGCTTAATGGAGAAGGCAATGGCAACCCACTCCAGTACTCTTGCCTGGCAAATCCCATGGACGGAGGAGCCTGGTAGGCTGCAGTCCATGGGGTCGCTAGGAGTCGAACAAGACTGAGCGACTTCACTTTCACTTTTCACTTTCATGCATTGGAGAAGGAAATGGCAACCCACTCCAGTGTTTTTGCCTGGAGAATCCCAGGGACGGGGGAGCCTGGTGGGCTGCCATCTCTGGGGTCACACAGAGTTGGACATGACTGATGAGACTTAGCAGCATATTGCTTAAGATATAATTCAACTTTGGTTTAGACCCATTAATAGTATCTGGCATTTAATAGGAAAGATAAACTTTCTTATTAAAGAAATCCAGCTGGCAATGCAGCAGATGCAAGAGTCTCAGATTTGATCTCTGGGTCGGGAAGATCCCCTGGAGTAGGAAATGGCAACCCACTCCAGTATTCTTGCCTGGGAAATCCCATGGACAGAGGAGCCTGGCAGGCTACAGTCCACAGAGTTGCAAAAAGTCGGACATGACTCATCACTCGGGACATAAACTTATTTGTGTGTTTTAAAACATATATTGCTTTGCCTTTGTCATCTTGTTTCTTTTGAGACTCCCCTGAATTCTACCTCTTTTCATGGGGAATTTACTCACTTTGCTCTTATCATATCTAGTGTTTCAGAAGATATATTTTCTGTTTTTAATTCTACTCTTAGTCATCGAAATTTTTCTATCAGTTTTTCTATCACTTTAATTTCCAATTAACACCATTAATTTATATACTATATATCTTGATTTTTCTAATGTTAGGTTGCATATGGACTCAAAATTATATTTCTGATTAATTTTTCTTTTTATGATTAAACAATGGCTCTCTCATGTTCTAAAAATTTTTTCTACCATATTTTTTTTTCTCAACAGCTTCCTTTGATTAGTAATTCTTTGCATTGCTTGTCATTTTGCATTACTTGTTAATTTTTTTTTTGTTTGTTTGTTTAATCCTAACACAGTTTAGGTTCATATATATTAAGAAGCTGACTATTTTGACATCTGTGATACACAAATTTCTGATATCCACTGAGAGAATTTTGTCCAGTTTTATGTTTACGGCTTATTTAGTGCTTATTCCTAAATGCTCTCCCCGTCTTGTTTCCATGCCTTTTGCATTGTGACTGTGTCACTTCTCCTATGAAGAGAAGGAGTCTGCTTCCCTACGCTCTCAATCTGGGCTGGTTTGTGATTTGCTGTGACCTATAGAATGCAGCAGGACCACTCCTGAGCCTGTTCCCAGCCTTGGCACAGCATCATTTTACACATTTTCTTGGAAATCTGGCTCTTCGGTGTGACCAAGCACACTTAACCTACTAGAGGATGAAAAACCATGTGGAAGAGAGCCAGTGCACACTTGAGTGACAGACCAGCCCAGATCCCAGAACAGAATCACCTGCCCGCCCTCAGCTTACTGCAGATGCATAAGGGAGCTGGACCAAGACCAGAAAAACAGCCAGCTGAGCCCAGCCTAAATTGTCCACCTGCAGGACCAAAATATTGGTGGTTGCTCTAAGTCACTGTTCAAGGACAGTATTGCACAACAGTATCTAGTTGATACTCTGACTTATGTGGAGGGATTTATATACCATAACAGTTTAAGTTTTCTATTTGCCATACTTTTATGTTTCTTTCTTTCTTTACCTCTTTTTCTCCTCCTTTTGTTCAGTCACTCAGTCATGTCTGACTCTTTGTAACCCCATGGACTGCAGCACGCCAGGCTTCCCTGTCCTTCACTATCTCCCAGACTTTGCTCAAACTCATGTCCATTGAATCAGTAATGCCATCCAACCATCTCATCCTCTGTCGTCCCCTTCTCCTCCCTTCAATCTTTCCCAGCATCAGGGTCTTTTCTAATGGCTCTTTGCATCAGGTGGACAAACTATTAGAGCTTCAGCTACAGCATCAACCTTCCAATGAATATTTAGGGTTGATTTCATTTAGGATTGACTGGTGTGACCTCCTTGCAGTCCAGAGGACTCTCGAAAGTCTTCTCCAGCACCACAGATCAGAAGCATCAATCCTTTGGTGCTCAAGCCTTCTTTGTGGTCCAACTCTCACATCCATACATGACCACTGGAAAAAGCACAGCTTTGACTATGTGGACCTTTGTTGGCAAAGTGATGTCTCTGCTTTTTAATATGCAGTCTAGGTTTGTCATAGCTTTTCTTCCAAGGGGCAAACATCTTTTAATTTCATGGTTGCAGTCACCATCTGCAGTGATTTTGGAGCCCAAGAAAATAAAGTTTATCACTGCTTCCATTTTTTCGCCATCTAATTGCCATGAAGTGATGGGACTGGATGCCATGATCTTAGTTTTTTGAATGTTGAATTTTAAGCCAGCTTTTTCATGCTCTCATTTTTCACCTTCATCAAGAGGCTTTTTAGTTCCTTGTCACTTTCTGCCATAAGGATGGTGTCATCTGCATATCTGAGGTTATTGATATTTTTCCTGGTCATCTTGATTCCAGCTTGTGCTTCATTCAGCCTGGCATTTCTCATGATGTACTCTGCATATAAGTTAAATAAGCAGGGTGACAATATAAGCATTAACGTACTCCTTTCCCAGTTTTTCCTCCTACTTGACTACTCTTATTTCCCTGTTTTCATTTCCTCTAGTGATCTTATAGTTTAAATTATATTTTTACTATATTTTGTTAACTTTACACCTTTAAAGTATACATATGGTGTTAAGTTCAAACCTAAAGTTTCAAACTAATTGATATATTTATTATTCTTCCAAGCTAAATGATATCTATATTTTTCTTCCAAATATAGGACTCTGCAGCACTCTACTTGTGACCATTTCTCTTTCCGTAATTTTTTGTATAGTACTTAGTTCTATTTCTTTTTTCTTTTTTGTAAAGGACCTCAAATTAGTCATCATTGCTATCACCATTATTAGCAGTGACAGCAGTCCAGTATTCTTTAGGTTTACCAGCATGATGACTAACTTACTTGTTCTTTATTACTTTGTCCACCACACTCCTTCCTTGAGTTTTGTTTTAAATTATAGTAGTTCCTTTTACTAGTTCCTTTAGTAAGTTTCATGGAATGTTGTCCAGTGTTTTTGTTTTAACAAGAAAGGAGGAAAGGGAAAATTCCTTTAAAATTCAGTTTTTCATGTAGCCAGAATTTCTACCTTAATTTTTTTTTTCCATTTCATTCATATATATTTTAGTATGGATCTCTAAAAGTAAAGCCTTGTTATAAAGTTGTTCTTGTTTTTGTTAATGTAGTCACAAGATTATTATAACATTTAGGCCTAGTAGTAATTCCCTAGTATCATCAAATATGCAATCATTATTCAGTCATAATTGTCTCATAAATGCCATTATCTTTTACTTACTTTAAAAATCAGGATCCAAGTTTTATATATTATAATTAATTGTTATGTCATTTATATCTCTACATATAAACTGTCTTCTTTCATAATTTTTCCTTTGAAGTTTATATTTGTGAAACATATAAATTGGTCATTAGTCTTATTTATTAGCCTTCTTATAGATTTTCACATTTTTCCTTCTTCAAAAATAATTCAAACAGGATGCATTGAAGGTTGTGATCCAGCAACCATTGTTAAATGGAAAGCCTTGTTCCAGTATTCTAGATTTGGCTTGTTTTTCTAAAGTAACATACAGTTGGGTTTTATTTTTTAACTTTTTAAATAACTTTAGACATACAGAATGTATGCAAAAGTAGTACAGGATCCCTATATATCCTTTACCCAGCTTCCTCTAATGTTAATACTTGCACAACCATGAAAAAGTACAGTTATCAAAAACAGGAAAAAAAATTACTGGTTAATTTCTTAACTAAGCGTTAAATTTTATTTGAATTGCACCAGTTTTTCCACTAACATCACTTCCACGATCCCATGTAGGCTGTGTAGTGCGTTTAGTTATTCCTCCTTTGTATCTGTCAGTTCACTGATTTTTTAATCAATAAACTTTAAATTCAATAGGAAAAGTTTGGTTTTTAAGCCATTTACATTTATTAATAGAAATCAGACATTTTATTTTCTTTACTCCTGGTTTGTTTTTTAAGATTTATTTATTTTTTTGGCTGTGCTGAGTTTTGGTTGCTGCAAGCAGGCCAGTGGGGGCTACTCTTCGTTGCAGTACATGGGCTTCTCATTGCAGCGGCTTCTCTAACTGCGGAGCATGGGCTCTAGACACAGGGGCTTCGGTAATTGCAGTGTGTGGGCTCAGTAGCTGTGCCTTGCTGGTCCTAGAATGCTGGCTTTAGTAATTGTGGTGCATGGGCTTAGCACGCGGCATGTGGGATCTTCCTGGAGCAGGGCTTGAGCCCATTCCCCTGCATTGGCAGAGGAATTCTTAACCACTGGCTCACCAGGGAAGCCCTAGTCTAGTTTTGACTCTTGCAGTGTATGTTTTTGCAATGTTTCTTATTTTAATATTTTAATATCGTCTCTGTTATAGTTACATTTATGCTTTCTAAAGATCTGAAAGAAATCAACTCTATTTGTAATTCTTTGTGGTTGAATTCAGAGAAGGCGATGGCACCCCACTCCAGTACTCTTGTCTGGAAAATCCCATGGATGGAGGAGCCCGGTAGGCTGCAGTCCATGGGGTCGCTCAGAGTTGGACAGGACTGAGCGACTTCACTTTCACTTTTCACCTTCATGCATTGGAGAAGGAAATGGCAACCCACTCCAGTATTCTTGCCTGGAGAATCCCAGGGACAGGGGAGCCTGGTGGGCTGCTGTCTATGGGATCGCAAAGAGTCGGACACGACTGAAGCGACTTAGCAGCAGCAGTAGCAGTGGTTGAATTTGCTTAAAATTCTTTATATTTCTGACTTCTGATTATAAATACCACATGGAAACTTTCCTTGGTATTCATTTATTTGTTAAAGTATCTTATCACAATGCTGTAAATCTTTGTGGGAGTAGTCTGGAGTTTTTAGCATGAGTTATTTTGCTTATTTTTTTAATGATACATGACTAATGTTTCATATTGATTTGTTTTCCATTTTGCTCTCTGTTGCATCTCTATTTTTAACCCAACTGTTAAATGGTTTTCAATAGTTACTTGTTAACTGAAATTATCATAATTTCACTAGTTATCCGAACCTGAACCTTGAAAGGTAGTTTTGAAACTTACCAACTAATTATTTTCTGTCACAGACATTCATAATTTAATATTTTTTCATCTCCCAGCCCAATAGCATTAATATGTGTAATATGATGAATTTTATATATTTAGGCAATATTACACATTTGTGAATGTTTTCTATTGCTTTAGCATCAGAAACATAGTTTAATTTTAAAATTATTCCATTATCAATACCCACACTTACAAATTAACTCTTTACATTGTTTTTATATCTCTTCACAATTAGTTTAAAATTTGAGAATTTTCCTATTTTATTATTTAGAGTTTTATCTATTTGAATAAACTTTGTCGTTTAATTAATACTGTTGTATAAAGGTTAATATCCTGATTTTCATCCTTATACTCTGGTTATGCAAGATGGTAACATTAGGGGCAGCTAATAATAGGATAAATGGGAACTCTATACTATTCATGCAGCTTTTCTATAAATTGAAAATTAGTTCGAAATAAAAAGGTATTTTTAAAGCTGTTTATCAGACTAGATAGTAATTTGGCATATGTAATTAATGTTCTTTTAAAAATGACAAAAATGTACTGACCCAACGAAGACAGCAGGTACTCATTAGAAGTGTGAAATTCTTATTAATAATTCAATTCCATATGCAGAATCCATGCCCACAATAGGAAATAGGGACAGATAAGTTACAGCTTTCAGAAGACTCTATAATGAAAATGGAAATGACTAAGACCAGAAGCTTCTTTTTTACACTTTCCTAGGAAATGTAGAACCCAGAAGCTTCCGTCCCTGCACTTTCTTCTCTTTATCGTATTTTCTTCTGCTTCTTCTCTTCTTCTTCCTTTGTTAAAACACTAAGTACCATTAAATAGAAATTATCGTGAATAACAGATTTGTTTTCCTAGTGAAAGTTATGCTGAAAGGCTTCCAGTATAAAAATATTACCTTGCAAAGTGCCAAATGACGCATAACTACATTTTCCACTAAATCACTGCAAGGCAGAGAGGGTGCCCCCCTCTTCTGTAATATACAGCCACCAATCCCCTTTCTTGTTTCTCTCTTTAATTACTGGCTCTGCCTGAATTCAGAGCAAAGTCGACAGTAGACTTGGTTGTTGACTCACCTCAAAGACCAGTAACAATTTAGCTGAAGCGTTCCTGACCTGTTTTCTGGTTAACAGTCCTTTAATCTTAAAGTCAAGCACCAGACTTTCTCCTTCCTCCATCTCCGCATTCTGTTCTCAAGCCAGCCCTCACCGTCCCTCTGTGTGGCACCCACTGCTCCCAGTGGCATATTTGCAAGTGCACGAGAGGGATGTGGAAAGCTAAGTGGAAGCCTGGGGGCTGAGGTCTGAGATTATCATCTGATTTCAGAAAGGAAGCATGTCTCACCTGTTCATACACAGTGTGTGTGCAGGAACATGCACACACACTACACGGGTCCAGCGTGCCTTCCAGAGGGTGACCTTCCTTTCCAGAGGCCTCTGTTTCAGGCTTCAACTGACAGCTGTGACTCTGTCACACACTGGGACTGTGGGCCTCTCTTCATCTCATGGAGCACCCCACCTGTTCTGCAGAGCTTCCGGAGCCTGGCATAGTTGCCTCTCCCTTCTTATTGCCAGCTTTGTGAGCCATCTGAGAACCAGCTCATTTCTCTTTATCAGAAGCAATGACTTTCAAAAGAGTCTGATGGCACCAGTTGATGAACTAAGTCAAGAGGGAGAAGCTAATCATGAAGGATGTGCCTTGTGCCTGTGTGTATTTATAGGAAGCGCTGCAGACAAGGAGAATACATTAACATTATTAAGTTAAATCTACGCCACGATTCTCAATTTTTGTTAGCAGCAAAATTCTCACTTAACTGCTTTCTATATTATTTTATAACAACTCGTGCTATATTTATTTTAGTTAAAATGATGCCCTGAGAGAGAGTGCTTTCTCACCCTTTTTTCTCCTCTAAAAAAAAACGTTTGTCTGGATTTCCACTGAAAGTCATAAGAGGAGGAAAAAAACAAGTTAACAATGGGATAGTCAGGAAAAAAAAGAGAGGTGTGCCCTTTACCTCAGTAAAGGTGGCTGCCTTGCAAAGGGCTGTTACAAGGACACAGTCTAAGACCAATCATACGAGACGGTAGATGCAGATGGAAACAGACTAAAAACATCGCCAGCTGTTTAAGATCAGGCAGAGGAAGTCTAAACGTGGACCCGCCTCCTCACTCTAACTCCTGAGGACTGTGCTGTCCTCCTCTAAAACAACAATTCATTTTGTCTTTCATTTCTCAAATCATGAGACCTGCGGCATAAAAAGTTTTCAATGTAATCAAATATCCAGCCTCTGCTTAAATTCCCATGATTTCTAATTAACTAGAACAGTTTGCTTGCCTGAATCAAGACCTGCATTGTGATTGGTTGATATAATTCCAGTGTCTTCTTTTACTCTACAGTCTCCTTTTCCATCTTTTTTCCTCCTCTCATTGTATTTATTAAAGAAACCAGCGTGATGTCCTATAGCCTATACCACAGTCAGGATTTTGCTGATTGTACCACTGTGATGTCAGCTAACACCTTACTTGTCAATTGGAGTTTAGATTCAGAATTTGAATTAGCATTGGGTTTGACTCTTTTTTTTTTCCTTTGAACCGTGCCCCCTGCTATAAAAGCTCAGAGTCTTAACCACTGGACCACCAGGCAAGTGCCTGTGTATTTTCATTAGGAGATTTTAGCAGTCCTTTTTGTAGGGTTATGCATTATGGATTGCTAAATCTTGATAATCTTGATACTGAGAACTTGGGACTCTTAAAATCAGTAGAAATAAGAGTCCAGACAGGTATTCAGGCAACACTTCACTGGGACTCGTGCTTTAGCACAGGAGAGTGGAAAAGAAGTAACAGGTTCCCTTGCTGGCTCCCTGAGAAGGGGTGAGCGGGTCTCTAGGAAGGGTTGAGGATTGGATCCAACGTGTGGGTCAGGTCAGAGGGTAGCTTAGGTGGTCTGCCTACCCCCTTGTGGTGGTCGGTGCAGGGACCATGCACAGGACCCTGCTTTTGTTCCTGGCACCTCAGAAGTAGCAACTGAGTTTTGGCCTTCTGTATCTTGTTCATAATTTGCCCCAACTGAGCATGTGTGCAGTTATTTTTAATTCCTTATAGTTTCTTTGTGTTCTGTCTAAGAGAGGTGAGGAGGAGACATTTGTCCAGGTGTAAGCACTGCAGCAAAGAATCCCAGGTCCCAGCCTGTGTCACTGTCACTCAGTCTTCATTTATTAGCTGGATCACTTCTGATGGGGATCAGGACAAGCTATCCCCAAATGTGGCTCCTTGGCTTAGTGAAGTATTTATTTAAGATAAATGGCAGGAGCAGGAAGATCATTTAGACCCTCACCTACCCCTCCTCTCCTAAAATAGATTATAAAGTCTTTGTGTGAAAAGTGCCCTCCTTAGACCTGGAAGAGAGGAGCATCCTTGTTTCTGAAGACAATGGGATATCCAGAAGAATCCTAACAAACAGAACTTGCTACACTCACCTCATATCCTCTAACATCAAATTTCTACGTGACTGAGCACTCTGTTCAAATCTAGCATAAAAACATTTGAATCTGTTTCTTCCATTCTCATTTCCTTATGAAGTCTTCATGACACATGAAACACTAGACAAATTGGGTGCATTCCTCTTCTTAATTCTTTGTCAGTTGAATTTTCATACTCATTCAGGGACCAAAAACCATAAGGGGGTTGGGAAAAACTTGTTTGTCCCTTCCATTTCTAAAAGGAGAACTTTCCCTCATTCATCCAGTTACCTGAAGGAGGAGAAGGGGACCACAGAGGATGAGATGGTTGAATGGCATCACCGACTCAATGGGCATGAGTTTGACCAAGCACTGAGAGTTGGTGATGGATAGGGAAGCCCGTGTGCTTCAGTCCATGAGGTTGCAAAGAGTCGGATACGACTGAGCAACTGAACTGAACTGAACTGATAGTCCATAAAGGAGAGGCAGAATAAATGTTGGTTCTTTCCCTTTATTTATGATTTTTTCTTCTAATGTTTCCTGGACACTTCTAAAGTTGACAAGTGGTATTTTCTATTTGAAATATCATTATGAACTCATGAATTTAAAAATATTGGTTGTGCTTCAATTCCTTGTGGTCATATATCTTATTACCCACCTTTGGCCAGTAGAAGCCTCTTTACTGCGATTCTGAGACCTCTTGAGAGTCCTTGAGAACTTTCTTGCTACCTAGTATGAAAAGATTTTCTGAACCTATGTTGTATATTTCATGCCTCAGAACTGGAATCAGCTAGGATTGGTCACTACTAGTGTGACTGGAGTTAAGAAATATTTATGTGTATATATGCCTATGTATACATATAAAATATAGGAGATTCATACTGATATTGCCAACCGTGAATCAGAACTGAAGAGATTTCTTAACCACACAGATGTTGCCCATACGTGTGTGTTTATTCAGTATGTGGATTCGGGAAATGTGTGTACCTATGTGTCTATACGTATTAAAATTATTCATATTGATATTTTCCATTCAAATTCAGGACTGCCTCATTTTTATTTAGCTTCAGAGATGCACAGCAATCTCTTTTCTTCCAAAGTGGCAATCATGACTTGCACCAAAGCAGCCTTCATTTTTCATTTGCTTTATTTCACAATACATGTATAGCATGTATTGAATAACAATCCAACCCCAACACTAGCAATTTATTACCAGAAACAATTTATTTGCAGGTTTATTTTTCTTTGGATTGAAGGGGTCCAGAATAGGCCACTGTGCCATAAAAGATTTGACCTGAAGACATTTCAGAAGTAGCTTTTTTCCTGAACTTCCTTATCTGCCTAAAAACAGAGCTTCCCAAAAGAACTCAACGAAACTCAACTATCATAAATCCATTCCCCCGGAACAACCAGGGAAGGTTGACTCACTGAAGTCTAGAGTTCAACTCCCACACCCAAACAGACTGTCACAAACTGTCGTATAACCCATCTGTTCTCCTAAGGGCCTCTTTGTCTTCCCTAAAAGCTGTTTTCCCATAAGTGACCTTTCTTACCCCTTGCTTCCTCTATTAAGAAGTTAGTCATTCCCAATAAATACCCATCTACCTATTCCTTTTCCCTGTTGAGTATAAAAGCTCCAAATTCTGACCACCTACTTGAGTCATATTTTCCTGAACTCTGATATGCATGTGATTAAATTTTGTCTTTTGTCTTGCTACTATGTCCTTTGTAAATTTATTAATAATTCACAGATCCTTAAGCACTTAACCTAAGATGGAAAAGTTTCTTTTCTCCTTTATAGGGTATACCCTATATCCCATTAGAAATGTTCAGACAAATTACTATGCTTTAAAGTTTCTCTCTGTGGCTGTTCCAATCACTAAAATCATTAAGTTTGTTTCAGGTTCCTCTAGATATATAAAGATTGACTTTTGACTTAATTTTGTCAATAGTTATGTGAACATTTTACATTGTTCCAAAGTTTAAACTACACAAGGAATTATATGCAAAGGAATTTTGCTTCTATCCCTGTTGCATTCAACCTATTTCCTCTCCTATAGGAAACCTTTACTTTTTTTTCAGTTTTATGTTTTATCTTTTCACATTTTATATACGAAAAATATGCTTGCATATTTATACTCTTTTTTTTCTCAGATGATCAATAGCAAACTGTTGATTTTTGCCCATCTTGGTGTGATCACATTATATCACAGAGATCTCAACATAGTATGAAGAGTGTTAGAGGAAAATTAGTTTTTTTCCAACTTGGATCCAGTGGTTTGGGTCTTGCCAATTAACTGCTAATAGGTTAAGAGGAGAAAAAACAAGGTTTAAGTACACCCAGGAGTTCTGTGTCAAGTTAGTCTCTCAGTGCGTACATGCTGAGTGGCTTCAGACGAGTCTGACTCTGTAATCTGGTGGACTATGGCCCACCAGGCTCCTCTGTCCATGGGATTCTCCAGACAAGAATACTGGAGTGGGCTGCCATGCCCTCCTCCAGGGGATCTTCCCCACCCAGGGATTGAACCCAGGTCTCCCTCATTGCAGTGAGGTTCTTCACCATCTGAGCCATCAAGGAAGCCCCAGAATACTGGAGTGGGTAGCCTATCCCTTCTCCAGAGGAACTTTCTGACCCAGGAATTGAACCCGGGTCTCCTGCATTACAGGTGGATTCTTTACCAGCTGAGCTACCAGGAAAGCCCCTAACTTAAGCTTATATTATAAACAGCGGTATACCAAAAACAGTTATACTAATAAACGGTGGTATAATGAATAATCTTATGCATAAAACTTTTTATACTTTATACCAAATGTGGAGAAGGCAATGGCACCCCACTCCAGTACTCTTGCTTGGAAAATCCCATGGACAGAGGAGCCTGGTAGGCTGCAGTCCATGGGGTCGCGAAGAGTCGGATACGACTGAGTGACTTCACTTTCACTTTTCACTTTCATGCATTGGAGAAGGAAATGGCAACCCACTCCAGTCTTCTTGCCTGGAGAATCGGAGGGACGGAGGAGCCTGGTGGGCTGCCGTCCATTGGATCGCACAGAGTTGGACATGACTGAAGCGACTTAGCAGCATACCAAATGTATCTCTGACAAATTCCTAAAGGTGGTGTTTGATTTATCATAGGGTAAATGCCTTATGTAGAGCTTCCTTAGTGGCTCAGTGGTAAAGAATTCACCTGCCAATGCAGGAGACGTGGGTTCGATCCTTGAGTTGGGAAGATCCCCTGGAGAAGGAAATGGCAACGCACTCCAGTATTCTTGCCTGGGAAATCCCATGGACTGAGGAGCCTGGAGGGCTGCAGTCCATGGAGTTGCAGAGTCAGACACACTTTAGCAACTAAACAACAACAACAAATACATTATGTAATTTTGCTAGATATTGCCAGATATGCCTCACTGTAATAATATCATCTTGTTTTGTCACCAACAATCCATGACAGTGTGTATTTTAGCTTTGTTTCACCAAAAGATTATGTTATCAAACTTTTGAACTTTTCTAACCTGGTAAGTGAGAAATGATATCTCAGTGCAGTTTTAATTACATTTGTTTTGTTGAAAGTGAGGTTAATCATCTTTTTATATAGTTAAGAGCCATTTGTAGGTCTTTGTATGAATGCATGAATTATCTTTTTATAATTCTAGCTCATCTTTCTACAAAATTTTAAATGCTTTTATGTCTACTTTTTGAAACTCTGCTTTTAAATTGTTTGGCTGCCTGCTTAATATATTTATATTAAATTTTTTCTATAGTATAATGACAGAGATTTTCTCCGTGACCAAACTCTACTCAGGCACTCCTGAGCTTTTTCATTAGGCAGACTTTTGTGTTTCTTTCTGCATTGCCCCATTTTAGCACAAATCCTGATAAGTCAGTTTAACTAGAAGCTCCATCCTCCATGTCTGACCACCCATGTATCTAGTATCTATCCTCTGCTACTCCCTAGATAATGTCTGGTCACCCTGGCCTGCCATCAGCAAGAACGCTCTTAGATTGGTTGAGCCAGAACCCCCCCACCCCCCCAGGCTTGCTCTTTGTATTTCCTTTTAGTAATTTTCTGTCTCTGACCTCCAGCCTACTCTTTGGCTCTAAGTCCGCGCTTGCTTAGGCTGTATTCAAAGTTGTTCAACTCTCTCCCCTGCTGCAAGACCCCATTGCGGTGGTAGCCACCTATCCTCATGACCCCTCCAGGAATAAATCCTGACTTTCCTTCTTCAACAAGCATCATGAATATCTTTTTTCTTTAATAGTCACAAATGTTTTTCTCAGTTTGTTATTTCTTATTTATTTGATTCTGATGTTCTCTGGTTTGCTAAATGTTTCTACTTTATCAATATTTTCATGCTTATGAATTTCAAATCATATTTAAGAGAGTTACATAGGAATTTACTTATGTGTATGTCTAGTACTTACATGATTTATTTTTTTTAATATTTATCTGATTAAATTAGAATTTGCCATGATGTATTTCACTTTTCACTTTCATGCATTGGAGAAGGAAATGGCAACCCACTCCAGTGTTCTTGCCTGGAGAATCCCAGGAACGGGGGAGCCTGGTGGGCTGTCGTCTATGGGGTCGCACAGAGTCGGACATGACTGAAGTGACTTAGCAGCAGCAGCATGATATGAGAAGTTAGTTCAATTTTGTTTGTCAATATTGCTATTTGGTTATCCTAACAACATATTCGAAATCCATCATTTCACCCCCAGATTGGAAATGCTGTCCTTAATATGTACAGAATTTATGTATTTCATATGATCTGTCTGAATACTCTCTTCACAGGCCAGTGTTTTACAATTGTATATAAAAGATCATGTAACATTTTAATATCTTATATGACAGTACCTCATTCCCCCTATCATTTTTCTTTTACAGGATTTTTCTGGCTTTTCTTGCTGACTTTTTCTTAGATGAACTTTACAGTCAAACTGATTAACTCTGGAAAAGAAAAAAAAAGTCTGAGGGTATTTTATTGGTGTTTCATTACATTACTAAATTAAAGTAATGATCAACTAACATGTTATAACATTGAATCTTCCTACTTAGGAGTATGCCTTTTCTTTCCACGAAAATTTAATTTTATGCTACATATGAGTATTTTATAGACTTTCATTAGTTTTTTTTTTTCTTTTTTTTTTGCTGAAATTAAGGTTTATCTTAAAGAGTAAAACTTTATACACCCTTTTAAAACATGAAAGTTCAAAATTCATGAGGCAAGTAAACCTATTTACAACAGGAATGAAAGAAGTGGTAACATTTCACCAGCGTAAAAGGTCACAGAATTCAAATCACAACTTGGATCCTCAATGATTCATTAGGTTTTAAACATTTCTTATTGAATTTACACTATGAAACTTTTTATATTTACTTTTTACTGTTAATATACTCAGAACGACTATGGACCAAGATGGATGATAGCTAGTGGTAGCACATGGCTCTTGATATTCTAGAGAAAGTGCTAGAGGCGTGGACGTTAACTAATACAATGTAGATAAGATGACCCCTCCATCACAAGGTTCTGCAGCCACTGCCACAGTTTCCAGCATCACCAAGTAGGACCTTTAGTATAAAATGCAACAAGTTCTGAACACAGGCCAACTTGCTATGAAACAAATTTTGAACTGAGATGTCTTTCCATATGACAGGGCAAGAGTGCTGAATGTAGAATGCCAACGAGTCATATTAGGCCGAATGACTCATTTCTGTTAAGGGTACATGGCATTTAAATTGGTATTCTTTCACCAAGTCTAGTTCAAAAGAGCAAATGTTTATTACTAGACTGAATTATTGTATTCTTATCCATTACCTCTAAAAGTAAGATAAAGTAATATCAGACACCATTAACTGTGAATAAATATTTTATCCTGAAATGATTTGAATTATAAATCTGGTGGCAAAACTGGGAATGGATAGGTGAGTAATCTGGTAACACAGTACCTGATTAACAAAGTACCCAGTCTTTTCCTTGATGTATAAATCTTTGCCTGGATTTCACATGCTACTCCCTAGAGATACAATATGGAAAATCATGAATGCCTCCTACTTGAAATTTAACACTTGTAAACAGTGTCTGATCCAGAAGGTCACCATCTGCAATTAACCATCATTTTAAAAGCCCAGAGGAAATGAAATGCTAACTGTGACATTCTTTGGATCGCGCTTCTAGTTTATTAAATTACAGGAAATAAACATTCTCATTTTCTGTTCATTTTCAATTTTTCTCCTTCTTTTTAATGCTACAAGAATAATATGTTAGTAGTGCTTCAGATATTTTGACCAAATGTGTCCTTTCTTAATATCTATATCTGGAAATTTTGAATCAGTCTTTTTTAAGCCAAGATATATAGTTAGTTATAAAGGATGGACATGGGTGGGTAAAAGAAAGACATTGAATTTATTTTTTAGTAGATTTAAAAATTCTTATTTATGTATTTATTTGGCTGCGCTGGGTGTTATTTGCTGCACCCAGGATCGTTAGTTGTAGCATGTGAACACTTAAGTGTGGCTCATGGGATCTAGTTCCCTGACCAGGTACCAACCCTGGGACCCCTGCATTGGGAACACAGAGTCCCAGCCCCTGAGAAGTCCCAGGATATTGAATTTGTGGTGCAGAGAAATGAATCACCCAGATAGTAAAATATGAAATTATATCCTAGATCACACCATTCATAAAAGTAAGTATCTAAATGGCAATAGTAAAGTCTATAACATAACATATACACAAGGAAACAATTTAAGCATAAAAGCCTCCCCTATGCCCTTAAATAATAGACTGACAAAACTACAGGTCATGGATCAGAAGGGGAAACCCTATAAACACTAATCATTTTTTTAGAAAAGAACAAAGAAAGAGGGAAAGTACACAAATGTTTATTTTTCTCCTCTTTAAACATTTCTGTATAACTGGACTCATTATGAATCATTTCTTCTCATTCATTTACCATATGCTTCAAGTTCATTTATGTTACCCAAAGGCTATATCATCATATATCAATTTCTCAAGCCAAGTGCAGACTTTCTCCAAGTTTTGACTGCATGCTTTGCGGAGTATGATTGGACATATTGGGATGAACATGAACATAACATATCAGGCAATTCCAACAGTTTCACAGGCCCTGAATACCACTGTGGGCCCTAAACATTTTTACCAAGATGAAGAAATCTTGTTATATTAGATTTTTCAGACTCTCATATATTTCACTTATTATCTATATAATAGGAGCTACTGCTTTTAAAATTTATTTATAAATTTAAAAAAATTTCTCACACTACAAGCAGAAATTCCAGTCCTTTGGCAGCCACCCTGCAACAGCCTTGTTATCTGTTGATTTTGCAGTTAACAAAGGGTCCCTTGACCCTCTATAATATTCCTCTAGAATAACCTGTTTATAAATTAATTCCCAGTCCTAGGTAGATTGCTCCCCTATATTGTCCTGAAATTTTTTTTGCAAATTTGGGCAAAATGTTACATTTTATAGTTAACTGAACATTCTTATTTACATACATTGGAGAAGGCAATGGCACCCCACTCCGGTACTCTTGCTTGGAAAATTCCATGCGCAGAGGAGCCTGGTGGTCTGCAGTCCATGGGGTCGCTAAGAGTCGGACATGACTGAAACGACTTAGCATCAGCAGCAGCATTTACATGCATATATATGAAATGTATATATCTGATATATATGTCAACATAGCAAAACTCAGCTATACTTTCCAAATTTACCTTTATCTCATATGATGGAGATGGAATTAACTTATTCCTGAGGGCTTTTGTGAGACATTCCCCTCATTCTCTTCATAGCAGCCATTCCCTCTCTCTCTCTCTCTTTTCTCTGTGTGTCTCTGTTTCTGTCTCTCTCTGTCTGTCTCCCTCTCCAGACTTATAACTATACCAGGCATCTTTAATAGGTAGAGTCCTTTTCCTCCACGCTTGTAGTCTTGACTGTATCCTACATCCCACTGCGTTGGTCTCACCAGATATGAGACTGCCATACTTTCAGAGCAGTTCTCACCTCTGCGGGAGACATCAGCAGCCAGGCTCAATGTGAGCTGTCCACATAAAAGTCCAGTCAAATAACCGTAGTGGCAGAAGCAGTTCATCTCACCTGTCATGGTTATTAGTGAGAGTTGCTGCTTTGTAACTGGGGACAGGATCTAAAGCACATCCTGAGGTTGGGGTTCGATGCTAAGTCTGCACATTGACTGTGGATAAGATGGCAGGGAGGATAGAACTGTTCGTTCTGCTCAAATCCATGGTTTAGTTGGCACCTCTTTTGCACAAACAGGCAGAACCAATATCATAGGTAATTTCTCTGAGTAAACACTTTTTTAGAAGACAGTAATTCTGATTGTATTGCTTGTTAAGGTAATACTTGGTGCAAACACAGGAATACAATGTTAACTGACTACACAGCTCAGATAAAATCTATCCAGAAGAGTGTGAAGTGGCCCCTGCCAAGAACACTGAGTCACAAATTCACAGCTAACACCTAGGGAAACACAAACACAGATGTTACCTCCCCTCTTCGCTTTCCTCCTGCTTCTCACTCACACCCACGACTGAGGAGGGTGGTGAGATTTTTTCACAGATGCAGTGTGGGTAGAAGGGAATTAGGTGGTTTGTTGGAATTTTTTGCTTTGTTTCATTGTGTGTGTATGTTTTCTTTAATATATCCTAGAATTTCTCCGGAAATGATATTTGTCTCCGGGCTCCATTTGCTTATTATCCCTCAAAATTATTTGAAGGGAAGGGGTCAGCGTGCTTAAGCTGATACTGGCCACATTGACATAATGATTTTAGATAACGAGGAAAGAGACATAAACATAATAAGATGAAAAATGAGAGAAAAGAAGTAAAAAGAAACAAGACATAAGTTTTTTTAAAAAAAACTTTATAAAAAATTGACAAAAACAAGAGTCCTCAGAGTATGAACTGTCCTTTTGGTACCTAAATGTTAGCATTTTCCTGGTACTGTTGGAGTGAGATTTACTGTTTTTTTATTATCATTTAATAAATAGCACACTGCCTTCTTGCTTTCTCAGTCTGAATTGTGCTTTAAAATCCTGGGATTCTAATTGCTTCATGAGCATTTCCCAACCCCATTCCTATCACTTCTAGGCAAGGAGAAAGTCTGTTTGCCCTTTCATGCTGGATGACAGTAATAAGCTATGGTTTAAAAATCTGAACTATGGTGACTGGCTGTTATGGGTTAAATTGTGTGCCCCTTCCCCAGATTGATATGTCCTAGCCCCAACTCAGAATGTGTCCCCATTTGAACATAAAGTCTCTTCGTATACTGGTGATAGCATTAACTGGTAGAAACACTCTAAAATTATTTGACATATCTATTAAATTGAAAAAAGGCATATATTTTGATCCAGCAATTCCACTCCTAGGTGAAAATACACAGAAGACCATGTATGTTCAAGAAAACAATATATAATCACTTTTATGAAAGCACTATTTTAATAACTAAGCAGCTGTTAAGACAAATATTCATCAATAAAAGAATAAATAAATCATAGTATGTTCAAACAGTGCTCAATGAATCAATCATAAGAATGAATGAACTACATGGACAGGTCTCAGAAACTGATAGAGAATGGAAGAAACCTCTGTATAATCATATACAGCATGCTGCTGCTGCTGCTAAGTCACTTCAGTTGTATCCGACTCTGTGCGACCCCGTAGACGGCAGCTCCCCCATCAGGCTGCCCTCTCCCTGGGATTCTCCAGGCAAGAACACTGGAGTGGGTTGCCATTTCCTTCTCCGATGCATGAAAGTGAAAAGTGAAAGTGAAGTCGCTCAGTCGTGTCTGACTCCTAGCGACCCCATGGACTGCAGCCTACCAGGCTCCTCCATCCATAGGATTTTCCAGGCAAGAGTACTGGAGTGGGGTGCCATTGCCTTCTCCGCATATACAGCATAATTTGATTTATATAAAGCTGAAAGTAAGAGTAGCTATTCAAGGGAGTTAGTCATCAGGATGGAAATTCTTTGTGATGGGGGTGACTTAGGAGCCCAGATAATGAGCTGCAGCCTGATAATGTTCCATTTCTTGCTCTAGACTGTTACTGCTTCAATTCAGTCGCTCAGTCATGTTCGACTGTTTGCAACCCCATGAACCGCAGCACACAGGCCTCCCTGTCCATCACCAAATCCCGGAGTTTACTCAGACTCATGTCCATTGAGTCAGTGATGCCATCCAACCATCTCATCCTCTGTCGTCCCCTTCTCCTCCCTCCCTCAATCTTTCCCAGCATCAGGATCTTTTCAAATGAGTCAGCTCTTCACATCAGGTGCCCCAAGTATTGGAGTTTCAGCTTCAACATCAGTCCTTCCAATGAACACCCAGGACTGATCTCCTTTAGAATGGACTGGTTGGATCTCCTTGCAGTCCAAGGGACTCTCAAAAGTCTTCTCCAACACCACAGTTCAAAAGCATCAATTCTTCGGCACTCAGCCTTCTTCACAGTCCAACTCTCACATCCATACATGACCACAGGAAAAACCATAGCCTTGACTTGACAGAACTTTATTGGCAAAGTAATGTTTCTGCTTCTTAATAAGCTGTCTAGGTTGGTCATAACTTTCCTTCCAAGGAGTAAGCGTTCTTTAATTTCATGGCTGCAATCACCATCTGCAGTGATTTTGGAGCCCAAAAAAAATAAAGTCTGACACTGTTTCCACTGTTTCCCCATCTATTTCCCATGAAATGATAGGACCAGATGCCATGATCTTAGTTTTCTGAATGTTGAATTTTAAGCCAACTTTTTCACTCTCCTCTTTCACTTTCACCAAGAAGCTGTTTAGTTCTTCTTCACTTTCTGCCATAAGGGTGGTATCATCTGCATATCTGAGGTTATTGATATTTCTTCTGGCAATCTTGATTAGAGCTTGTGCTTCTTCCAGCCCAGCATTTCTCATGATGTACTCTGCATATAAGTTAAATAAGCAGGGTGACAATATACAGCCTTGACGTACTCCTTTCCCAATTTGAAACCAGTCTGTTGTTCCATGTCCAGTTCTAACTGTTGCTTCCTGATGTGCATACAGATTTCTCAAGAGGCAGGTCAGGTGGTCTGGTATTCCCATCTCTTTAATTTTCTACAGTTTGTTGTGATCCACACAGTCAAAGGCTTTGGCATAGTCAATAAAGCAGAAATAGATGTTTTTCTGGAACTCTTTTGGTTTTTTGATGCTGCAGCGGATGTTGGCAATTTGATCTCTGATTCCTCTGCCTTTCCTAACACCAGCTTGATAATCAGGAAGTTCACAGTTCACGCATTGCTGAAGCCTGGTTTGGAGAATTTTAAGCATTACTTTACTAGTGTGTGAGATGAGTGCAATTGTGTGGCAGTGTAAGCATTCTTCGGCATTGCCTTTCTTTGTGATTGGAATGAAAACTGACCTTTTCCAGTCCTGTGGCCACTGCTGAGTTTTCCTAATTTGCTGGCATATTGAGTGCAGCACTTTCACAGCATCATCTTTTAGGATTTGAAAGAGCTCAACTGTAATTCCATCACCTCCACTAGCTTTGTTTGTAGTGATGCTTTCTAAGGCCCACCTGACTTCACATTCCAGGATGTGTGTCTCTAGGTGAGTGATCACAGCATCATGATTATCTGGGTCGTGAAGATCTTTTTTGTACAGTTCTTCTGTGTATTCTTGCCATCTCTTCTTAATGTCTTCTGCTTCTGTTAGGTCCATACCATTTCTGACCTTTATTGAGCCCATCTTTGCATGAAATGTTCCCTTGATATCTCTAATTTTCTTGAAGAGATCTCTAGTCTTTCCCATTCTATTGTTTTCCTCTATTTCTTTGCACTGATCTCTGAGGAAGGCTTTCTTATCTCTCCTTGCTATTCTTTGGAACTCTGCATTCAGATGCTTATATCTTCCCTTTTCTCCTTTGCTTTTCGCCTCTCTTCTTTTCACAACTATTTGTAAGGCCTCCTCAGACAGCCATTTTGCTTTTTTGCATTTCTTTTTCTTGGGGATGGTCTTGATCCCTGTCTCCTGTACAATGTCACGAACCTCCGTCCATAGTTCATCAGGCACTCTATCAAATCTAGTCCCTTAAATCTATTTCTCACTTCCACTGTATAATCATAAGGGATTTGATTTAGATCATACCTGAATGGTCTAGTGGTTTTCCCCACTTTCCTCCATTTAAGTCTGAATTTGGCAATAAGGAGTTAATGATCTGTTATTGCTTGGTTATGCTCAATTTATAAAATTCCATTGAGCTGTAGATTTTTTGTGCTCACTTTTCTGTATGTGTGATATTTTTAATACAGAAGGTTTTATTTTTTAATATAAATTTATTTATTTTAATTTTAATTGGAGGTTAATTACAATATTGTATTGGTTTTGCCATACATCAACATGAATCCGCCACGGGTGTACACGTGTTCCCCATCCTGAACCCCCCTTCCACCTCCCTCCCCATACCATCCATCTGGGTCGCCCCAGTGCACCAGCCCCGAGCATCCTGTATCATGCATCTAACCTGGACTAGTGATTCATTTCACATATGGTATTATACACGTTTCAATGCCATTCTCCCAAATCATCCCACCCTCACCCTCTCCCACAGAGTCCAAAAGACTGTTCTATACATCTGTGTCTCTTTTGCTGTATCACATGTAGGGTTATCGTTACCATCTTTCTAAATTCCATATATATGCATTAGTATACTGTATTGGTGTTTTTCTTTCTGGCTTACTTCACTCTGTATAATAGGCTCCAGTTTCATCCACCTCATTAAAACTGATTCATATGTATTCTATATAATGGCTGAGTAATACTCCATTGTGTATATGTACCACAGCTTTCTTATCCATTCGTCTGCTGATGGACATCTAGGTTGCTTCCATGTCCTGGCTATTATAAACAGTGCTGCGATGAACATTGGGGTACACGTGTCTCTTTCAATTCTGGTTTCCTCAGTGTGTATGCCCAGCAGTGGGATTGCTGGGTTGTATGGCAGTTCTATTTCCAGGTTTTTAAGGAATCTCCACACTGTTCTCCATAGTGGCTGTACTAATTTGCAATCCCACCCACAGTGTAAGAGGGTTCCCTTTTCTCCACACCCTCTCCAGCATTTATTGCTTGTAGACTTTTTGATAGCAGCCATTCTGACTGGTGTGAAATGGTACCTCATTGTGGTTTTGATTTGCATTTCTCTGATAATGAATGATATTTAGCATCTTTTCATGTGTTTGTTAGCCATCTGTATGTCTTCTTTGGAGAAATGTCTGTTTAGTTCTTTAGCCCATTTTTTGATTGGGTTGTTTATTTTTCTGGAATTGAGCTGCAGGAGTTGCTTGTATATTTTTGAGGTTAATTCTTTGTCAGTTGCCTCATTTGCTATTATTTTCTCCCATTCTGAAGGCTGTCTTTTCACCTTGCTTAGAGTTTCCTTTGTTGTGCAGAAGCTTTTAAGTTTAATTAGGTCCCATTTGTTTATTTTTGCTTTTATTTCCAATATTCTGGGATGTGGGTCATAGAAGATCCTGCTGTGATGTATGTTGGAGTGTGCTTTGCCTATGTTCTCCTCTAGGAGTTTTATAGTTTCTGGTCTTATGTTTAGATCTTTAATCCATTTTGAGTTTAATTTTTGTGTATGGTGTTAGAAAGTGTTCTAGTTTCATTCTTTTACAAGTGGTTGACCAGTTTTCCCAGCACCACTTGTTAAAGAGATTGTCTTTTCTCCATTGTATATTCTTGCCTCCTTCGTCAAAGATAAGGTGTCCATAGGTGTGTGGGTTTATCTCTGGGCTTTCTATTTTGTTCTATTGATCTACATTTCTGTCTTTGTGCCAATACCATACTGTCTTGATGACTGTGGCTTTGTAGTAGAGCCTGAAGTCAGGCAGGTTGATTCCTCCAGTTCCATTCTTCTTTCTCAAGATTGCTTTGGCTATTCGAGGTGTTTTGTATTTCCATACAAAAATATTTGTTCTATCTCTGTGAAAAATACCGTTGGTAGCTTGATAGGGATTGCATTGAATCTATAGATTGCTTTGGGTAGTATACTCATTTTCACTATATTGATTCTTCTGATCCATGAACAGGGTATATTTCTCCATCTATTAGTGTCCTCTTTGATTTCTTTCACCAGTGTTTTATAGTTTTCTATATATAGGTCTTTAGTTTCTTTAGGTAGATATATTCCTAAGTATTTTATTCTTTTCGTTGCAATGGTGAATGGAATTGTTTCCTTAATTTCTCTGTTTTCTCCTTATTAGTGTATAGGAATGCAAGGGATTTCTGTGGGTTGATTTTAAATCCTGCAACTTTACTATGTTCATTGATTAGCTCTAGTAATTTTCTGGTGGAGTCTTTAGGGTTTTCTATGTAGAGGATCATATCATCTGCAAACAGTGAGAATTTTACTTCTTCTTTTCCAGTTTGGATTCCTTTTATTTCTTTTTCTGCTCTGATAGCTGTGGCCAAAACTTCCAAAACTATGTTGAATAGTAGTGGTGAAAGTGGGCACCCTTGTCTTGTTCCTGACTTTAGGGGAAATGCTTTCAGTTTTTCACCATTGAGGATAATGTTTGCTGTGGGTTTGTCATATATAGCTTTTATTATGTTGAGGTGTGTTCCTTCTATTCCTGCTTTCTGGACAGTTTTTATCATAAATGGATGTTGAATTTTGTCAAAGGCTTTCTCTGCATCTATTGAGATAATTATAGGGCTTTTATTTTTCAATTTGTTAATGTGGTATATTACACTGATTGATTTGCGGATATTGAAGAATCCTTACATCCCTGGGATAAAGCCCACTTGGTCATGATTATATCTTTTTTAATGTGTTGTTGGATTCTGATGCTAGAATTTTGTTAAGCATTTTTGCATCTATGTTCATCAGTGATATTGGCCTGTAGTTTTCTTTTTTTGTGGCATCTTTGTCAGGTTTTGGTATTAGGGTGATGGTGGCCTCATAGAATGAGTTTGGAAGTTTACCTTACTCTGCAATTTTCTGGAAGAGTTTGAGTACGACTGGTGTTAGCTCTTCTCTGAATTTTTGGTAAAATTCAGCTGTGAAGCCATTTGGACCTGGGCTTTTATTTGCTGGAAGATTTCTGATTACAGTTTCAATTTCCGTGCTTGTGATGGGTCTGTTAAGATTTTCTATTTCTTCCTGGTTCAGTTTTGGAAAGTTGTACTTTTATAAGAATTTGTCCATTTCTTCCAAGTTGTCCATTTTATTCGCATATAATTGCTGATAGTAGTCTCTATGATCCTTTGTATTTCTGTGTTGTCTGTTGTGATCTCTCCATTTTCATTTCTAATTTTATTGATTTGATTTTTTCTTCCTTTGTTTGTTGATGAGTCTGGCTAATGGTTTGTCAATTTTATTTATCCTCTCAAAGAACCAGCTTTTGTCTTTGTTGATTTTTGCTATGTTGATCTTTTGTTTCTTTTGCATTTATTTCTGCCCTAATTTTTAAGATTTCTTTCCTTATACTAACCCTGGGGTTAGAAAATGAAATCTGTCACTGTTTCCACATTTTCCCCATCTATTTGCCATGATGTGATGGATCAGATGACATGAACTTAGTTTTTTGAATGTTGAGTTTTAAGCCAGCTTTTTCACTCTCCTCTTTCACTTTCATCAAGAGGCTCTTTAGGTCCTATTCACTTTCTGCCATTAGAGTGGTATCATTTGCATATATGAGGTTGTTGATATTTCTCCTGGCAATCTTGATTCCTGCTTGTGAGTCTTTTAGACCAGCATTTTCCATGATGTACTCTGTATATAAGTTAAATAAGCAGGGTGACAATATATAGCATTGACCTACTTCTTTCCCAATTTTGAACCAGTGTGTTATTCCACATCCAGTTCTAACTATTGCTTCTCTACCCACATACAGGTTTCTGAAGAGACAAGTAAGGTGGTCTGGTATTCCCATCTCTTTAAGAATATTCCACAGTTTGTTGTGATCCACACAGTCAAAGCTTTAGTGTAGTCAATGAAGCAGAAGTAGATGTTTTTTGGAATTCCCTTGTTTTTTCTATGATCCAGCAGATGTTGTCAGTTTGATCTGTGGTTCCTCAGCCTTTTCTAAATCCAGCTTGTACTTGTGGAATTTCTCTGTTTATGTACTGTTGAAGCCTAGCTTGAAGGATTTTGAGCATTATCTTGCTAGCAAATGAAATGGGTGCAATTATGCAGTAGTTTGAACATTCTTTGGCATTGCGCTTCTTTGGGATTGGAATGAAAACTGACCTTTTCCAGTCCTGTGGCCACTGCTGAGTTTTCCACATTTGCTGCCATATTGAGTGCAGTACTTTCACAGCATCATCTTTTAGGGTTTGAAATAGTTCAGCTGAAATTCTGTCACCTCTACTAGCTTTGTTCATAGCTATGCTTCCTAAGGCTCATTTGAGTTCATACTCCAGGATGTCTGGCTCTAGGTGACTGACCACACCATCATGGTTATCTGGGTCATTGAGAATTTTTTGGTACAGTTCTGTGTATTCTCGCCACCTCTTCTTAATATCTTCTGCTTCTGTTAGGTCCTTGCTGTTTTTGTCCTTTATTGTGCCTGTCTTTGCACGAAATATTCCCTTGGTACCCAACTGAATGCAGAATTCTGGAAAATAGTAATGAGAAATAAGAAAGCCTTCTTAAGTGAACAATGCAAAGAAATAGAGGAAAACAATACAATGGGGAAGACTAGCAATCTCCTGAAGAAAATTGGAGATACCAAGGGAACATTTCATACAAATATGAGATAACAATAAAGGCAAGAAAATATTAATCAAAGCTTGAACTGACTTTAGCTCTTGATATGTCCCAAAAGAGGAGTAAAATGCATTTCCATACCAGCTCCTTCTCTTCAAGAAGAAAAACACAGATAATCCAAAGCCTTTGCACTGATAGATTTTTGCCTCACAATGTACATTAATTGATGTTATATATACAAAGGTAGAGCTCAAAGTTTAGGAAGGAACAGAAAGATAATTTGCCACGTATTACAAAATAAAGTGAGAGTAAGTTATATGAGAGATCCCAAGTGTTGGAAACCCTGATATGTATAATTATTTATAATTATTTGTTTATGTACCTGTCCTTGGTTTGCTTCCTTGCCACACTGACTTTGGTCTTGGCCATGTAGATATGAGGAATCATGACATCTGCCATATTCAAGTATCAATAGAAAGTTTTGTTGTCGTTTAGTTCCTTAGTTGTGTCCAACTCTTTTGTGACCCCATGGACTATAGCTCACCAGGCTCCTCTGTCCATGGGATTTCCCAGGCAAGAATACTGGAGTGGGTTGCCATTTCCCTCTCCTGGGAATATTCCTAACCCAGGGATCAAACCCACATCTCCTGCATTGTAGGCAAATTCCTTACCACTGAGCCACTATGAAAACTGAGAAACCCTAATCTCAGGCAGGTTCTCCTGAGAACAATGTTCTGTACATTGTAAGTGCTGTCTGCTACTGTGAAGCTAAATCATGAGCCAGAGAAAGAAACATCTTATAAAAGCTATGCCTGGTATTTTGAGGTCCCCCAGAGAAGAATGTTGTTCAGGCTGCTTTCTTGATTTATTCTTTTTATGGTGGCACAGTTTGCTGTTGGATACATATTTAAACCACATGAGTCTGTCTTGCCAGTTTAACCCTCATGGCAATATACCAATTATAGTGAGAAATTACTAGCTTATACCTTGTGCCAGCACTAGGCTGTCTTTGATGAGCTCTTTGAATAGTAGAGGAGATAGGTGTTATGAACTGAAGGTTTGTGTGTCCCCAAAATTCATCTGCTGATATCCTAACTACCAATGTGTTAGAATGAGGAGGTGGGGCTTTGGAGAGGTGCTTAGGTCAACAGGACAGAGACGTCATGAGTGGGATTAGTGTCCTTGTAAAAGACATGGCTGGGAGGACCAACCCCACGTCCAAGGAGCCGTGGCTGCGCGGGCGTAGGAGGGCCTGGAGGAGCTATCCCACATTGAAGGTCAGGAAGGGTGGCAGTGAGGAGGTACCCCTCATCCAAGGTAAGGAGCAATGGCTGTGCTTTGCTGGAGCAGCCGTGAAGAGATACCCCACGCCCAAGGTAAGAGAAACCCAAGTAAGACGTTAGGTATTGCAAGAGGGCATCAGAGGGCAGACACACTGAAACCATACTCACAGAAAACTAGTAAATCTAATCATACTAGGACCACAGCCTTGTCTAACTCAATGAAACTAAGCCATGCCCATGGGGCAACCCAAGATGGGCGGGTCATGGTGGAGAGATCTGACAGAATGTGGTCCACTGGAGAAGGGAATGGCAAACCACTTCAGTATTCTTGCCTTGAGAACCCCATGAACAGTATGAAAAGGCAAAATGATAGGATACTGAAAGAGAAACTCCCCAGGTCAGTAGGTGCCCAATATGCTACCGGAGATCAGTGAAGAAATAACTCCAGAAAGAATGAAGGGATGGAGCCAAAGCAAAAAGAATACCCAGCTGTGGATGTGACTGGTGATAGAAGCAAGGTCTGATGCTGTAAAGAGCAATATTGCACAGGAACCTGGAAGGTCAGGTCCATGAATCAAGGCAAATTGGAAGTGGTCAAACAAGAGATGGCAAGAGTGAATGTCAGCATTCTAGGAATCAGCAAACTGAAATGGACTGGAATGGGTGAATTTAACTCAGATGACCATTATATCTACTACTGCGGGCAGGAATCCCTCAGAAGAAATGGAGTGGCCATCATGGTCAACAAAAGAGTCCAAAATGCAGTACTTGGATGCAATCTCAAAAACGACAGAATGATCTCTGTTTGTTTCCAAGGCAAACCATTCAATATCACAGTAATCCAAGCCTATGCCCCAACCAGTAATGCTGAAGAAGCTGAAGTTGGATGGTTCTATGAAGACCTACAAGACCTTTTAGAACTAACACCGAAAAAAGATGTCCTGTTCATTATAGGGGACTGGAATGCAAAAGTAGGAAGTCAAGAAACACCTGGAGTAACAGGCAAATTTGGCCTTGGAATATGGAATGAAGCAGGGCAAAGACTAATAGAGTTTTGCCAAGAAAATGCACTGATCATAACAAACACCCTCTTCCAACAACACAAGAGAAGACTCTATACATGGACATCACCAGATGGTCAACACCGAAATCAGATTGATTATATTCTTTGCAGCCAAAGATGGAGAAGCTGTATACAGTCAGCAAAAACAAGACTGGGAGCTGACTGTGGCTCAGACCATGAACTCCTTATTGCCAAATTCAGACTTAAATTGAAGAAAGTAGGGGAAACCACTAGACCATTCAGGTATGATCTAAATCAAATCCTTTATGATTATACAGTGGAAGTGAGAAATAGATTTAAGGGCCTAGATCTGATAGATAGAGTGCCTGATGAACTATGGAATGAGGTTCGTGACATTGTACAGGAGACAGGGATCAAGACCATCCCCATAGAGAAGAAATGCAAAAAAGCAAAATGGCTGTCTGGGGAGGTCTTACAAATAGCTGTGAAAAGAAGAGAAGCAAAAAGCAAAAGGAGCAAAGGAAAGATATAAACATCTGAATGCAGAGTTCCAAAGAATAGCAAGAAGAGATAAGAAAGCCTTCTTCAGCGATCAATGCAAAGAAATAGAGGAAAACAACAGAATGGGAAAGACTAGAGATCTCTTCAAGAAAATCAGAGATACCAAAGGAACATTTCATGCAAAGATGGGCTCGATAAAGGACAGAAATGGTATGGACCTAACAGAAGCAGAAGATATTAAGAAGAGATGGCAAGAATACACAGAAGCACTGTACAAAAAAGATCTTCATGACCCAGATAATCACGATGGTGTGATCACTGACCTAGAGCCAGACATCCCGGAATGTGAAGTCAAGTGGGCCTTAGAAAGCATCACTACGAACAAAGCTAGTGGAGGTGATAGAATTCCAGTTGAGCTATTCCAAATCCTGAAAGATGATGCTGTGAAAGTGCTGCACTCAATATGTCAGCAAATTTGGAAAACTCAGCAGTGGCCACAGGACTGGAAAAGGTCTGTTTTCATTCCAATCCCAAAGAAAGGCAATGCCAAAGAATGCTCAAACTACTGCACAATTGCACTCATCTCACACACTAGTAAAGTAATGCTCAAAATTCTCCAAGCCAGGCTTCAGCAATATATGAACTGTGAACTTCCTGATGTTCAAGCTGGTTTTAGAAAAGGCAGAGGAACCAGAGATCAAATTGCCAACATCCGCTGGATCATGGAAAAAAGAAGAGAGTTCCAGAAAAACATCTATTTCTGCTTTATTGACTATGCCAAAGCCTTTGACTATGTGAATCACAATAAACTGTATTAAAATTCTTCAAGAGATGGGAATACCAGACCACCTGATCTGCCTCTTGAGAAATTTGTATGCAGGTCAGGAAGCAACAGTTAAAACTGGATATGGAACAACAGACTGGTTCCAAATAGGAAAAGGAGTACATCAAGGCTGTATATTGTCACCCTGTTTATTTAACTTATATGCAGAGTACATCATGAGAAACGCTGGACTGGAAGAAATGCAAGCTGGAATCAAGATTGCCGGGAGAAATATCAATAACCTCAGATATGCGGATGACACCACCCTTATGGCAGAAAGTGAAGAGGAACTAAAAAGCCTCTTGATGAAAGTGAAAGTGGAGAGTGAAAAAGTTGGCTTAAAGCTCAACATTCAGAAAACGAAGATCATGGCATCCAGTCCCATCACTTCATGGGAAATAGATGGGGAAACAGTGGAAACAGTGGCAGACTTTATATTTTGGGGCTCCAAAATCACTACAGATGGTGACTGCAGCCATGAAATTAAAAGATGCTTACTCCTTGAAAGGAAAGTTATGACCAACCTAGATAGCATCTTCAAAAGCAGAGACATTACTTTGCCAACAAAGGTTCATCTAGTCAAGGCTATGGTTTTTCCTGTGGTCATGTATGGATATGAGAGTTGGACTGTTAAGAAGGCTGAGTGCCGAAGAATTGATGCTTTTGAACTGTGGTGTTGGAGAAGACTTTTGAGAGTCCCTTGGACTGCAAGGAGATCCAACCAGTCCATTCTGAAGGAGATCAGCCCTGGGATTTCTTTGGAAGGAATGATGCTAAAGCTGAAACTCCAGTACTTTGGCCACCTCATGCAAAGAGTTGAATCATTGGAAAACACTCTGATGCTGGGAGGGTTTGGGGGCAGGAGGAGAAGGGGACGACAGAGGATGAGATGGCTGGATGGCATCACTGACTCGATGGACGTGAGTCTGAGTGAACTCCGGGAGTTGGTGATGGACAGGGAGGCCTGGTGTGCTGCGATTCATGGGGTCCAAAGAGTCGGACACGACTGAGTGATTGATCTGATCTGAAAAGACATGGCTGAGCCCTGCCTCATTCCTCCTGTGTGAGGACACAGCAAGAAGTAGGCAGCCAGCAGCTGGAAGAGGACCTTCACCAGCACTCAACCACACTGGCACACTGCTCTTGAACTTTCATTCTCCAGTGCTGTGAGATGAACTTCTGTTGTTTATAACCACTTAGTCTACTGGACTTTGTTTGCATCGGCCCACACTAAGACAACATGGCAACAGGCAACTTCAACCTTGGGCTGTGACAGAAGTCAGCACAGTGGGGTACCAAGGAAAAACGATGCACTTAATCTTGAATCTTGTTACATTTTTAGAAAATCATTTGTTCCTCTCATGGAGTCTTGTGATTAATGAAAATCTTGCTTAATTAACATTTATTTAATTGTATTTCTTTTCTTAGTTTGTAAACTCTCAGAAGGAAGGAATTTTGGCTATTTATTTCTCTTTGAATACTGCTAAATTCTCTAGTATGGTACATCTATTTCAATAAGATACTGATATAAAATATTTTATAAAGAAAAGAAAGATGTGATAAATAAAAGTTCTTTAAATACTCAGTTTATAAAGATGTGAATAATTTGCTGTCTTTCAAAATTTAATGCCTTTGGCACAAAGCAGACAAAAATAATGATTATTTTTATACATCTTTTATGGATACTACACAATCCTATAAAATATTTTCCACATAATTCTACATTATGTCCTTCTCCAAGACTTGTTTAAAATAAATAATTATTCCAAGCGTGAGCACTCTTACTATATGAAAAGCTATATAACTTCTGAGAAAACGATTAAATATGAGTAGAGATCTTATTTTTCCCATTAGAGAAATGATACTCTGCATTTATCTAATATTGTAAATATGCCTTCCTCAAAAGTCCAGCAGTACAATTTAATATATTAAAAGGGCAGAAGTAGACACAGACTCATATATATACATAGCACTGAAAAGTTTAGTAATGGATTTAAATACATTTCTGTTAAGTCTTTTTTGGACTCTACATGTGAGTTTTAATAACTCTTCTGCAAAATGTTGGGAACTGAGATTTCCATTTAGGTAGAACATTAAGAGGAAGATCTTCTACTTTTGAAAGAAGTCTGAGAAAAGAATCCTGTTTTTCTGTCCATTACTATCGCACCTGCTCATCACCCATGTCTTAAGAGTAGAATCCTTTGAGTAGCTTGCAATTGTGTACTAGTGTGTACCCTAAACTCAGATCAATGGGATACAAGTAAACTTGTGAGAAAATACATGAGCCCTCTGCAAATCTCTTAGAAGTTACAAGAGAACACTAAAATATTTCAAAAGTAGTAAATTCACGCATTAATATAAAAACAGATTTCTTATAAGTGAGATATTTTATGTCTCAATTTCTCAGTCAGTAAAATATAACCATAATGTGCTCAGTCATGTCCAACTCTTTGCAGCCCCATGGACTGTAGCCCACTAGGCTCCTCTGCTCATGGGATTTTTCATGGAGTGGGTTGCTGTGCCTTCCTCCACGGGATCTTCCTGACTCAAGGATCGTACCCACATCTCTTGTGTTTCCTGCATTAGCAGGTGGATTCTTTACCACTAGTGCCACCTGGAAGCCCATAACCATAATGACTCTGTTTATATCTTTTTGACAACATCAGAAAACTTTCCCCTCAAAATGAAGCTTTGTTGTCATCATTTGAAGTTATAATTATTAAACTATAAACATCTTTATTATCTTTGCTTTCTCACTTCCAACCACACCTCCTCTCCCCCCCCAAAAAAGAACAGGAAAAAAAAAGAAAAGAAAATGTCTTCACAGGAATAATATTCATTTTGAATAATGGCAGATCTGCTCCAGACATGAGTGGCTGTTTCTTTGCTTTTAAATACTCCTGTTTACAGTTTAAGTTCTCTACTTTTGTTGATTACATGAAACATGTAAATTTATGCTGATTTTTCCATTCACATTAAATGGAAATTTGCCAATTATTATTCTAACTCAGGTAAAATTCTTATTTCTGTCCTCTCTCTTTTTTAATCAGCCAAGTCTGTATTACAAGTCTGCCCTCCTCTCTTTTCTTTCAATGAATTTTCTGCTGATAGGGTTAATTTGGCACTTTTTAAAAACTGAATTCAACCAAAAAACTGTGGTTTGTTACCTTGATATCATGACTTCTTTAGAAACGTAATTTCATTGACTTTAATAACCTACTAAGACAAACCTAAGGTTAGCAAAATATTTCCTCGAAGATACCTTACTGTTTTAACAACCAAAAAAGAATCTTATTTTTTTCTTGCTTATCACCTATTTTGAAATATTACGCAATCATTTTAAGAGTACAATATAAGCTTCAGAAAAAACAAATTTTAGAGCTATTTGGGGGAGAATTGTGCTGATAATGGTGCACATACGCAGATGATTATTTTTCACCTTTTATGTGGCTGTAAAATTTGAAGAGTGAACATATAAGCATCAGCATATATCATGGAAAATATTAAGTTTCAGATCTTGAGTATAAATATGACATGATACATAGAGAAAGAAGTATGCTGGAGTAGAAGTTTTCTAAGATTTAAAGCCATTTGGATAAGTTTTTCTCTTACTTTGCCAACTTTCCTCATAAAAGCAAAATAATAGAATTTCATTTTGTGAAAAGATGGAACCATAAAGAAGTCAAAATTGCCACGTCAATTTTCAGCTGCCAATCTAATTCAGTTATGTTATTTTTCTCTTTCAGAAAGAAGAATAGTAACTTTCCATAACTGTTCCATTTTATTCTCTTTCAGATGCCCAGTTTCAATCAACACACCAAACATCAATTACTATCATTCATCTGATTCTTAAATTTTATTTTTTAACAATAGGACTTTACACTTGTATAGAATTTTATAGATTTAGGTTCAATTTGACATTTAGTTAGTTCATTTGAATCATGCAGCATCCTGATCATTAACTTGGTTGCAACATTGTTAATCACATTTTGAAAATGAGAGTTCTTTAAATATGGCCTTGTTGGATCCTGTAACACACTATCCAGAACTAAACTGAATGGAAGGGTCTGAAGTCTGTCCTTGTGTTGAATAGAGATGAGGCCAATGCTGAAAACATACCTCTAGCTGTGTAGGTAGAACAAGATAATAACAAAACTAAGTGATAGGTAGCATGTGAGAAACCATGTAATTGGTAAACTCCATATGGCAACCCACTCCAGTACTCTTGCCTGGAAAATCCCATGGATGGAGGAGCCTGGTAGGCTGCAGTCCATGGGGTCGCTGAGTCGGACACGACTGGGCGACTTCACTTTCACTTTTCACTTTCATGCATTGGAGGAGGAAATGGCAACCTACTCCAGTGTTCTTGCCTGGAGAATCCCAGGGACGATGGGGCCTGGTGGGCTTCCGTCTATGGGGTCGCACAGAGTTGGACACGACTGAAGCGACTTAGCAGCAGCAGTAGCATAGGGATCCAAGGTGTAACTCCACAACAAATAATCTAGCAGAGATAAAGAAGAATATCTACCTGTAAAGAGATAAGCAAATGTAAGAGATAAGCTTCCATCCAGAGATATAGGAGGACACTGACACAGCCATGGAACCAGGAATTCTTACCTAAATTACTCCCGTTCCTGGAGATAAAACATACAAGAGGATCTATGATGCTATAAAAACAGATAACTCAGTCATGATGACTGGGTTCCTGCCCTGGAATATACGGTCTCTCACTAGATTTACTGCAATAGGTATTTGTTTGGTTTACCTGTCTCCAGGCATCTGTCCTTCAACTCCAACCTCTTTGTGGCAGAAAGAGGACTTTTGGTTATTGAAGATCTTTAAGATCTGGAATCCTCAGGTCTTTCTCATTATCTGCCATAGCCCTTTATATTCTAGCATCATTTCATGTTTTCGGGTCTTTTTGTTATTCATTCCATCTGCTTGGAAAACCTTTGCCTCCTTTTCTGCATGACAGTATCTCTATCTTCTGTCATTATTTACCCATCAAAGATTTATTAAACACCCAGGATAAGCACAGTATTAGAATCTGAGGTTATAGAGGTAAATAAACAAGGCCTTTGAATCCTAGAATTCACAAGATGGTAGGTGAGGTGCATGTAGTTATAGTCACTGAATTCAATGAAATGGTTGATATTGTTGTTAAAGGATTGTTTTTAAAAGAAACTGTAGTCATGACTCTCATACAGATATAAAATGAACTTGTGCCAAAGATTGAATGATTGAATTTAAGTCATTAATTCATGAGGGAATCAGCAAGATGTTAAGATTTTATAACTGATTCAAGGAATTCAAAGAATTTATGTACACACTGAAATGACTTGCAAAAAGATGAAACTGGGCCTATCCATGGAGTAATATTCAGTTGCATTTCACTGGATACAATTAATTTGCATTTCTATGGACAGGAGTAATTTGCATTTATCAGTTTTATACATTTTCTACAGTTGTAAAATAGCTCAAAGATAAAGAAAGAGGGATATAACCTTGATAGGTGAGCTAGACAGAGCTCACAATAGTAAAAATGCCTGTTTTGAAACCATTTACCACAGATTGGGACCTGAACCCATGTGCTGGGACTCAAACCCAGCCAAAATCCAGTTTGGCACTTGAACCCACATGGCTGGGACTTGAACCCAGTTTAAACCTTCCTTGGGACTTTAACCTACGTGGCTGGGACTCAAACCCAGCCAAAACCCACAGTACCTAGTTTCAGGACCTAATGACACTCAGATTCTTGATGTCTCATCACAGAAAGGATTCAGTGAGAGACAAAGTGATGGGTAAAAAGTGGATTTATTCAGATTCAGAGAGAAGCACACTCCACAGAGTGTGGGCCATCACACAGTGCAAATGCAGCTGTGAAATGTTGTGTGGTTAGTTTTTATAAGCAGGGTAATTTCATATGCTAATGAGTGGGAGGATTATTCCAGCTATTTTGGGGAGGGGGTGGAGATTTCCAGGATTTGGGCCACCACCCACTCCTTGGTTTTTTAACAGTGCCTTGGAACTGTCTGAGGGGGGCCTTACAAATAGCTGTGAAAAGAAGAGAAGCCAAAAGCAAAGGAGAAAAGGAAAGATATACCCATTTGAATGCAGAGTTTCAAAGAATAGCAAGGAGAGTTATCAGTGCAAAAAAATAGAGGAAACAATAGAATGGGAAAGATTAATGGTCTCTTCAAGAAAATTAGAGATACCAAGGGAACATTTCATGCAAAGATGGGCTCAATTAAGGACAGAAATGGTATGGACCTAACAGAAGCAGAAGATATTAAGAAGTGGTGGCAAAAATACACAGAAGAACTGTACAAAAAAGATCTTCATGACCCAGATAATCACGATGGTGTGACCACTCATCTAGAGCCAGACATCCGAATGTGAAGTCAAGTGGGCCTTAGGAAGCATCACTCCGAACAGGCTAGTGGAGGTGATGGAATTCCAGTTGAGCTATTTCAAATCCTGAAAGATGATGATGTGAAAGTGCTGCACTCAATATACCAGCAAATTTGGAAGACAGCAGTGGCTGCAGGACTGGAAAAGGTCAGTTTTCATTCCAATCCTAAGAAAGGCAAAGCCAAAGAATGCTCAAACTACTGCACAATTGTACTCATCTCACACGCTAGTAAAGAAATGCTCAAAATTCTCCAAGCCAGGCTTCAGGAATGCATGAACCGTGAACTTCCAGATGTTCAAGCTGGTTTTAGAAAAGGCAGAGGAACCAGAGATCAAATTGCCAACATCATCTGGATCATCGAAAAAGCAAGAGAGTTCCAGAAAATATCTATTTCTGCTTTATTGACTATACCAAAGCCTTTGACTGTGTGGATCATAATAAACTGATAAACTGTGGAAAACTCTGAAAGAGATGGGAATACCAGACCACCTGACCTGCCTCTTGAGAAATCTGTATGCACGTCAGGAAACAACAGTTAGAACTGGACATGGAACAACAGACTGTTTACAAATTGGGAAAGGAGTATGTCAAGGCTGTATATTGTCACCCTGCTTATTTAACTTACATGCAGAGTACATCATGAGAAATCCTGGGCTGGAGGAAGCTTGGGCTGGACAAGTTGAAATCAAGATTGCCGGGAGAAATATCAATAACTTCAAATATGTAGATGACACCACCCTTATGGCAGAAAGTGAAGAGGAACTAAAGAGCCTCTTGATGAAAGTGAAAGAGGAGAGTGAAAAAGTTGGCTTAAAGCTCAACATTCAGAAAATGAAGATCATGGCATCTGGTCCCATCACTTCATGGCAAATAGATGGAGAAACAGTGGAAACAGTGGCAGACTTAATTTTGGGGGGCTCCAAAATCACTGCAGATGGTGACTGCAGCCATGAAATAAGACACTTACTCCTTGGAATAAAGGTTATGACCAACCTAGACAGCATGTTATAAAGCAGAGACATTACTTTGCCAACAAAGGTCCATCTAATCAAGGCTATGCCATTTCTTCAAGGTTTTTCCAGTAGTCATGTGTGGATGTGAGAGTTGGACTATGAAGAAAGCTGAGCACTGGAGAATTGATGCTGTTGAACTGTGGTGTTGGAGAAGACTCTTGAGAGTCCCTTGGACTGCAAGGAGATCCAACCAGTCCATCCTAAAGGAAATCAGTCCTGATTTTTCATTGGAAGGACTGATGTTGAAGCTGAAACTCCAATACTTTGGCCACTTGATGCAAAGAGCTGACTCATTTGAAAAGACCCTGATGCTGGGTAAGATTGAGGGCAGGAGGAGAGGGGGACGACAGAGGGTGAGATGGTTGGATGGCCTCACCAACTCAATGGACATGAGTTTGAGTAAGCTCCGGGAGTTGGTGATGGACAGGGAGGTCTGGCGTGCTGCAGTCCATGGGCTCACAAAGAGTCAGACAGGACTGAGTTACTGAACTGAATTGAACTGGAACTGGCATGGCACCTCTGGGTATGTCATATCACTTGCTGATTGAGGATCAAAATCTAGTCTTATCCACCCTCTTGGTCCCATTTGATTCTAATAGGTTTACGTTGTGTCTTTGGGCTATGTCGTTCTTTGAAAAGCAGAGAAGTGCCCTGCCCCTTCCCCTCCTGTTAGATTTTCAAAGTTTTCCACAAATTTTCCTGACAAAGGTGAAGCATATGAGAGGGTTATGGTATATAAATTTGCCTAGAGTTGGAGAAATTAAGAGGAAATCTTCAGAGGATATTTGATACCTTGATTGCTGTTGTGAATGGAAATTTTTCAATTTAATATGAGAATGAGGAACATAAACTTTTGTTGTAAGAATGAGAAAGAGATATAAATAAAGGTTTAAGGTAGTAAAATTAGTGGGGCTCAACAATGTTTCCTTGTGAGCACTAGGGGAATAAAGTTCATGACCTCCCTCAGTCTTTTCTGGATTCTACATAGAACTCTGATGAAGGAATTCCTCTGAAACAGTTGAGACAAGAGTAGTCAATGTCCTTTTATTCTCAGATTGGTGACTCTCAAAATATGGTCCAGAAACAGCAGTATCAGCATCATCCAGGCATCTACACCTGTCCCTTTATTGGCTCCTCTAGTCTTGAGAACAGATACAGTATATTCTCTCTGTTCTTAGGTCAAGTCCACTGTAGGTCTAGTGTGACTAGTGTTTGCTGAATCTCTAAGTAAATGACCTCCATAAGGCAGAAATCCAACATCAGAACACAAGATCAAGACTACTTTTGAGCCAGCAGAAAAGCTATTATGGATATAGGATTAGATTGCCTCAAGTCCTTCAAGTCAAAAGGGCAGCTCAGTTCTTAGTAAGAGAAGATTACACTTACATGGGTGGGAGTTGGAATCCTGGAAAACAGAATCCAAAATAAGGATTTTCATGAAGCTAATATATATTGGAAAATGATATGAAGGAAGTAGAACAAGAAAGGGGGGAAAAAAGAGGGAAGAGAAAACTCTTGCATTGGTCTCATCTCTTCAGTGGGCAATTGGTGATTCCACCAGCGCCCTTGAAGAACCCATGGGATACAATGCAGAGTGTCCAGTCTAGGCATGGAAAAGGAAGTACCTTTCCATGTGCTCTCATGTCTTTTGGTCAAGGTTTGCCTCATGGGATGTGAGCTCACTAAGAATTCTAAACTGTGTTTGCAAAAATGGGTACCTTCCAACATGGCAGAGAAAACTTTGGATAGAAAGCTGGGAGTACTGGATATAGCTGAGCCAAGGGGCAGTCAAGTTACACCCTGCAGGTAGATGGAATAGCAGCAGTGGCTATAATAAAAGGAGGCACACACAAAGTGCTTAATATAGAGATATCTTACTCCTGCCAAAACCCTCCAAGTTTAAACCTTTCCACCTCCAGGAGGAAAACATTCATTTGACCCATCTCAGAAAGAAGATTTTGACATAACAGGAGACCACATTTACACCTTCAAGAGTTGGGAGGGGAAAGGCAGTGTGGAAGCTGAGTGACCTCAGTTAATGCACATCGACTCTGGAGTCCACAGCCCAGACATTCTTCCTTGCCATGTCCCAGTTACATATTCTTGGGAAAGTTTAATTTTTCCTAGTCCTTAGACTGTTCATAAAGTTGCAGTAATAATTTACTTATCAGTCTCATATTTGGAGATAGAAAATAATATAATGTTCACTAAAAGTATAAAAACAATAACAACCAAACATTATTTTTAAGCATTTATTATATGCCAGTCACTGTGATAACTATTTCATAATCCTCAAAACTGTACTGTAACTAGTGTTGTCAAACCTAATTGACAGGTGAAGAAACTGAAACACGATGAGGTTAATACATCTCATGTACACCTACATACACACTTACAAGTGGCCCAGCAGATATTCAGACAAAGCTCTCAGGCTCTAAAGCAAAGTGATTTTATAGCAATTGCTTTTCTTTCTTTCTTTCTTTTTAATGCTCTCCGTTTGGGTGACAAATGATTTACATAAAATAAGGCAACAGGAGGAGGCAGAATGGCTTTGGCTCCCTACTACAAAGGGATTCACAGCAGGTCTCTCCACATAGGATTTTATGGAAAACTAGTTTGGGATGACAAGGGAAAGGAGGCTGCAGTAAAAGTGGATGATCTGTAGGGTCTGCACTTGAAGGGGAAGTGACAGTTTATTTGGATCTACCCAGTTCTTTCAGACCACGTGACACACAGCCAGCACCACCCAAAGCAGGCCCGCCCCCATACATTTTTCCTTTGCAGTCGTCTTTTCCCAACTTCTCTGAGCACCCCGATTTTCCTCTGATGATCTTACATCTGACTATTTCTTATCTCCCCATTTTTAGCCTTGCCTCACCTTTTGAGGTGAGGCAAAATCCCACTTCCCTGATGGCTCAGATGGTAAAGCGTCTGTCTACAATGCGGGAGACCTGGGTTCAATCCCTGGGTCGGGAAGATCCCATGGAGAAGAAAATGGCAATCCACTCCAGTACTATTGCCTGGAAAATCCCATGGACAGAAGAGCCTGGTAGGCTACAGTCCATGGGGTCGCAAAGAGTCGGACACGACTGATTGACTTCACTTTCACTTTACCTTTTGAACCAGAACCTTGGCATAATTTTTTAACTGTTCTTATTATCTTACTATATGCTTCAGATTCCTCTTTTAGCTTTGGCACTTTGCATGAGGTAAATGCCCCGTCAGTCCTTACACAGCATTTGGGACCTGCAGTCTCAGCTTAGCTCCTTATTGGGAAAAAAGGATGTCTTACTGGGTTGAATAAGATCCTATTTTCCCCAGGTTTGATGGGGAAAATAGATCTGATATCACACCTTTCTTCTTAGGATACCCTCTGATTACTAAGAACATTTTTATTGAAATTATAGCACCATACCATTGACCAGTCAATGGATGAAACCTATCCAAATATTCTTAAAGATTTTACCTGTGCATCTAAGAATGGGGTTTCTCTTTCTCATTCTCAGAAGGATCACTCAAATGTGTACTTCTGGCCTGGAAATGTGACTCCACGTGTGACTCTACAGGTGATCAAGTGGTGGTGAAGATGGTCACATGGACTGTCAGACTGAGAGTCACAATATTTTGCACCACCTGTGATCACTCTTTGAGAAGAGGAAACAGGCTATGAGAGAGATTTAGGTACTGTTTCCTCTAAGCCTTCAACATTTTGCTAGAGTGGCAGCCATGACCAACAGATATTAACAACAAAGTTCTCATTTTTCTGCCCTTCCTGTTACCTTCTGTGTATTCAGACTTGAGCAAATAAAATTATTTGGGATGATAAGAACCAGTTTTCTCAGTAGTAATTGGGACACATTGGAACATATCCCATGATGGTCTTGATTGGGATTGACATAATCAGCATGAACAAAAGGTTTATAATTGACATAGGTATCTACTAGCTCTTTTGCTGGGTAGATATAGAAGTGATGTTACACTGATAGCATTGTCTATACCTAGTGCCAGGGCTCCATGGATAAAAGGCTGAGTCTAGGGATGGGGCAGGGAGAGTAAAAGATGAGCCTGAAATAGATTGTTGAGCCAATACCTGCTAAAAAAATTCATGGAAACATTAAAAAGTCATAGAGATCTAGAGTGAAGGGCATCCCACTAGCTAAGTCTGAATATGAATATCAAAATATATGAAGATAGCAATGGATTATAGCCTATTGAATAGGGTAAAAATAGATAGATATGAAAGAACAATTCTTGTCAGTAGACCACTAACTATTAAAAATGGATGCATTAATGCAGTTAAAAATCATAAATGGGTGGTAAATCTAGTAGCCAAAACATTTAATGACAAAGTATTTACATACTGTCAAAGACAAAGTAACTCCCCATGAAGTAATGACAAAGGCGGAAATAGTAACTTTGCAGTGGAGAAAGTTAACATGTATGATTGTAAACAAAAATCACTGTTAGTATGACCAATGTTTCCTATATCATGCACTGAGAAGTGACATATAGAATTAACATATAGACACTGACAGATCACTTCTGGGATATTCCTGCCCAAAAGGCAGAACCTGAACTCATTCACAAGGGAACACCAGACCAACTCAAACTAACGGGCAGCCAAGGCCTCAAGGTCTAGAAGGACAAAGAAGGCTGAGGAACTGTTTCGGGTTAAGGGAGATGAAAGAGATTTGAGTCCTATGTGAAATGTGTGATCCTAAATTGGGTCCCAGTCCAGGAAAAAAAATAGCTATAAAAGATGTTGGTACACTTAAATAAATTTTGATTATAGATTATGGATTAGATACTAGTATTGAATACTAGTATTGTTTAAATATTAAATTTCCTGATTTTGACCTTTGTACTATATATAAGAGAATATATGTAAGTTAGGATTAGAGAACATACACTGAAATATTTAGGAGTAAAGAGGGGCCATTTTTACAACTGGATCTCAAATGTTACAGAAAACCAAGGAGAGAGGGAAAGTGGAAGAAAGCTGTGTATAGGGTGTACACAATTTCCTTAAACTACCTTGCAATTTTTCTGAGTTCGAAATTGTATTAGAAATAAACAAGTAAAATATTTCCACCACTTGAAAGGGGATAGATAGTTCCCTGTGAAAGAAGAAAAAAAGTAAATGGCTTTGAAAATGGAAAGAACTTGGTAATATAAAAGCAAAGTAGAAACTAACATTTTTTTATTACCAAAATAACATAACCCTTTGTGATGTAGCTATGACCAAAAGGGTTATTTAAACTTCTACTAAAGGTAGGGAGCATGTCTGGAACTTCAAAACCCAGTCTTCAAATTCATATCTTCATGGGAAAACTGAAAATCCGTTAAAAGCAGCAGTATTTTCAGCCTAGTGAGAATTCCCAGGGCTCAGTATTTTCGTTGAGATAAACACTAGATAAAACCCAATCAGCCAGTGGCAGTATTAATTGAGGAAGCCTTATCTTTGCCTGTGTTAACGGGTGCCCTCATTTAGCATAGTTGATGGGCAGGAGTTAGTCCTGAAGTAGGTCAGCAAGAGAGGCCCTGCGGTGGGAAGAATGGTCATTAGGCTCCTTCCACAAATAAAGTTCTGCTGCCAGAATTCCTCTCTTCATTTCTTGGAGTCTAACATTTTGTAATAATTTGCTTTCTTTTTTTGGTAAGTGAAAGTGGACTAAGATTATTAAGCATCCCTCTTTTAGGCATTGATTCACTTAATCCCTGTAAGAATGCTGGGAGCTAGTTATTGGCACCCAGTTTTATAGATAAAGAAAGCAAGGTTCCAAGTGTCTTTCCAGTAATCACACATAAAATAAACGACAACCTATCTAAATCAAAATCCCTGCTCTTTCCACTGCATTGCCCTGACTCTGTATAAAGACATGCTCCTTCTGGAGAGTTAATCAGGTTAAGTCAGCCTCAGGAGCACCTTCTTTATTAGGAAGAGGGAATTATAGGGTGATGAGAAGGTGCTGGCCATGTGTGCACTGGAAGGGCTAGAAGTGGTAATTGAAGAGAACCAAAGATAGAAATAAAAGTTGTGTTTTTGTTTCATCAGCCATATCAGTTTTCTTGCCACCCACTTAAAATTTCTTAATCACCCAGTTGCTCATTCCTTTTGTTTTTACGCTTTGAAATACCATCATGGATCTGAGAAGTGGGATGAAAAATCTTTATTCCTAGTAAATATACATTTGGAAACTACCCAGCTGGGAAGTAATCCCATGAAAGCAGTTATTAGAGCTCTGCTGTGTCCTTAGTCGCTCAGTCGTGTCCGACTCTTTGTGACCCCATGGACTGTAGTCCACCAGGCTCCTCTGTCCATGGGGATTCTCTAGGTAAGAATACTGGAGTGGGTTGCCATGCCCTCCTCTAGGGGATCTTCACAATCCAGGGATCAAACCCAGGTCTCCTGTATTGCAGGCAGATTCTTTACCATCTGAGCCACCAGGAAAGCCCAGTTATTAGGGCAACCCACAGCAGATGGGCTAAAGGGGTTGTTAGTTCCAAGTTCTCTGGGTTTGATTTTGAATGTATGCGGTAGAGACTGTCTCTCTACATACTGCATATCCATAATACCCCCCCCTTCCTGCGCATGAGGGTACACACACACACACACACACACGAGTGAAAATAACATACAGAAAATAACATACAGAAACTGACAGAACACAAACTCTAGAGTTTGATAGAAATAAATACAACACTTGGCTTTTTACTCATAATGATTGTGACCCTGAGGAAATTACAGGAATTTCAGATGAGTCAAGAAGTGAGAAATTGTCTTCAGAAGGATAACAGGTGAGGCTTCTCTTCTGTCAAATGGGAATGAAATACCATTCTTGCTATATCAAGGATTGTTGTGATATTAAAATCAAACATTGGGTATTAAAGTGCTTGGGATGCTATTAAAGCCCATTCAAATATCAAGGGTGGTTTTCTAAGCAATGTTTTCTCCAGTGTCAGGGAACCACTTGATGTTGAGCAAAGGGCCAACCTCTATAAGATGTAAAATAATTCACAGTGGCTCTCTATAATAATTCTCATATTGGACTAATCCCCACTATGCAAGAACCATGTCTGGCATATCATATGCACTCAACAAATAATAAATGTCTGGAGACATAAGTAGAAGTGGAGACCAAAAGCTTTTACCATACTGTATTGGTTTCTCAAAGTTATCTTTAAAACACCCACCCCTAACACAGTTCCTGACAAACAACTATGATCCTTAATTTTATGTGTTAATTTGGCTCATCATGGTACTCAGATATTTGGCCAGACATTCTTCTGAGTGTTTCTATGAAAGATATTTGGGGGAAAGATTAACAGTTAAATCAGCAGACATTAAATAAAGCAGATTTCTCTCCATGATGTGGTGGGACCTCATCCAATAGATTGAAGGGCTTAAGAACAGAGCTTGACCTCCTTATGCAAGAAGGAATTCTGCCAGCAGACTGCCTTTGGACTCAAACTGAAACTCTTCCCTGGGCCTCCAGCCTGCTGGTCTACCCTGCAGATTTTGAATTTACCAATCCCAGAAGCCAATTCCTTAAAATAAATCTCTCTCTTTATAAATATATATCCTATTGATTCTGTTTCTCTGGAGAGCCCTAATACAACCATCAATGTCAATAGATATCAAGTTTTTTAATCTAAAAACAAATTATTCTTTAAGCATCAAAGTATTCTGCTCTAAAAGAATCTTTTTTTTTTTTAACTTTACAATGTTGTATTAGTTTTGCCAAACATCAAAATGAATCCGCCACAGGTATACCAGTGCTCCCCATCCTGAACCCTCCTCCCTCCTCCCTCCCCATACCCTCCCTCTGGGTCGTCCCAGTGCACCAGCCCTAAGCATCCAGTATCGTGCATCGAACCTGGACTGGCGACTCATTTCATACATGATATTATACATGTTTCAGTGCCATTCTCCCAAATCTCCCCACCCTCTCCCTCTCCCACAGAGTCCATAAGACTGATCTATACATCAGTGTCTCTTTTGCTGTCTCGTACACAGGGTTATTGTTACCATCTTTCTAAATTCCATATATATGTGTTAGTATACTGTATTGGTATTTTTCTTTCTGGCTTACCTCACTCTGTATCATAGGCTCCAGTTTCATCCACCTCATTAGAACTGATTCAAATGTATTCTTTTTAATGGCTGAGTAATACTCCATTGTGTATATGTACCACAGCTTTCTTATCCATTCGTCTGCTGATGGACATCTAGGTTGCTTCCATGTCCTGGCTATTATAAACAGTGCTGCGATGAACATTGGGGTACACGTGTCTCTTTCCCTTCTGGTTTCCTCAGTGTGTATGCCCAGCAGTGGGATTGCTGCATCATAAGGTAGTTTTATTTCCAGTTTTTTAAGGAATCTCCACACTGTTCTCCATAGTGGCTGAACTAGTTTGCATTCCCACCAACAGTGTAAGAGGGTTCCCTTTTCTCCACACCCTCTCCAGCATTTATTGCTTGTAGACTTTTGGATCGCAGCCATTCTGACTGGCGTGAGATGGTACCTCATTGTGGTTTTGATTTGCATTTCTCTGATAATGAGTGATGTTGAGCATCTTTTCAAGTGTTTGTTAGCCATCTGTATGTCTTCTTTGGAGAAATGTCTATTTAGTTCTTTGGCCTATTTTTTGATTGGGTCATTTATTTTTCTGGAGTTGAGCTGTAGGAGTTGCTTGTATATTTTTGAGATTAGTTGTTGGTCAGTTGCTTCATTTGCTATTATTTTCTTCCATTCAGAAGGCTGCCTTTTCACCTTGCTAATAGTTTCCTTTGTTGTGCAGAAGCTTTTAAGTTTAATTAGGTCCCATTTGTTTATTTTTGCTTTTATTTCCAATATTCTGGGAGGTGGGTCATAGAGGATCCTGCTGTGATGTATGTCGGAGAGTGTTTTGCCTATGTTCTCCTCTAGGAGTTTAAAAGTGACTTTAAGAATGTTTCTGTACTCAGTTATCCACTTCTAACAAAATTGTTATTGACTCTCTTTATTTAATCGCTTACTAGTAAAAAGAAAGGAAGAAAAACTCTGCCAAGAGCAAGTGGGGGTACCCCCAACTTTAGCAATGATGAGAGTCTAAAATACAGATAACAAATTCAAAAATTACAAAAAATCAATAGAATTTTGTAGCACATCCTTACAATTGTAAAGACCATTTCTTGTTGAATAGAGTAACCATAAAGAAACATTTTCTCTGTAAAAATACTGGACTTAGAAAAATCAGTTGAAGTTGCATTCATTTAATTCTACATCTAATGTAGAAAAATGGCAGTGAAATTCTGAAAGAAATGTAAAATTGTTGTACCTAAAAGTGTCTATGAATAAAATAGGTGAGGAGAAGGAGAAAAATTTAACACCAAGAGTAATTTTCACCTTCCTTCTTTGAAAAACATACCTGAAATGTCATGTGTTGTCATGGAAACAGTAAAATAAGGAATCTGTTTGTGACTGCTTGAAGTTAGGGGCAAGCGTGTCATATACAGACTGTTTGTGTTGTCTCTTACAGAATAGAAAAAGACTGATAATGATAATGTAACCATCTTTCTATTGACTCCAAATCTTAGTTTGTGTTTTGTGTGTGTGCAGCTTCCTAAAGTTACTTCCTTTCCTTTCCTAGAATTTACAGGAAGAACCTTGCCCAGACCTTATTTGTAATGCCACTGGGTTAAAATCTAAAGTCTAGATTTCAGAGCTAAAGGTCAATTAAAAGAATTATTTATATTCAATAATTCTGAAAAAAAGAGTGAGTCAATTAATTTCATTTTACAGTTTAGAAAACAGAAAAGTGAGGCGTTAAGTATGTTGCCCCAGGTCACAGAGAAACAAAACGGAAGACCCAGGACTCAAACTCAGGAGAATGCAAGGGCCTTTCCAAAGTCACGTGCCCATACTCACAACACAAGTGAAGTTGTGATATAAAGACCAGTTGTTAGGCCAAGACATTCCCCTGAGTTTGAGTCCTGGTTCTTCCATTTAGTTACTTTGTGACCTCGGACAACATACTTAACGCCTCACTTTTCTGTTTTCTAAACTGTAAAACAAAGCTAATTAACTCATCTTTTTTAAGAATTATTCAATATATATATTAAATAGTATAAATACCCAAAGCTCAAATATTATTCTTTATTTCCTCCTTCTAGTTATTCATATTATTGAATAGGACCGGAGCTTGGGTAATAGACACTGACCTATAGTCTTCAAATCGTTTCTGTTGCCTTGGAGCCTGTGCTTGTGTGCATTCTCACCCTTCTTAGCCATGAACAGTGATTCCCATAAGCAGTTTAGAATTCTCTCTGACATTCAAGGATCTCTACATGTTACCCAAATGCTGCTACCCAATGCAGGCTTCAATTGCATGCTACCAGTCAACATAGAGCCACTAAGCATTAAAGCTGGAAGAGACTTGAGTACCCCTATTTCATGGATGGGACATAGACTCAAGGAGCAGAGTGTTCAGTTGAAGATCCCTCTGTTAATGAGGATCAAAGCCCAATTTCCCAACTTCCTAACTCAGAGCTCCAGACATTCATATCACAAATACTGGCCTAAGAAGAGTCAGAATGTACTACCCCTTCCATGTAGGCATGCATGCTCAGTCATGTCTGACTGTTTACAACCCAGTGGACTGTAGCCTGCCAGGTTCCTCTGTCCATGGGATTCTCCCAGCAAGAATACTGGAGTGGGTTGCCGTGCCCTCCTGCAGGGGATCGTCCCTACCCAGGGATCAAACCCACCTCTCCTTCGTCTCCTGCCTTGCAGGTGGATTCTTTACCACTGAGTCAGCTGTAAAACCCTGCCCCTTCCATACACTATGCTAATTTCTGTTCCTCTTTGCCTTGGAGAAAGTAGCTTTCTTCAAACTTACATATTAATGTCAGTATTTTATCCTAAGGATTATAGAAGCAGGGATAATCTAAAGGAATCAGTTTCTAGTTCTTCACCATCTGTATCTTCTTTTAACTAAAACATCTTCCTGAGGACCTACCTTTCTTCCACTTTATAAAAGAAATTTGTACCCTTCATTCTTGCCACCATGTACTGTGATGCCTTATCCCAGATTGAAAAACTTCCAAGCTAAGCAGAAGCCTTCTGTAGTTATTCATCAAGTCACCCCAAACCCTTTCCTGGTCTTAAGCCTATTTATAGTGATAGAGAAGAATGGAGTTTAAAAGGGAGAATAGGTAATGCTCAGATATTCTTTAGAGGGGAGGAAGCAGCTTCCACTACCCTGTTTCCAGGGCTAACAGCTTTCCTCCTTTCTGCCTGGAATCCCTGCTTTTCAGCTCACTCGCTCCTGCTTTTGTCATAGCATTGCAGCAAACACTTCCATAACACTCTAGGCTTCGCTGTTATTTCACATCCTTTGTCAGCAGATCCTTAGAGTAAATGTCCCAGGGTCAGGCTCTCCATCTTCAGCACAGGCAGCTTGTGGTCTTTTCTACCTTCTCCACCCCTCAGCCCTGGAATCCTGCTTGCCTCTGCATTTTGGTCATAGCCAGAACTCAAACTGTGGGAGTGACAGGTAGAGTAAAAAAAAAAAAAATGTCTACAGGGAGCCAATGGGGGAAAGACATGATCATTCTGATCTTGGGTAGTCAAAAAAAACTGTCATTAATTAGACTTTTGGATCTTGAAGAGAAAAACTTAGAGGATATTCTTCCCATAGGCAATCTTTAACTCTTGAGAGTGTTTCTTTGAAGGCTAACTTACGGTCACTATCTAGAGGCTAACTGCAGTGTCGGCACCATCAGCAGTCTTTGCTCTTGAAGTCCAGCAGTGTTCTACTTCAGTGTTACCAACTGCTAACAACTCAGGGAGAAAAATCGCAGCCACACAGAAAACCTGCACATTTAACTAACTTATAAGCAAAAACTGTCCTAACTATGAACTTCCTGAAGTGAAAACTGATGGCCGGGATACAAGGGGACTCAGAAGTTTGAGGCTAGGAGATTCTGGTTCAAGACGGTCAAGTAGGAGGCTCCTCAACTCACCTCCTCACACGACACACTGAATTTACGGCTGTGTATGGAACAGTTGTCCTCTGAAAGAAATATGAAAAGTAACTGAGTGATTCCTATGTCAGGTAAGCAAGAGAAACCCACACTGAAATCAGTCAGGCTGAGACACCCTCTCACCGTAAACCCTATCCCTGGTGCAGCAGCTTGTAATTGGGAGGGAACACATAACTCAGAGCTTCTCCCTGAGAAGGAAAGGCTTTTAACCCCATATCTGGCACCCCAGCTTTTGAGACCTGTACCTCAAAGACAGGACCCCAAAATATCTAGCTTTGAAAGTCAATGGTGCTTGCATCCACGAGACTTAACAAGGCTATAGAGAACTGAGAAAGGTTCTTTTTTTTAATTGATGTATAGTTGTTAATTTCTTCTGTATAGCAAAGGATTTGGTTATATATGTACATATATGTAAGTATATATATATTTCATGCTCTTTTCTGTTATGCTTTGTCACAGTATACTGAATATAATTCCCTGTGCTGTGCATTGTTTAACCATCCTATATATACTAGTTTGCCTCTGCTAATCTCAGACTCCCAACCCTTCCCTCCCATACTTCTCCACCCCATTGCGAGCCCTAAGTATCTTCTCTATGTCTGTGAATCTGTTTTTGTTTTATAGATGTGTTGATTTGTGTCATATTTTAGATTCCACATATGAGTGATTATTTTGTTCAGTCACTAAGTCATGTCTGACTGTTTGCGACCCCATGAACTGCAGCACACCAGGCCTCCCTGTCCTTCACTATCTCCCAGAGGTTGCTCAAACTCAAGTCCATTGAGTCAGTGATGCCATCCAACCATCTCATCTTCGGTGGCCCGCTTCTCTTCTTGCCCTCAATCTTTCCCAACATCAAGGTCTCGATTGAACCTGGGTCTCCTGCATTACAGGCAGATTCTTTACCATCTGATCCACTAGGGAAGCCCATATGAGTGATATCATATGATATTTGTCTCTGTCTGACTGACTTCACTTAATATGATAATCTCCAGATCCATCCATGTTGCTGCAAATGGCATTATTTGATTCATTTTTATGGCAGAGTAATAGTCCATTGTATATATGTACCACATCTTCTCTATCCATTCCTCTGTTGATTGACATCTAGGTTGCTTCTGTGTCTTGGCTATTGCAATTAGTGCTACCATGAACACTGGGGTAGATGTATCTTTTTGAAGATGTTCCTGGTGGTTCAGACGGTAAAGCATTATGGTTTTCTCCAGATGTATGCCCAGGAGTGGGATTTCTGGATCATATGACAACTGTATTTTTATTTTTTTGAGGAACCACCATATTATCTTCCATAGTAGCTGCACCAGTTTACATTCCCACAAATAGTGTAGGAGGGTTCTTTTTTCTTCAGACCCTCTCTAAAATTTGTCATTTGTAGACTTTTTAATGATAACCATTGTGACTGGTTTGAGGTGTTTTGATTTGCATTTCTCTAATAATGAGCGATGTTGAGCATTTTTTCATGTGCCTATTGGCCATCTGTATATCTTCTTTGGAGAAGTGTCTATTTAGGTCTTCTGTTCATTTTTTGATTGGGTTGTTCACTTTTGTTTTTGTTTGAGTTATATGAGCTGTTAGTATATTTTGGAAATTAAACCCCATTGGTCACATCATTTTCAAATATTTTCTTCCATTCCATAGGTGGTCTTTTTGTTTTGTTTATGGTTTTCTTTGCTGTGCAAAAGCTTATACGCTTGATTAGGTCCCATTTGTGAGAAATGATTCTTAAAAGAGCTCATACAGACTTACCTGCCTATACACAGGGCCCTGCACAGAGCCAAACACTTGAAATTTGCCATTCTTTCTATAAAAGAGGATTATTTGTTTAGCTTAGAAATTTTGGCCTGGGCAGGGGATGGCGGGGGAGCGGCAGGCATCTAATTTAAACACACATCTAGGGCTGACTGAGAAACCGAAGACCATGGAGCCACTGGCTGCCATCTTTATTCTCTCCTGCCTGAAGGAGCTTGTGCATGTGTGAACCCCTGGTTTTCTGCTGCTGCTCAGGGTGCCTCCCTTGATCACCTAACTCTGGTGAGACCTGGTCTAAGATGAGTCTTAGACTTAGTCTGAGTCTAGTCACAGTCTAACTCTAGGACTAGGCTAGGCCGAAATCTAGTCTAGAACGATACGAGCATTATGCTGTTCATGACAACATTTAATAGTTGCAGCCTATGCATAAGTAATGAGTAATAAGTAATGAACCCAATATAAAGTCCTTGTAGTGTGTTGTGTATGTGTGCAAAGTAGACTGTATGTGCCCATCACTAAAGGAGGCCCCACCATTCTTGGCGTGTCTTATTGCCATCCACAAGTGCTCTGTGGAAATTATTGCTGTATTTGGCCATCTTGGCTGTAGGAGTCCTAACGGGACACTGAAGTCAAGAGTCCGGTGCCCAGAGTGAGCAAACAAGGAATGAAATACAGTCTTTTTAAAATTATACTTTGGTGAGACTTCCCTGGTGGTCCAGTGGCTAAGACACTGCACTCCCAATGCAGGAGTGCTGGGTTCAATCCCTGGTCAGAGAACTAGATCCCACATGTCACAACTAAAGATTCGGCGTGCTGCAACTGAAGATCCCACATGCCGCAGCTAAGACCTGGTGCAGCCAAATAAATATTTTAAAAACTTGAGAAGAAAATAAAATTATGTTTTGGTGAATTCCAAGTAACATCACTAAAAACCTTAAGACTCTTTTTTTCTTTCTACTTGATTATCTTTAATCAGTTTAGATGATAAAGCTGCATTTCATTCCCATAGCATCGCCTTACTGAAGCCCCTGGCACCAGTGGTAGCTCCACTGATGCTCTGTATTCATTTCAGACCTGGCAGGAAAGTCCCTTCATGACATCTCCCAGTGTTTACTGCCCATTTCCCTTTTTCACCTTCCTGTCTTTCCTATGCCTAAATACCATTCTATATCATCATGTGGTACCTTTTCCCTTTATCTCATGCTTATCCATATTGAAATTTCACTTTTTGATCTTGAAGCTGGTATCACAATTATCTAGGGTTGTTTTAATCTTGAAATTAAAAAATTTATATTAGAGATAAAATAATAATTCCCAGGTTGAATATTACTCTGGTAGATCCTAATTCCTTGAAATCTGTTTTGATGTTCAGCCTTACTGAGAAATATCTCTCCAACCATAAAACCACTGAGCTATTTTTCAACATAATTTTAAATGTTGCCAGTGTCTTTTACTCTATAATAAAAGGGTAAAGCACGTTGAGGGAAGAGTAGTATTAGAATTCATATACATTGAAGGATAATCAATATGACATTAAGTATAAGTCACTGAGATCAGATTCATTCCTGTTCTTTTGGGAATGATGGGTAAATATAAATATAGAACATCGCAAAGAGGTTAAAAGATCCTAACAGATGAATAGGTAGATATTGCAGTTGGTTTTACTAACATCAGGATTTGCTTTCTCTTTACATTTTCATTACACTAGTACAGGCAGATGTTCTTAATGAGGTTTTTTTGTACCATAGGATATTTTTTTACTTTATTGAAGCCTATGTTTAATTCATTTAAGCCCTTTCTCAGAATACATTTTTAAAATTACTTACTTTATTTTTTATTGTCCTGGGTCTTCCTGGCTGCACGCAGTCTTCCTCTAGCTGTGGGTAGTGGGCGCCACTCTCTAGCTGCAGTGTGTGGGCTTCGTGCTGCGGTGGCGTCTCTTGTTGTGGGGCACAGGCTCTAGGGCACACAAGCTCAGTGGTTGCATCTCGTGGTCTCTAGAGAGCAGGCTAAGTGGTTGTGGTGCATGGACTTAGTCGCCTTTCTGCATGTGGAATTTTCCTGGACTAGGGATCAAACTCATGTCCCCTTCATTGGCAGACAGTTTCTAGACTACCAGAGAAGTCCTGAGAATACATTTTTTAAATACATAGAACAAAATGCATAGGATTACCAAGGAAAGAATTACTGAAACAGTGATATAGTTGCCATTTATTGATGTATTGCTGCTGCTACTGCTAAGTCACTTCAGTCGTGTCCGACTCTGTGGGACCCCATAGACGGCAGCCCACCAGGCTCCCCCGTCCCTGGGATTCTCCAGGCAAGAACACTGGAGTGGGTTGCCATTTCCTTCTCCAATGCATGAAAGTGAAAAGTGAAAGTGAAGTCACTCAGTCGTGTCCAACTCTTTGCGACCCCATGGACTGCAGCCTACCAGGCTCCTCTGTCCATGGAATTTTCCAGGCAAGAGTACTGGAGTGGGTTGCCATTGCCTTCTCCAATTGATGTATTAAATAAGACCTAATTGAAGATCTAATAAATAACATGCTTAGGAATGGTGTTGAGCATAAAAATTACTTTGAAATATCTTTAACAGCTGGATATATATAACAGATATATATTTTCATTACAGAAACTCTTTGTTCCAAAAGATTATTTAAGTATCTGTCTATTCCACACAAATACTTCCACAGTTTTGTGTATTTGTTGAATGAATAAATGAGTGAATGAATAGGGTATATTTAAGAGTATATTTGAACCTTATAGTGGTGCGGGTAATGTTGTACCTAACAGTTCTCATAAGAACCACCAGATGGCAGATATTTAGCCTAAAAATGGCCATTTAACTATGAGGAAAACTCCAATGATGAAATGCATAATAGCTTTTGTTTTCTTGATCCTTACTGCCTGAGTTTATTAAATTCGAAGGGATTTTGTGAGTAAAAGAACCAGGGGATATTTTTAAGTCCTTCTGGCCTAGAAAAATAACTGTTTATTGAATTGGTTTATAAAATTGAATTGGAAAGAGACAGTAAACAATACTCTTCTCTCAGGAAGGAAAAATAATAATGAAATCCTTCAATAATTTCATTATTGAAATTATGAGTGAAATAATGAAATAAAAATGAAATAATGAAAAATAATAATGATTATCCTTCAATGTATATGAATTCTAATATTACTCTTCCCTCAACATGCTTTACCCTTTTATTATAGAGTAAAAGACACTGGCAACATTTAAAATTATGTTGAAAAATAGCTCAGTGGTTTTATGGTTGGAGAGATATTTCTTAGTAAGGCTGAACATCAAAACAGATTTCAAAGAGGATTTTCCAGGCTAAGTCATCCTTTTTAGGGATTTCTACTCCTCAATCTCCAGATCAGTAAAAGAATGATTACAATCATGGAAGTCATTATATTTTACATACTTTGAAAGAAATAAAATGCATAAGAATCACACAGCACAATAGTTGCCTTTCTATTTTTGTCACATAGAAATTAAACCTCAGTCACCATAAGACAAGTCCCACAGTCATAGCAAAAAGGAGGTATCTGATATCATAGCATCCAACCACATATTGGATGAATCTATATGCCCTCAATACAATTGGTTGCATTTAATTCTGGGTGTGATGCCTTAAATAAAACATTGAGAAAGAGAGAGACAGGTCACCCAAAGGAGATTATCCAGAATAGAAACTAGGTCATATAGGGAGCAGCTTTAGGAAGTGAAGGTGCTCAGTTGAGACGTGTGATGTAGGGGCCACCGAGGGCTCACGTGGGGAAGTCACACAAGCTACTTTTGCTCAGAATTAGGACAGTTGGGTTACAGAGAATTGGAATTCTGCTTTTAAAAGGGAAGGATTTTTTCAAAATTGAGGCAGACCACCTAGGGGATCTCCGAGGTTTCCTCAGTGGACTATTCCAGCAGAGGCTCAGGTGTAATTCAGTGTATGAAAATCCACACAATCTACCTTCAGAGACCACATTCTCAGAAAGAAGAAGAAACGCAGGAAAGTACACTGCACAGGGCCTGGGTCGTAGTTCACGTTCAATAAATAGTCCTTTTCTGTCTGTACATTTCCTTTTAGTTACTACCTTAAGTTTCTCATATAACCTCTTTTTGCTTGAAAAATAAGTCTTAGTTTATTTATCCATCTAGCTGTTTATATAAGCTTATAATACTTATTTGTTTATTGACTGTGCTGAGTCTCTGTTTTGTGGGCTTTTCTCTAGAGGTGCTGAGCGGGGCTGCTCTCTTGCTGTGGACCACACAGGCTCTAGCGCATGTGGGATCCATAGTTGTGACTCCTGGGCTCTAAAGCGCTGGCTCAGTAGTTGTGGCTCACAGGAGGAGTTGCTCCATGGTATGTGGGATCCTCCCAAACTGGGATCAAACGCACGTCTCCTACATTGGCAGGCAGATTCTTTACCACTGAGCCACCAGGAAAGTCCTATACGTGCGTATAATAAAGATTATAGTACTTAATATTCACACATTACTTTTTAGTCTAACACACTTGTATATATTTTATCCATTTATTTTATATAGTGACCAGAGCATAATTCTTGACACAAAATAAATACTCATCATGACTTTGTGAGTCATCAGTGATTATCCCCATGTTATACAAACTGAGTCTTAGTGTGTAAGTCTCTACAGTTTATAAGTTGCAGAAATAGTAATTAAATTTATAAATTTAATTTATAAATTCTTTTTCCCCTATTCCTTTTCACAATGTTGTATTAGCATATGTAAAAAAATGATAAATATTCACAAATACAAAAAAAACCCCAGCAGTACATATGTGTGTGCCTATGTGTATATGAGAGAGAAAGAGAGAAAGATCCAGGAAAATCCAAATATACTGGGAAAGAGTCCAAATTTAACATAAATTACATTGATCTGCCAGAGATAATAAATATGCATCCCTTGGGTTTAGACTAAAAGAGCTCCTGATGATGTTTTGCTACTCATCAGAGAAGACTTTAGTTTCATAGCATAGATTTCTGTTGCTTGTAGGCATGATTCACAACATGCCTATGTGTATGTATGTGTGTGTGTACATATATTTCCTATACATTCATGTGCATACTCAGATGTTTCCCAGTTAATAAGCCATTGGGCAATGGTGATCTATCTCCATGCTGGCTAGGGCTGTTGTGATACATGGCAGAAACTCTTCAGATAATATACAGAGCAGCATTAAAGTCAAAGACTAGGGTAAGGTTAATTAACACTGTCCTTGGAATTGTCAAGTGATCAGCAAGAACAGCATTAAATTGGGGTCACTGGGAGTTCCCCCTGCACTCACCGTGCTGAGTAGCCCATTATGTTGTTCATAATAATCTGTGCCAGCCTGTAATGGCTTGTATATTTATAGGCTATCCAATGACTTTTACAAAGTTTTAGTTCAAGCACAGCCTTTCCTCTGTTTGGTGAATTTATTTGAAGCTTTTGTTATGAGTCAGACATTATGCAGAGACATTATGCGTTATGCAATTTGCATGTATCATTTCATTTATTAACTCAATAAATATTTAATTATAAATTCCTTTTTATAGGTTTGTAAACTGAGTCCCAGAGAGGATAAAAAACTGTCAGTGGCCCACTCTTTGAACCAGGCACTCTGCCTCCTGAATCATCTAACCTTGCACATTTTAGACTGAGCACCATGGAGAGATAATAAGAGTAAGTAGTGTTCAGGGGAGGCCTGTGCCCTGGAAGCCTGGGTCGGGCAGACCAGCCCTAAGAGCAGTAAATAGGTTCCACACGTAGGATGGCTACGGGGAAGCACTGCTGGTGGGAAGCGGCACAGTTAGAGCCCAGAGGAACGCTGGGGATCAGGATTAGTTTCTGAGCCACCACAATGACAGGGAGAGAGTTACAGAAAGACATCAAGAAACACAGACTGGAGCAAGATAAGGCCCCAGAGCTGGAGACAGACTCCCAGAAGAGAACACCTGAGGTACACGAAAGCCTGGTCCTCCCCTGGCCATGAGGGCTCCCCTGTCCTGCTGCAGACTCACAGCTCACTTCAGCTAGTCTGTCTCCCCAAATGACAGGATTGCCCATAGACAAAGGTAAATAAGCAGCAGTGGTTCTAGTTTAGCACATAGAATTTCAGGAACGTCTCCAGTGCAAGTGTAAGACTCCATTACCAGTGAAGAAGCTGGGTTCGCCTTTCCAGCCTTTCTCCCTTCTTCCCCCCTCCTCCATCCCCTTCCCCTACTCTCCCCAGCCCCTCCTCACACATATATAACAGTCCCCGGTGATGCTGTCATATGAGACTGGGCCACTCCTCATCCAGCACACATGAGAGGAATGCCTCTGACAGTAATGTAGTCTGCTGAGGGAATGCCACAGTCACACGTGGCCAAAATGAAGATGCTGATTCAGCCAGGAAAGCTCTAAGGTCGCATATAAAAAAAGTTGACTGCCACCTATGATTTTTAAAGAATACATGGAGCATGCTCAGACCCTGGAGGTGACCTTGTAGTCTGTTCTCATAAACAGGCCAGTTGAGAATTCCAGGAATCTCCAATGTCAAACAGCCATCTTCTGAGGAAAGATGCCCTCTAGTGGCCATTGAGCCACTTTCTATTGGCAAAAAAATTAATATGCATTTATGCATTTCATTTTACTTTTAATATTCAGGGTCTTAAAGGAATGGTGGCAGCTAAATATGAAATGCACATGAGAAGGACAGTTATTTGGAAAGTCATTGGTACAAACTGTGGTGCACAGGTACTCCAATCAGATAACTGCTTTGGGGAAATACCAGTTAAGGGTGAGCAAAAATACAGCAGAGCACTGAGCTCAAGGCTGCATAGTGCCAAGTACAATTTTCTTCACCCACATTGAGCTGGGGACCCAGGAGAACTCGATCACGGATTTTCTTTCTGTCCAGCATTCATTCACCATTATATGAGCAAGTCACTCCTTTGTGTCAGTCACTTATGCAGAAATTAAAGATTTAGCGGAATGAAACTGACAGGACCAGGAGAATTGCCCTTGTAGATATTATGTTCTAGTGGATAGAAAGCCAATATACATTGAATAAGGAATATTTTCATTTTAGATGGTGGTAGATTCCACCATCAGGAAAATACAAGCAGGTACTATTTGACTAGGAGGAGGAGCTGCTTTAGATGTTGTGATGGATGGAAATATCCTAGAGAAATTATAGCTCAAATGATATGTGGGCTCAGTTAAACAATGTGAAATACTTAACCATGTAAAGATCTGGAAAGTGGGAACACACTTAAGTAAGCTAACGTATTTCAGAAGCAGCGAGAGGGACAGTGTTGGAAATGTGTGTCAGGAGAGGAGCATGGCAAAAGAGAATTCATGGAGCTAGATTATGGAGAGCCTCCTAGACCCTGTCATTGAGCTTTGAGTCAACCTCTGAGCAGGTTATGGAGCAGCTGGAAGATTTTAAGCAGAGGAGTGATATTTGATTTCTCCTGTAAAGAATCTGCCTGCAATGCAGGAGACCTGGGTTTGATCCCTGGGTCGGAAGATCCCCTGGAGAAGGGATGGCAACCCCTTTCAGTATTCTTGCCTGGAAAATCCCATGGACAGAGGAGCCTGGCAGGCTAGTCTATGAGGTTGCAAAGAGTCAGACCTGACTGAGCAACTAAGCACACACACGCACACACGTGAAAACTTTACCTTGGGCCGTGTGGAAGATGGATGGTGGGGAGGACAGTGAAGCAGAAAGTCCCCGGAAGAGGTTTTCCTTGGAAAGGCCAAGTGATCAGCAGGCAACATTAAATTCAGATCACTGGGAGTTTCTGATGTAGTCAGCTTTCTGAGTAACTCATTATAATATTCATGTTTTGTTTTGTTTTTCTAAATCCCAGATATGTAAGGACTTGTGTATCTTCAGGGTATTCTGAGAAAGTTTACTGAGTCAAACATTGTTCTTGTTTTTGCTGTTACTGTTGTTAGGCTTTTGCCCTAGTTTTCCTTTTCTTGACAGACAGGTTTTCAGGTGACAGAAAACTGGAAGACAAGCCTTTACCCTCCAGTTCAAGTACCATTCGCCAGGGGACCTTGAGCATTATCTCTGAGCCACTTTGGGTCATAGTCTCTTTATCCAAGAATGAATGGGGTCAGCATAGGTTCATCTGGCTCTGAAATTATATCATTGTTCAGATCATAGAAGTAATTAGAGTGTGGCCTCAGTTAGCCTTGTCATTTATTATTCAGAAAGAAAAGGTAATTGACCATGAGCCCAGTGACCTAAATATTGCTTATGCATTTGTGCTGGCTTCAAATGATAGTTTCATTTCCTTTATTGCACCTATCATTCTCTGAAACTAGCTTATTTGTTTTTGACTCCTCCATTATAATGTCTGTTTCATGACAGGAAAGACCTTGTCCATTTTTTTTTTCCCCAAGCCAGCCTCTAAAAGAGTACTTAGAATATAGTAGATGTCCAATATATACTTGTTGAATGAATGAATTATTTGCTACCTTGATGGGAATTTCTATGGACTAGTAGGTATAGCAATTCAACAGACTAATATAAAACCAAGTTTTGTTTATGGCAAAGTTATGTTGTAGACAAGTACTTTTCACGGTTTTCAAAGTCATAGAATCCTTTGTTTAATTAAAATCTTGGAAAAACAAAGTATGAAAGCATATGAAAACCTGGCTCTGGTTAAAGGCTGGAGGGAGAGCCCAGAGTTTTGCCCAAATGCCTTTGTTTCTCAGTTCCTTCACAAGCGACTACCAAGGTACCTCCATATGCAGTTTGAAAACTGCAGGAGCCCTTGACCACCAAGATCTTTACAATTTCATAGAAGCTGGAGTGTATTAAACCTCTGTTGCTTGTAAGCCCAGTCCCATGCCTACCACCCCATTCAACAGCCAAGTCTATGCCCATCATCTCCAGGGAAAGGAATTTGTACCCTTTCATATTTAAATGCCTATACTAGAAAATAATGCATTTATATGACCAAAATCTGTCTCAACTCTCATGTCTCTAGACAATCAGTTGGTTCTGTTTTCCTCAGAACAAAATTTTAACAATTGGAAGGAAACTTTCTCTCATTCTGCCCTCCATCCTAAACATTCTCCACTTCTTTTTGTTTAATATTGATATGCCATACTCATGGTCTCCCCAACTTGAACAATCAAAAGTTTTCATCTCTTGTTCAGCCACAGTTTGACAATGTGCTATGGAAAAATTGGTGCCCTGATTAAAACCCAGATATCCTGGTAAATCCTAAAGGAGATCAGTCCTGGGTGTTCATTGTAAAGACTGATGTTGAAGTTGAAACTCCAATCCTTTGGCCACCTAATGCGAAGAGGTGACTCATTTGAAAAGACCCTGATGCTGGGAATGATTGAGGGCAGGAGGAGAAGGGGACGACAGAGGATGAGATGGTTGGATGGCATCACCGACTCAATCGACATGGGTTTGGGTAAACTCCAGGAGTTGGTGGTGGATAGGGAGGCCTGGCGTTCTGCGGTTCATGGGGTCGCAAAGAGTTGAACGCGACTGAGTGACTAAACTAAACTGAACTGATCTTGGTAAAAGCTGTTCAGTCAGAGTGGACAAGACCATCTTCTCCCTTTTTTCTGTTCATGGAAATTTTATTAATACAGAATAATCTCCACTGACTATGCGGAACATCATACTGGGATTTGCCCCACAAGATTTCTTCATTCCTATTTCCACTGTCTGCTCTGGGATTCCTTTGTCTCCAGCATAAACTGCAGTGTCCAGGAAATTACTCCACATTTTCTTCCCTTCAACACAACACAGCATTTTAAGAAATTTACTGTAGTCATTCAGAAAAGGAAATATAAATGCAACAAACAATAGGGAGATAACAAAGATTCCAAAAATCTCAGAAGGTCCTTACAAAACTGTCTCTGGACTAGGATGAAGTGTGGATGCCCCCATCCTTCTCAGAGGATCTCCTAATTTCCTTGTGTATCTAGATGGCCCGAGGATTGTTGTTGTTGTTCAGTTGTTCAGTAGTGTCTGACTCTTTGCGACCCCATGGACTGTAGCACACCAGGC